>NC_045436.1:144883569-144987757 GCF_002776525.5 Piliocolobus tephrosceles | reverse complement strand
CAAAAAAAAAAAAAAAAAAAAAAAAAAAAAAAAATAAAGTGTATGTGATTACATTCCTATATTAAGTCCTTGATATTGTCTATTTGTGTACAATTTATTTTTTCCATAAATTCTGCCAGATGATTATCTATTTGATTAATTAGTTTTAAAAAACCAACTTTCGTTTATTGATCATCTCTATTTTACTCTCATCTATTTCTGCTCATAATTATCTATTCTTTTCTACTTGCCTTGAGTTTATGTTGTTGTTCTTTCTGTAACTACTTAAGTTGGATGTTTGGCTCAGTAATTTTCTACACTTCTTTTTGTGTGTGTGTGTGTGTTTTTAAGAGGGTTCTACTCTGTGGCCCAGGCTGGAGGGCAGTGTAGCGATCATAGCTCATTGCAACCTCAAACTTCTGGGCTCAAGCAACCCTCCTGCCTCAGCCCTCCTAATAGCTAGGGCTACAGGCATGCACTGCCACATCCAGCTAATTTTTATTTCATTTTTGCAGAGATGAGGGCTCACTACATTGCCCAGGCTGGTCTTGAACTTTTGGCCTCAATTGATGCTCCTACCTCCATCTCCCAAAGTGATGGGATTATAGCCATGAGCCACTGGGCCTGAACTCACTTCTTCTTTTTAATGGTATGAATTTCCCATAAATATGATAGCACTGCATCTCATAAATATAGACATTTAAAGTTTTATTAATGTTCAGTTCTCAAGATTTTCCACTTTTAATTATGACTTCTACTTTGACCCATGATTTACTAAACAGTGTGAATTTTAATTTCCAAAGTTAATTTTATAAGTCTCATTTATCATTTTATTACTGGTTTTAAATTAGTTGTGTTGCAATTAGAAAACATGGGTTGCATAAACTGATTGTTTAAAATTTGCTGAGTCATGCTTCATAACTAAGCATTTAATGTTTGTAAATTCTCTATGTATGTTTGAGAAGAATACACATATTAAAGTTGTTGGATGCAGAGTTTTACGTATGTAACAACATATAAGATTGTTACTTATAGCGTTCAATTTTTAAAATTTTTAAATTTTTCTCTATGTCGGTCTTCCATATGTTAGTTGAGCTGGGAAAGAGAGCTGAGCTGCCAAGTATCAAAGTAACCAATTAAAGCAGCAAACCAAAAATGAAAGTTTAGTAAATTTCTGCAATAGTACAAGCAAGAGGCTAAACTGAGGAAAGCATCAACTCCTCCATTCTGTCTTCCCCATAGAACTGCACACCAGTAGAGGGTGAGGTGGGTCAAGGGATTATCTCACAGTTGAGGGAGTCCTCAACAAAAGACTCTTTATGAACCCTGGGGTCAAAGTGAGGGCAAGGGGGAAGGGCTAGAAGTAGAAAAGTATGGAGTCAGAGGGGGTACAAGTGTCTTTAAGGTTTCCCCTTCTCTCCCCATAAGGAAGCCTAAGCCAAGGTGCCTGAAGAAGACCTCTGCCCAGGGCCTCAGATAAGGAGACCTAGAAAAGAAGGTACCAGGGCTCCAAATGCAAGCATGTAAAAAAAAAAGCATGACTGGCCAGGGTGTCTGAGACCTTGACAGCAACTCCCTTCAGAAGCTGCAATGCCCTGGCTATGCCCCAAGCCTGGTGTGGGGCGGGTAGCTTTCTCCTGTGGTCCAATCAGTTTTCGCTTCATACATTTAAGGGTACTTTATTAGAGGCATACAACTGTAGAACTGTTATATCTTCCTGGTGAATTTTTTTTTTTTTTTTTTTTTTTGAGACAGAGTCTGGCTCTGTCGCCCAGGCTGGAGTGCAGTGGCGCGATCTCGGCTCACTACAAGCTCCGCCTCCCGGGTTTACGCCATTCTCCTGCCTCAGCCTCCCGAGTAGCTGGGACTACAGGCGCCCGCCATCTCGCCCGGCTAGTTTTTTGTATTTTTAGTAGAGACGGGGTTTCACCATGTAGACCAGGATGGTCTCGATCTCCTGACCTCGTGATCCACCCGTCTCGGCCTCCCAAAGTGCTGGGATTACAGGCTTGAGCCACCGCTTCCTGGTGAATTTAAAATGTAACCATAACGAGGCCCTCTATCTCTAAGAATGCTTTTTGCTTAACAATCTATTATGCTGATATTAATATAACTATACTAGATTTCTTTGGTTGGTCTTTTTCTTGGAAAGCTTTCCTCCACTTTTTACTCTCAATTTTGCCATATTGTTATGCTTGAGGCATGTCTCTTTAAAATAGCACCTATCACCAGCCTGTGCAATATAGCAAGACCCTATCTCTACAAGAATTAATTAGCTGAGGCGAGGTAGTGCATGAGTATAGTCCCACCTATTCAGGACGCTGAGGCCTCCTTCACTTGAGAGCGCAGGAGGTTGAGGCTGCAGTGAACCATGATCACACTTGAGCCTGGGTGACAGAGCCAGGCACTGAAGCCTGGGTGACAGAGCAAGACTCTGTCTAAAAAAATAATGGCACATATCTAGATTTTAAAAATATAATTTGATTTTAAAATCTAACCTTAGCCAATTTATATTTAGTATACTTTATTTGGGCTTTTTGCCCAAATAATATATCTTACCTTTTTATTCCATTTATCTTGGATTTTCTATGCTGCTTTTATCTTGTCTTTTGTGGTGTTTGCATTTTTTCCCTTATTCTATTTATCTCTGTTTGAATTTATATACTTTTACTTGTCTTGATTAATTTCCCTTAAAATATTACCATGACTGTTTTACTTAAAAAAGTCTAAAGGTAAATGATTTCTTAACCTTTGCCATAACAATAAAAAGAATCTTTGAATATTTTATGATCATTACACTTCCTTCCAACATATCATGCAGAACAGTATTCTAGCATTATCCTTGTATTAATCCAATGAGTTAGATATTATTATTATTATTATTATTATTATATATATATATATTTTTTTGAGACGGAGTCTCGCTCTGTCGCCCAGGCTGGAGTGTGGTGGTGTGATCTCGGCTCACTGCAAGCTCTGCCTCCCGGGTTCATGCCATTCTCCTGCCTCAGCCTCCAGAGTAGCTGGGACTACAGGCACCCGCCACCACGCCTGGCTAATTTTTTGTATTTTTAGTAGAGACGGGGGTCTCACTGTGTTAGCCAGGATGGTCTTGATCTCTTGACTTCGTGATCCGCCTGCGTGGGCCTCCCAAAGTGCTGGGATTACAAGCATGAGCCACCGCGCCTGGCCAGAGTTAGATATTATTATTATACATAACTAATATTTATTTGCATTTACCTGTGTGCTTCCACTGAATATTGGTTTTTATTTGTTTGATCTAGAGATGGGGTCTCACTATGTTACCCAGGCTGGAGTGCAGTGACTATTCACAGGCATGATCTGGTGCACCGCAGCCTCAAACTCCTGGCCTCAAGTGATCCTCTAGCTCAGCCTCCTAAGTAGCTAGGACTATAGATACATGCCATCATACCCCACCTGAATTTATTTTAATCCTTTATTCTTTTCTCAGCCCATCTACTAGATCATTTTCTTCTCTAGTAACATCCTTTAGACGTTTCTTTTGTTTGGGTCTCTTAATAGCAAATGCAGTTCCTAGTTATATATAAATTTTCACTGTGGTTTTGAAAGACAGTTTTGCTGGATAGGAAATTCAAGGACGAGAGTTGTTTTCTTTCAACATTTTGTGGATACTAGGCTACCGTCTTCTGGCCTCCCTGGTTGCTGTGGAGGGGACCGATGTCATTTTCATTTATGTTTTCTTTATCAATGATTTTTAAATCTTCTCTTTGTCCTTGGTATTCTGAGTTTCACTGCTGATATTTAAACATTAATTTCTTTTTATTTTTCACTTTTGAGATGCAACATGGTTTTCGAACTTGTTCTTTTTGAGATACAATGGGGATTTCTTTTCATTTTTCCTTCTTGATAAACAATGTGCTTGGCATTCTCCTTGAGTGATTGGTTAGCCTTTCCATATAAGTGTGAGGCTCAGTTCTGGCCAGTTAGACACTGGCGGTTTCCAAGCAGCAGGGGCAGATGGTGAAAATTTGGTAGCTAATAAAAAGAAACAAGCTGGGCCAGGAGTGATGGCTCACGCCTGTAATCTCAGCACTTTGGAAGGCCGATGCGGTCGGATTACATAACGCCAGAAGTTCAAGGCCAGCCTGGCCAACATGGTGAAACCCTGTTTCTACTGAAAATACAAAATTTAGCTGGGCATGGTGGTACACGTCTGTAATCCCAGCTACTCAGGAGGCTGAGGCACAAGAAGCGCTTGAACCCAGGAGGCGGATGTTGCAGTGAGCCGAAATCGCGCCACTGCACTCTAGCCTGGACGACAAAGCAAGATTCTGTCTTGGGGAAAAAAACCAAAACAAACAGAAAAAAACCAAGCTGGATATCTGCTTCTGGCATTATGGCTGACCTAGCAGAAGTTTTCTACACAAATGGTCAAGTACTAGAAGGAATATATGGAGACATTAAATTATAAATTTCTTACGGTGGTAGATTTATGGATGAGTAGTATTTTTTTTGAGATGGAGTCTTACTCTGTCACCCAGGCTGGAGTGCAGTGGTGCGATCTCAGCTCACTGCAACCTCTGTCTCCAGGGCTCCAGCAATTCTCCAAGCCTCCCGAGTAGCTGGGACTACAGGTGTGCAGCACCATGGCCGGCTAATTTTGTTTTTGTATTTTTAGTAGAGACAGGGTTTCACCATGTTAGCCAGGACGGTCTTGATCTCCTGAACTCGTGATCCCCCCACCTCGGCCTCCTAAAGTGCTGGGATTACAGGTGTGAGCCACTGTGCCTGGCCTCGCCCAGCTAATTTTTATATTTTTTAGTAGAGACAGGGTTTCGCCATGTTGGACAGGCTGGTCTTGAACTCCTGACCTCAGGTGCCTGCCCACCTTGGCCTCCCAAAGTGCTGGGATTATAGGCGTGAGCCACTGTGCACAGCCTTTTTTTTTTTTTTTTTTTGAGATGGGGGTCTCACTTTGTGGCCCAGGCTGGTCTTAAACTCTGGGGCTCATGCAATCCTCCCACCTCAGCCACCCAAGTAGCTGGAATTACAGGCATTAGCCACTGTATCCAGCCAAAGCCCTCTTATTTCCAGTTTTACAACACTACAAGGATAGTAACTGAGGGACAATAGAGGAAGATCTATATTTCACTTGTACTGAGTGTACCTCTTATTATCTACTACTAGTTTTGTCATCTCTTCTATGTCCTCAGCCCTTTCTCTGTACCTTAGGAATACGAGACATTTTTTCTTTCATTGTAAACAGTGCAAACTGCTAGCTATGCTGAACACAAATTGGTTGGGAAGAGCTTTACTAAAAAATAACTACCTATAGTGCTTCCTTATTTCTTAGATGAACTTTTTTATGTTTAAATGCTTTCGAAAAGAGAAACATATATTAAATGCACTGGGTCTTCCTGCCTGCCTCTTGATACCCCCAAAAAGCAACTTTTAAATGGATGATTTATCTTAAAATTGAAGTCATTTTTTAAAAATCTAGAAAACATGGTCTATGTCTTATGTCTATCATTTGCCAATCCCACTCCCAACCCAGGTAAAAGCCAAGCATAGTATGTGCCACGTAGTGGGTGCTCAAAATATATTTGAGAATGATATATGAGTATATGTAGTAAGATGAAATTTAATGAGAACATGCACTGCCTTCTCTCACGTTTATCTTTTCCTTTTTCCACATATTCTTGTGACTCCCCAGTTAATGAACTGCTTATAGGAAACAGGAGGAAAACTGATTTTACCATGGGAACTAAGTGCAGTAATTTCTTCATATTATGTATCATTTTTATTGTGCTATTTTTAACTTTAAAATGTCTAGATGTCAGACCTTGCTTCTGGGGAAATATTATTGACAAAGGAATTGCCAAGCAAGTTTTAAAATGTTGAGGAAGTACTTGTCAATAATTAATGTCATGCTAATTATAAATTCAAACTAGATTCTTGAACCTCAAGGTGAGCCATGCTTATGAGAGAGTTGGGTGACCTGCTGTGGCCCTGGACATTACAGAAATCATTTAAGTTCTTTCTTCTCTGCAGGGAAGCTTAATTGGTATTTCTAGTGGTAGTGACTAAGGCGGTAGGGCTGGGCCTTAGATGGAAGGCAAGCAGGAGAACTGAAGGTGCACAGGCTTTGAAATCCAATGAAGCTGGGTTCAGACCCTGACTTGAACAGTTAGTAGCTATGTGACTTAGCAAGTTAAATGGTCTCTTTGAGGCCTCAGTTTTCCTATCTGTAAAACTAAGGTAGAAATACAGATATCAGAGGTTGCTATGAGAATTCAGTAGGGATAACTTGTTCAATGCCCTTTGTGTAACCCAAAAAAGCAAGTACTCTTTCCTTCCTCATCTCTTTCCTTTTTTTTTTTTTTTTTTGAGACAGAGTCTCGCTCTGTAGCCCAGGCTGGAGTGCAGTGGCCCGATCTCAGCTCACTTGCAAGCTCCGCCTCCCAGGTTTACGCTATTCTTCTGCCTCAGCCTCCCGAGTAGCTGGGACTACAGGCGCCCGCCACCTCGCCCGGCTAGTTTTTTGTATTTTTTTAGTAGAGACGGGGTTTCACTGTGTTAGCCAGGATGGTGTTGATCTCCTGACCTCGTGATCCACCCGTCTCGGCCTCCCAAAGTGCTGGGATTACAGGCTTGAGCCACCGCGCCCGGCCTCATCCCTTTCCTTGAGTCGCTTAAGATGTCGTACAGGACCGGGTGCGGCGTCTCATGCCTGTAATCCCAGCACTTTGGGAGGCCAAGGCAGGTGGATCACGAGGTCAGGAGATCGAGACCATCCTGGCTAACACGGTGAGACCCCCGTCTCTACTAAAAAAATACAAAAAATTAGCTGGGCGTGATGGTGGGCGCCTGTAGTCCCAGCTACTTGGGAGGCTGAGGCAGGAGAATGGCGTGAACCCGCGAGGTGGAGCTTGCAGTGAGCCGAGATCACGCCACTGCACTCCAGCCTGGGCGACAGTGCGAGACTCCATCTCAAAAAAAAAAAAAAAGGTGTCAGACGGAAATACTTACTCACACCATAAAATATTTGGGGAGTGCTGAGCTTGAGTATCCTGCCTTCATAAATACACTCTATGGTCTACCCCTTCAACTTAGCAAGAGTCCTGTCATTAGAGCAGAGCTATCCTATCTTCAGGGTTTGTGAATGACTTCTATGATTTTTGCCATACTCACATTATTAAGGAATATTATTTACTTAGGATATTTATTTATTTATTTTGAGATGGAGTCTAGCTCTGTCACCCAGGCTGAAGTGCAGTGCTGCAATCTTGGCTCACTGCAACCTCTGCCTCCCAGGTTCAAGGGATTCTCTCCTGCCTCAGCCTTCCAAGTAGCTGGGATTACAGGTGCCTGCCACCACGGTCAGCTAATTTTTGTATTTTTAGTAGAGATAGGGTTTCACCATGTTGGCCAGGCTAGTCTTCAACTCCTGAACACAAGTGATCCACCTGCCTCAGCCTCCCAAAGTGCTGAGATTACAGGCATGAGCCACACTCAGCCTACTTAGGATATTTTAGACTTAGCCAATGGTTTAACACCTGTGAAATCACAAACTTGATGTTCTGATTATATATGTATACATACACATATACATATATAAATATGCAACTTTTATAATATGTATTAAAATGAAAAAATATTACCTATTTGTGGTTCACCTAGAATCATGTCATGTACCACACTGGTATGCATGCAACATATCAATACAGGAGTCCAAAACCACTCCAGGTATTTTAAGCAGAAAGGGATTTAATATAGGGAATTAGGTATTGACAAAACCACTGGAAATGCTGGAGAATGAAGCTTGGGGCTGGCCCTTCAGGACTGACTCCCCTAACACTGTAGAACTGACCTGCCAAGGGAACTCTGACTTCTGGGAGTACCACTGGCCCTGTTGAATTCAGGAGCATGCTATTGCAGCTGCAATCCAGGGATCCAGAATCTGCCACTGCTATGGTCACTCCCACAATTGCTCTCCAAATATATAAAGCTTGTGAGTGGGCACTGTACATGGAATCCAGCATCTGATGGTGCATGATTCCCTCTCAACAACCAGGAGGCTGAGGGAAAGACACTGGAATGAATGTTGCTTTAGAGAAACCCTGTAACTCCATGACCATGCTTGCAAGCAGAAAACAGCCAAAAAGGCAGAAAGATGGTCTCTATTTCATGCCCCCCTTTCAAAGCTCATACAATTATGTACAAGTGATGGAAATGAATTTATATCAGGAAGCTTTGCTGGAAGGGAGTCTGGAAAATACAGTTTTTAGCTCTCTAGCCTCTGAAATATAAGAAGGCACACTGGAAAGGCACTTGGGTGAAACAGTCTGAAGTGTCCACTACAGATCACAGGGAATATACATTGTTTCAAGGCACAGGAGCTTGCAAGTAAAAGCTGGAGAGCAGGGCTTTCATGCTCCCCTAACCTTACTCTTCTTCTCTGCCTTCCCATACCTCTTTGCCTGGCCAGTTATCACTACTTGAGGGCTTCATTTGCCAAGCTGGACTGGGGATAGCTCTTTTGCTTCCTTCATTTTATTTTTTATTTTATTTTATTTATTTTATTTTATTTTTTTGAGACAGAGTCTTACTCTGTTGCTCAGGCTGCAGTGCAGTGGCGCAGTCTTGGCTCACCGCAATCTCCACCTCCTGGGTTCAAGCAATTCTCTTGCCTCAGTCTCCTGAGTAGCTGGAATTACAGGCGAGTGTCACCATTCCTGGCTAATTTTTGTATTTTTTTTAGTAAAGATGGGGTTTCACCATGTTGGCCAGTTGGTCTTGACCTCCTGACCTCAGGTGATTTGTCTGCCTGGGCCTCCCAAAGCGCTGGGATTACAGATGTGAGCCACTGGGCCTGGCCTTGTTTCCTTCTTTTTAACATCATTTATTAATTTTCTCATTGTGTTCAAGGCCAAAATGAGAAAGAATCAGCCAGAAGTTCTCTCTTTTTTAAAAAAAGTTTTTAGAGACAGTCCTGTCACCCAAGCTGGAGTGCAGTGGTGCCATCACAGCTCACTGTGACCTCAAACCCCTGGGCTCAAGTGATTCTCCCACCTCAGTCTCCCCAGTAGCTGCGATTACAGGCACATACCACCACACCCAGCTAATTTTAATTTATTTCTTGTAGAGACAAGGGTCTTGCTATGTTGTCCAAGCTGGTCTTGAACTCCTGGCCTCAAGTGGTCCTCCTGCCTTGGCTTCCCAAAGCAATGGGATTACAGGCATGAGCCACTACACTCAGCCATCTTTTTGTTTTTTGACATTGTACATGGTCAGCTTTGATAAGCTTCACTGTCTCTATCTCAGTTGCTAGTGATTGGAGAGAACTCTATTTTAATCTTCAATCCATTAGCTCAGGAGGAGGGACAGTGGACATTCTGAATAGCAATCCCATTTAAAATCCTATAGAACAGTGAACCAAACAAAGAACTCAGTCATGAAAGGTTAGATCTCACCAGTCTTAAGAGACTAGAGGCTTTGGTTATCTAACCATGGGAACGCTTGCCCCTGATTTCTGCTCTGGCTCTACTCTGGAATACGGAGATTGGTCCAGTCAACTGGACACACGGAGATTGCTTGAACTTGGGAGGTGGAGCTTGCAGTGAGCTGAGATCCGGCCACTGCACTCCAGCCTGGGCGGCAGAGCAAGACTCCGTCTCAAAAAAAAAAAAAAAAGAAAATCCTAAAGCACCAACAACAAAATGACTAGAATAAAATAAAGGTTAAGCTAGGTTGCAGGAATATAAAAATCAATTGTATTTTACATACTAGCTATGAGCAATCTGATATGGAAATGAAGAAAACAATTTCATTCACAATGGCATCAAAAAGAATAAAATACCTAAAAATAAATTTAACAAAAGAAGTATAAGGCTTGTATACTGAAAACTACAAAATATTACTGAAATAATTTTTTAAAGCTCTAAATAAATGGAGGACACTCCATGTTCATGGCCAGGGAGACTCAATATTGTTAAGATGGCAATTCTACCCAAATTAACATACAGATTTAACCCAATCTCTATTAAAATCCCAAAAGGTTTTTTTGGGGTGGGGGTTGAAATTAACAACCCTGTCTGCCAATCCAAAAATGTATATAAAAATGCAAAGGACTTAGAATAGCCAAAACAATTTTAAAAAGATAAACAAAGTTGAAGAACTTGCATTACCTGATTTCACAACTTACTATAAAATCATATTAACCAAGGCAGATAGTAATCAAGATAGACAAGTCACTCTGTGGAACATAATTAAGAGTTCAGAAATAAATCATTACATTCATAGTCAAAAGCTATTTGACAAAGATACCAAGGCAAATGAGTGGACAAAGTATAACCTTTTTAACAAATGATGCTAGGATAATTAGATACACATATACAAAAAAAAAAAAAAGAATTTAAACCCTTACTTTACTCCATACACAAAAATTAACTCAAAATGCATCACAGACCTAAATGTAAGAGCTAAAACATTAACACTTCTTAAAAAAATAAAAAATAAAAGAAAATCTTTGTAACCTTGGATTAGGCAAAGATTTCTTAGATGACCTATAAAGGAAAAACTGATAAATTCAACTTCCTCAAAATTAAAAACTTTTGTTCTTCAAAAAACACTAAGTACAGCTTAGGGTGGTGGCATGTGACAATAGTCAATAGCCATGCACCAATATTTTGCCCAAAGTGTCCTTGAACTCTTATCTTAAGCCATCCTACCACCTCTGCCTCCTTAGGCCAGCGTGGGCAAAATAGTGAGATCCCATCTCTAAAAAACAAAACAGAAACGTACTCAAAAACACTGAGTAGAAATTTAAAGTCACAGAACAGGAGACAGTATTTGTAAATCAAATATCTGATAAGGATCTAGTATTCAGAATATATAAAGAACCATTATAATCCATTAATAAGATGAAAAACTCATTAAAAATGGGCAAAAGATTTGAATAGACATTTCACCAAAGAAGATACTTGCATGACTAATAAGCACCATGAAAAGATGCTCAACATCAGTTGTCATTAGGGAAATGCAAATTAAAAGTGCAGTGATACCACCACATACCCACCGTAAAGGCTCCAATCAGAAAGACACTGACAACAGCAGGTGTGGCAAAGATGTGGAGAAACTATGACTCTCATACATTGCAAGTGAGAATGTAAAATAGTACAATTGCTTTGGAAAACAGTTTGAGAATGTCTTAAAAGGTTAAACATAGAGTTACCATTCAACCCAACATTTCCACTTCTAGTATCTAACTAAAAGAAATGAAAATATTTGTCTACATACAGACATACACGAACCTTCATAGTAGTGTTATTCATAGTAGCTAAAACTAGAAGCAACCCAAATACCCATCAACCACTGAATGGACAACAAAATGTGATGTATCTGTACAATGGAGTACCATCCAACAATGAAGAGAAATTGACCTCTGATACATGCTAGAACATGAAGGAACCTCAAAAGTATGCTAGTAAAAGTATGCTAACCAGACATGAAAGACTAAGTATTGCACAATTCCATGTATGTGAATGTCCAGGAATATCCAGGACAGGCCAATCTATAAAGACAAGAAAACGTAAGTAGTTGGCTGGGCTGGGAGAGGAAATTGACTGCAAAGGGCAAGAAGGAGCTTTTGTGGGTAATGGAAATGTTTTAGAATTGGATCGTGGTGATGGTCGTACAAATGCACAACTCTACTAGAAAGCGTTGAATTGTACACTTACAATGAGTGAATTTTATGGTATGTCAAATGTACCTCAATAAGCTGTTAAAAAGTGTTCCAATTACCTGAGAAGATAATACGTTTGACTAGAAACCCATCAAATGTTTGACAGAGCAGAAAATTCATCTATTACTTCTCAGCCTCAAACTACATCCTTTTGCACGGTCAGATTCAGCTACTTAACAATGAGTGTCTATTAGTTATCAGAATCATCAGAAGGTAGTTTTTAAATGGTCCATCCCAAATCTTCTTTATTGTAAGAAAAATAATGATAATTATTGTAAGAAAAATTTATAATAAAAAAATTCTATTGCTGGTGAATCAGAAATGGCATCTTTTTTTTTTAAGAAAGAGCAACATATTCAGGCTGGGCATGGTGTCTCACACCTGTAATCCTAGCACTTTGGAAGGCTAAGGTGGGAGGATCACTTGAGGTCAGGAGTTCCAGACCAGTCTGGTCAACATGGTGAAACCCCATCTTTACTCAAAATACAAAAATTAGCCGGGCGTGGTGGTGGGTGCCTGTAATCCCAGCTACTCAAGAGGCTGAGGCAGGAGAATCACTTGAACCCAGGAGGTGGAGGTTGCAGTGAGCAGAGATTGTTCCACTCCAGCCTGGGCATCAGAATGAGGCTCTATCGAAAAAGCAAACAAACAAAAAAGATAAAACAACATATTCATCCATTGATTTTGTTTCTCTGCCTGTATACACACCCAGTGGAATCTAAAATGCTTAGGATTATAATCAAGGAAACTGGGACCCAAAGTTCACAGCATTCTTTAGAGGCAGAGTCGGGAAGACTGGAATCAATGTCCTCTAAATAATCGTCTATAACGTTCACCATCACACCAAAGTGCATCTTTACTTCTTTTACCTTTGAAGACACAAAGAACCATATTCTCCTCAGTACTTTGGGGGTATCTCAGTATCAAAGAAAAGAAATTACTTGGATGGCCATGATGGCTCATGCCTGTAATCCCAGCACTTTGGGAGGCTGAGGTGGGTGAATTACCTGAGGTCAGGAGTTCCAGATCAGCTTGACCAATATGGTGAAACCCCATCTCTACTAAAAATACAAAAATTAGCCAGGCGTGGTCATGTACACATATAGTTCCAGCTACTCGGGAAGCTGAGACAGGAGAATCGCTTGAACCCAGGAGGCACAGTGCGGTTGCAGTGAGCCCATTGTGCTGCTACACTCCAGCCTGGGCAAGAGAGCGAGACTCTGTCTCAAACAACAACAACAACAACAAAAATTACTTACTGAGGAGAATCACAGAATATTAAAGCAAAAAGGATCTTGGAGTATATATCCATCCAAAAAATGCTGGACTCTGGGCAAGAACAGAGGTGTCTGTGGCATTCTTGTATGTTCTTTTCTAGGGGTCCCCCTCACCCCCACCCCAGCTTGGTCAGCACAGTAATTTTAAGTGCTTTCTTTTTCCCTTCCCTTCCCTGTTCTTTTTTCTTTTCTTTTTTGAGACAGAGTTTCACTTTGTTGCCCAGGCTGGAGTACAGTGGTGCAATCTTGGCTCACTACAGCCTCTGCCTCCCAGGTTCAAGCGATTCTCCTGCCTCAGCCTCCCGAGTAGCTGGGGTTACAGGCACATGCCACCACACCAGGCTAATTTTTATATTTTGAGTAGAGATGGGATTTCACCATGTTGGTCAGGCTGGTCTTGAACTCCTGACCTCAGGTGATCCACCTGCCTCGGCTTCCGAAAGTGCTGGGATAACAGGCATGAACCACTGTGCTCAGCATGCTTTCTTATATAAACTAATATTTTCCTCTGATTTCTATCTGTTTGTCCTGAATTCTTAAGATTTCAAGCTTCCTGCCCGTCCCCCTCCAACAGAAGTTCTTTCTACCACATCATTAACAGATATTCATCAAGTCTTTGAAAAGTTCCAGGCATGATGTGGCAGACACTGGTAGCTGCCTGTCAAGTAGCCTTGCCCCTACCCTATTCCTTGGTGGCAAAGCCCACCTTACTTCTTGGAGTCTAAAAATGCTACATATTTACTTTCTCAGCCTCTCTTTTGACTAGTGCATGAACATGTGATTAAATTCAGGCCAATGGTACCTAAAAGGAATTCTTCAGGAGGGTGGGGCTTCTGCAAAAACTTCAAACTTGAGAAACAGCAACAGTGAAAGAGAATATCATCTTCCTTCTTACCTTTGGACCTTGTGTGAGGATGTGATTCTTAGAACTTCTGTAGGCACCTTATAACCATTATGGATGACAGTTTCAACAATAACATAAAGACAGTGGACTGGAAAGATGGAAAAACCCTAAATTCTTGATAAGATTATCGAGCCATGTGTGAAATTTGTCAGAATCAAAATGGAGTCACTTGTGTTAAAAACAAAAAACAGGCTGGGCAAGGTGGCTCAGGCCTGTAATCCCATCACTTTGGGAGGCCGAGGCAGGTGGATCATCTGAGGTTGGGAGTTCGAGACCAGCCTGACCAACATGGAAAAACCCTGTCTCTACTAAAAATACAAAATTAGCTGGATGTGGTGGCACATGCCTGTAATCCCAGCTACTCGGGAGGCTGAGGCAGGAGAATTGCTTGAACCCAGGAGGGGAAGGTTGTGGTGAGCTGAGATTGCACCGCCATTGCACTCCAGCCTAGCAACAAGAGTGAAATTCCGTCTCCAAAAAAAAAAAAAAAAGATAAAAACTTAGCCAGGTGTGGTGGTGCACCTGCATTCCCAGCTACTCAGGGCGCTGACACAGGACGATAGCTTGAGCCCAGAGGTCAAGGCTGTCGTACACTATGATCTTGCTACTGTACTCTAGCCTAGGTGTCACAGCAAGAGCCTGTCTCAAAACAAAAACAAGACCAGGCACCATGGCTCACATCTGTAATCCCAGCACTTTGGGACGCCAAGGAGGGTGGATAACCTGAGGTCAGGAGTTCGAGACCAGCCTGACCAACATGGTGAAACCCCATCTCTACTAAAAATACAAAATTAGTCAGGCGTGGTGGCACATGCCTATAATCCCAGCTACTCGGGAAGCTGAGGCAGGAGAATCGCTTGAACCTGGGAGGCGGAGGGAGCAGTGAGCCAAGATTGCACCACTGCACTCCAGCCTGGGCAACAAGAGCGAAACCCTGTTTCAAAAAACAAAAACAGAAACAAAAAACAAACAAACCACAAAAAGCCTCTGACAAATAGAGCTGGGAAAGCCAGGAAGATAATGAGTCTCATGCATAAATGCCTGATAACAAAAACTATCACAGAAGACTGCAAAACCCGCCACTTTATACAAAGGCCATCACAATCTTACATAAAAAAAATCCTTCCACAAGGACATGTGCCCAGAAACTGCTTGTCCAGCCTCAGACTGGTGTCACCCTTGTTATTGATCCTTATAGCCAAGGATAAGTATTTCAAAATGATTATGTAATATTCCTCATTTGTCCTTAAAAAACTTTTGTCTTCTTGTATCTTCCCTAATAACACACACAGTTTACTATGGTATGTGTATTCCCATTGCAATGCCCTATTCCTGAATAAATATCACCTTCTTTTAGAGAACATTTCTCTGTTATTTATGTTGACACATGGACAACCCTAGAACCACCAACCTCCAGTCATTGAGTTAAGAGAGGCAATTAACATCCCAAGCTTTCAGTCAGTTTTAGTTGGGTATTCTGTCCTTGGTAGACATAGTATAATACAGCGGTCCCCAGCCTTTTTGGCCCCAGGGACCAGTTTCATGGAAGACAATTTTTCCATGGACTGGGGGTGGGAATGGTTTTGGGATGAAACTGTTCCACCTCAGATCATCAGTCATTAGATTCTCGTAAGAAGTGCATATCCTAGATCCCTTGCACGTGCAGTTCATAATAGGATTTATGCTCCTATGAGAATCTAATACTGCTGCTGATCTGACAGGAGGCGGAGCTTCAGGCAGTAATGTTTGCTCACCTGCTGCTCACCTCTTGCTGTGCCACCCATTTCCTAACAGGCCACAGATCTGTAGCAGTCCTCAGCCTGGGACTTGAGGACTCCTGGTCAAGAGTACAGACTGTCTGTGGTCAAGTTTCAGTTCTCAAGATTTAAATAACCATTGGCAAAGAACTTAACCTTTCTGATCTTCATTTCTAAAATAGAATAATAATAGTAACCTACCTAGTAGGTTGTTATGTTGATTAAAAGGGTTAATACATATAAAACTCATAGAAGTAGTGCCGGGCATCCGTAAGCAATCAATAAGTGTTAGTTATGATTATGCTGCCAAAAGCATGCTCACCATTACATGTGAATAATTTACCTAAATGTTGAACCACTCCAATTATTAAGTGCTTTCTTATATAAACTAATATTTTCCTCTGACTTCTACCTGTCTGTCCTGTATTCTTAATCATAAAGATTACTCTCTCCCTCTTTGTATTTTTGAGCATTGGTATCAATGTAACTCCCCTCCCCAATCCCCAAACACACACACAAACCCATTTTCTTCTCCATATCATATACTGTCTTCTCAATTTCTTCAACCACCTTTGTTCATTATTTTGGCACTCCATCTCTGTAAACTCTCTAATATGTCAATGTCTCTTTTGAAGTGTGATAGTTTGAATTTTCAGTTGAAAGGTATTTATTGAGTGTTCATTATATGCCAGGCTGGGCATCATAATCCAGTTATAGTCTGGTTAATTCTGCCAAAGGTTAGCAAATACCTGGTTATCCTTACCACTTCCCTTTCCCATACTCATGGTAGACACTACTAATCAATCACAGCATTTTTCCCCCCTATTGGATTCAGGACTCTCCTTCAGGAACCTACTATGATTAAAATGAAATTGAATCTCTCATTCCTGGTATAAATGAAGATTGCACTAGCTTTATAGTCAAATTATGACACCTGAAATATTTGACTCTTTTTCTCAGGTACTGTTCACAAAGCCAGGTCTAACTCATTAATGCATCTTTAAATGATTTTTTTTTTAAACGTTTTTCCTTCTGATCTCTGTGTATTTATTTTTAAATGGTTATAATCAAACTATTGTGATGTTTTCACTTGATATTTTCCAAATTATTTCATACTTCTGCAATCATAGCATCAAGAAAAAAGTTAATATAAAGATTAACTATATTGCGATAATTGACAACTGTACTATAATATAGAGCTTTACACATATTCCTGTTACATTTTTAATAGCTTTATTGTGATACCTGAACCCACTTAAAGTTTTTTAGTATATTCACAGGGTTGTGTAATCGTCACCTAAATCCCTATTAAATTTCATCATTTATTTTAAACTTATTTTTTAATCCCCAAATTCTGCCATTTATTATTTATTTCAAGGGATGGGGTCTTGCTCTGTTGCCCAGGTTGGAGTGCAGTCATGCCATTACAGGCTCACTGTAGCCTCGAATTCCTAGGCTCAAGCAATCCTCCCACTTTGGCCTCCCAAGTAGCTGGGACTACAGGTACACACCACCACACCTGGCTAACAATTCTGCCATTTAGACTGCTTATTCTTGCTTATATGTGTGAACTCTCTTTTTCTCTGCTGTAATAAAATGGCACCAGACAAGGTTAAAACCATTGTCAGGTGGCTACAGGTTGAGGTAACTCATCCAGTACCACTTTTTTTTTTAAAGGTAGAATCAATTAAATAAGCTATAAAACCACCTCAACTGTGGTATCAACCAATGCCAACCCTGGCAGCATAAGAAATACAATGACAGTGTTCTACCTGTCCATCCAGTTAATAACTCCCAAAGAAAAGAAGATAAGTTCTGGTTGGCATAACTTGTTCTAAATGCATCCATCTATTGCTTCTAAAAGTAAAAAATTATGAGTCCTAACATTTGGCTAAATTTGGCTAATGACTGATATAAACTCTTCTGTCCTGCAGTTTCAGCAGTATATTCCCATCACCCCCTACTTCTTCTTCTTCTTTTTTTTTTTTTTTTTTAAGATCAGGCTTTCAGGCTTAGGTTTGTTCATATCCAGTCTCTGGCATCTCTTTGTAAACAAGGAGTTGTTTTATTCACTGGTCTGATGCTTCCTGGCACACAATAGGGTACATATATGTATATACATATGTGTATATATATGTATATGTAGGCTATATATGTGTGTATATGTATACATATTTACATATGTATGTTAAGTGAATGAATTAATGCCTTCAACAAATATTTGACAGTGATTTCATGACTGCTTTTATTAGTTATTTTGGCAATCACTTATAACTGCTAACTTCTGCTTGCCCATCAGCCCTTAGCTTAGATGTCATTTCCTTCAGGATGCCTTCCTGAGCCCCTCCACTAGTTTAGGTGCTCCTGATCTCTGCTCCCTTTCATACAACTCTTATGACTGATAAAAATGGCATGAGGGAAATTTCCATGTTTATTGTGTTCATCTTTGTATCCCTAATTCCAAACTTTCCAAGCTTGGCACCCAGCACCCAGCAGGTTCTTAATATTTGTTGAGTGAATGAATAAATGAAGTAAATTGGAAGTGTAATTTGTCTTTGTCTAAAGGCAATAACTCATTCAATATGACCTTGTCACTTGTCTTGACCTTCACCTCCTTTTTTCTTTAACAACCTTATTGAGGGAAAATTTACATTGCATAAGATTCACCCATTAAGCTCTTCTTACTAATTTTTTTCTCTCTCATTTTTGTGTGTGAAGGTCATTTTCTAATGGCAAAAATGGAAAGAAAATAGAAGTAGAATGTTGTGGAATCTTAGATAAAGAATGGGTTCTTAGAGCCCAGTTTAGCAGGGTTTACTTCTCAGTTTTACTTTTCAATTGTGACTGTAAGCAAATTAACTTCTGTAGGCCTGGGATTCTGATCTGTAAAACTGCACTAATATGAATCTCTTCCTTGGGCTCCTCTAAGGATTAAATGAGATGACACATGCAAAGGATCCCAAAAACAATAACTCAAAAAATGTTGATTCCCTCCCTTCCCTCTGTCATTCTGTTAACCTCAGCTTCCTAAATAGAAAGTCTATTCTTTTGCCATCATCATTATTTTGTTCGGAGCCTATTTTTAAAAAATACTCAACCTTCTTGCTTCCTTCGCTACCTAAGTATTTCTGCAAGCCCACTTTATTTTGCAGCTTAGCTTTCCTGGCACAATTCTTACAGATTTTGGTCCCTTTTAAAATTCATTCTTCAGCATATGCTTTCTCTCTCCATCTTTTGAATGTGTTGGTGGGAAAACCCCACCTGAGATGATTAGAGAACAGTGGTTTCCTTGGTTACCATTCCCTTTCTTCTTCATTGGGAGTATTCTGCGGTGAACTCAGAAATTTTATTTTTCAAAGCTTCCCATTCTTTCAAAAATGCTTTTCCTTTTACAGCCTGTCGCTCAAAATCATATCCTTCTTTTCCCTGGATCTGTTTTCTGAAGTCTCCAACTGCCTGCCTTCTCTGTGTCTTGTATTACCCTCACATCCCCCAGCTTTCTACTGCTCTCCCAGGACCAACCATTTCTTCCCCGGGAGTCACATTACATCAGCATTCCTAATGCAATATCTGTTATCTACCAGATTCTGCTTTATTCTAGGCAGTCACTTAAAAATGAACCTCGGTACTGGTCTGACTTAACATGGAGGAGAAATTGTCTAACGTTAAACGCAAACTGCTGAGAGATTTGGGGTGGGGGGCACACATTTACATTCATTCATATTAAATATATACCTGTTGAATTTGTGCTTTTTCTCAAATGCTTCAGAGACCCGAGCTTTAGGGTAATTGGGATGGTAGAAAGGATGGGTTTCCAGAAACTTCGCCCAAAATTAAAGACTCCATCAAAAGGACTGCTGCATACACTCAAAGAACACCCACCAACAAATCCCGTCTCCACAACCACCAGATTATCTCACTCGCGAGTGAGACTGCAAGGTTTGGGGGCCCGGCCGTACCACTCCGCGCTGCGTACGGGGGTTTCGTACCCATCTGGCCGCAAACGGCCGTTTCCCCCTCGCTTGGTTCTGCCCCTGCTCCCCCTGCGCAGGCCTCACAGTGCGTCTGGCCGGCGCTTTATAGCTGCAGCCTGGGCGGCTCCGCTAGCTGTTTTTCGTCTTCCCTGGGTTAATTCTGTCGGGCGCACCGCGAAGATGCAGCTCAAGCCGATGGAGATCAACCCCGAGGTGAGCGCCAGGTGCACCGCTGCCCGGAGAGCGCAAGGCCGAGGGAGAGGGAGCCGAGTCGCTGACCCGTTCGGTTTTGCTTTTTTCTTTGCATTTGCCTTTCAGATGCTGAACAAAGTGAGTGGCGTCTCGCGCCGTCTCTGGCCCCCTCCCCCGCGAGCGCCGAGGCGGGGGCGCCCACCGGCTCCGGCTGCTGGCAGAAACCAAGCCGCCCGCTGCGCACACCGGAGACGGCAGGGCTGGGGCGTGGGCTGGGCGCCCTTCCTGAGCCCCTGCATTTAGCGGGTGACTTTGCGAAACCGGTCACGGGGAGACGGAGGGGCTGCGCCCCGTGGCCAGCTAGCGCCGAGCGGAGCTCCTGAGGGCGTGGCGCGGGCAGCACAGACTAGGCTGCACGGGCTTCGCGGGCGCCACGTGTGGGCCGCGCTTTGTGCTGTGTCATCGCGCCCGCCAGGGTGGGGGTGGCAGGGCGGGACTGGGGCTCCTCCCAGGCTCGGGTGGGGGCGCGGAGGGCGCGCGCCTTCTGGCCCCGCCCCCTGGCAGGTGCCCGCGACCCGCGTGTCCCCGTGCCCCTGGCCGCCTTGTCTCCTCTCCGCAGGTGTTGTCCCGGCTGGGGGTCGCCGGCCAGTGGCGCTTCGTGGACGTGCTGGGGCTGGAAGAGGAGTCTCTGGGCTCAGTGCCAGCGCCTGCCTGCGCGCTGCTGCTGCTGTTTCCACTCACCGCCCAGGTAGGGCGTGGGGCCCAGGATGCGCGAGCCCCCGGTAGTGCACGCCGCTCCCCAGCTTGAGGCGTCGGGGGCTTCCCGCCCCGCCCCCTCCCCAGTAGGTGATGGGGGCGAGCCTCTAAGCAAGGGAGGAGCCTGCATTTTCGTGGTACCTACTCCGTGCCTATTGCCTTCTCTCCCATCCGACCACAATTGCTTTAAATTTGGAAGAGCGGCAGTATCTCAGTTCCATCGATCCCGTTATCCAGGGAAATCATTCATTCTACTCATGAGTTCCCTCGAACTTGGGTTTTTTCGAGCCTCCGGTTCGAGGGAATGGCTGCTGGTTTCCCTTTAAGGGCTGTAACCTGTCAACTCATTGTTGGCTTCTCAGCCTCCCACCTAGCTGTAGAATGGAGGGGGAAGGGCTGTCCTAAATCGCTGGGAAACAATTAGGCTCGCTTATTCTCCGCCTCCATTGCCTGGGTTTCTGATGGTTTTAAGGCGTTCTTCACACTTCTCCACTCCCACTACTTGCTCACTTGGTTTTTAGCCTCTTGAATGTATTTCTTAAAGCTTAATCATTTGTGTATGGCTTCTGTGCGGGAACCTCCTTCCTCTTCACTTATCCTCGTTCATCTCTGACCTTGTAGCTAAATAAAATGGGGGTTATAAGCTCAGTTTTGAAAGCACCTTTGCATTTCCCTTGAAATGATTTTCCTCCTACAGATGTGTATGGATAGATGTATCTCAAAGACAGCGTCAGATTTTTTTTTTTTTTTTAAAGGATAGGATATTTGCTGTCCTGTGATGTATGGAATCCCAGTCGTTAGCATGGCATTGTCTTGTCTCCTGTTGTTGTCACTTGGCTGCTGATGTGGGAGAGACTGAAATTAGCTTTAGCAAAACTTGGGGCATCACTCCAAAGGTGAGGTTAACTGAAGCACCGTCCTAAGGCCAGGTGTTCTGGAAGCATCCGTAGCCAAAATCAAGAGTATGGGAAGTTCCAAGCCTTCCTTCTAGTAAATAAGCTAAGTATTATGGGTAAATACACTTATTACAGCTAATAAGATGATCTCACATGTTTTTATTGCTAAAGTCTTTTACTCGGGCTAAAAGGGAGCTGCCATATTGTTGGAAGTCGAATTAGCTTCTTGGTTGACCAAATCAGTCTCCTGTCTCCAGTTGAGCATCACACAGGGGTTTTTTTTATTAGAGCAACCATGATGACTCGGAGGTTTTGAGCAGCATTCAGAGGCAAGGCCTCTGGGAGGCAGTGGTGCAGCATGTTTGCCTTTAAAAGCTGAGTGTTCTCCTTTTGCTGGATCTTGTTAGAGAACATTCTAGTTTGTGTTATGTTTGAAAGAGCTCGATACTTTGTCCTTTAGTTTCAATTCAACCTATGAGATTTATCGAGCGCCTTTTCTGCTACATAGAATGCCTGCTGGACAAAACACTGAAGCCAATTGAAAGAAAAGTTGAGATTTTATAGGCTGACTTCAAAGATACTAATGTTAATTTGGAAGGCATTTAATTTTTGACTAAGGGAATGTTATGACCCCCTACATGGACGACTTCTGAAACATTAAGTGCTAGTAAACTATTTACAGAATGATTTCCATGGAAGAGCTCAAGCAGCCCTAAAGGATGGTGCTATCCCATTTTAATATTTCATCTAATTAGCCTAGAAAATGAAAAAAAAAAAACTCTTACTGGTCAATGAATACTAAATTGAGGATCTAGTTAGATAGAAGCGAAAAAGTTCTGCTAGTTGGAGTTTAAGTTGATCTTCTGGGGTAAGAGATCTTACTCTTCTGTTAGTACCAGAAAGTAAGCCTAAACTTCAGTTCATGTACAGAAATGTGAAGCTACTAGAGTTGGAAATACGTTTCTGATGGTCTGTCTGGTTTTGCTTGTTATGGGAAATCAGTGTTTCTATATTAGTACCCTACTCTTGAACTGGGAAGTCCTAACTTATTTATTATATTTTTATTTTTTAGAGACAAGGTCTTGAACTCCTGAGCTCAAGTGATCCTCATGCCTCAGCCTCCCTAGTAGCTGGGATTATAGGTGCAAGCCACTGACCCTGGCTCAAGAAATCATAACTTCTAAGGTCTTTAAAGCTAGTTAGTGAAAAGTCCAGATAGGCTTACTAAATTACTGTACAAAAAACTAGCAGATGCTTTGAGGAAATCCGTTTCCTAGTCTCAGTCACTTACCAGTCTCTATCCTCCTCCTCAAATTGCCAGTCTATCCTCAAAGTAAACTGTTTAGCTGGCAAGGACAAGCTAGTGTCACGTCTTCCTCTTGTAAAATCACAGCCCAATACCCTGGACCAGTTGTCTTTCCTTCCTTAAAAAGAGGGTGGAGGGAATGGTTAATTTCTTTCACTTGCTCTTTTCAGCAGTTAAGGCTGTTTTTGTTTTTGAAGTGAAGTGTACTTGAGCCGAGTAGAAGTAGAACTTTAAAGAATAGTAAAATGTAAACCAGCTGGTGCTCTTGTTGGGCATTCAATTGACTGAAGCTTGATTAGGATGCCTATGTGAAATACGGTTAAGTGTTAAAGGGAGAAAATAATGAACTGGTTTGTTTTCTGACTTCATGACACCATTTTGGGCTGAAAGGTTGCAGTGGTGTCTAGACACAGCCTTGGGCAGTATCCAATGCAGTCACTGCACTGCAGCACCAGGGTGGAGTCTCTGAACCTCTCAGAGCCCCACTGGCCAGCGTGGGTGTGGGAGGCAGACAGACGGGCCCTTCTCTGGGAGTTGGCCAGCATCTAGAACTAAGGCTCCTGTTCACACATCCCCCTGGTGTTTCTGTTTAGGTGGTAGAATTCACTTTGCTGCCATCTGTTCTTTGCACTTTCATTCTGAGATGTAAAAACGCTTTTTACATTCGCAGCATGAGAACTTCAGGAAAAAACAGATTGAAGAGCTGAAGGGACAAGAAGTTAGTCCTAAAGTGTACTTCATGAAGCAGACCATTGGGAATTCCTGTGGCACAATCGGACTTATACACGCAGTGGCCAATAATCAAGATAAACTGGGATTTGGTAGGTGTGGGTTTTGAGGCCAGTCATCCTAAGCTTGAACTTGAAACATGGAGTTCAGAAACACTGTTCCCAAGGTCAGAGATGCTGTACCTTTTGAAACCATTTTGTAATGATGGTGTCACACGCTTAAACTGACTCACAGTCTTCCTCAGAAAGGATTCCTAGCATTTCTGAATTTTGAAATGGTCCCATTTCACAAATTTTAGAGCTGAAAGTTCAAATTTTGAGGTCTTTTGAAATATGTTGTTCTTGCTATAGGTTTGTAATTAGTGCCTCTTAGGCTTATCCACACTGAGCAGTAACAAAATGCTTACATCAGTGGTTATCCAGTCAGATGTCTCTATGCTGGACTGTTTAGTTTCTTTACATTTCTATTCAAGATCTTTATTTTCTGGCTGAATAACTGAATTAGTAAGGTTGAATTTTCTACCCCAAAATAATAATCTTGGTTTGGGAACCATTTTAGATTAGAACATGATTATAGCGTCATGTGTATAATAGATGTGAACTGTACATTCTTAGGTGCTGTAGATACAGCAGGTAAACAAGGCAGCCCCAGCTTTTATGACTGTATAAATCTCAAATACATGTTACAGATTAAGAATTGCTGTGAAAAAGTGACAGAAATTTGAGAGATGAGTGAAGTGGGAGGGAAAAAGGGGTCCAGGGTAGAAGAGAACAGAGGCAAGAAAGAGCTTGGCATATTGGGAGGGTGGAGCGACCTCTCTGACTTGAAACCTGTGAATAGAGAGGGGTTAGAAAAAGAGGCTGGGAGAAAAGGTACAGCTCATCCACAACCCTGGAGGCAGTATTAAAGATTCACGTTGCTCAGCATGTTCGGCAAAGGCTTAAGTCAACAATAAATATGTACCCATTTGTATTATTTTATCTATGCTAACATCCGTTTTTTTCTTTAAGAGGATGGATCAGTCCTGAAACAGTTTCTTTCTGAAACAGAGAAAATGTCCCCTGAAGACAGAGCAAAATGCTTTGAAAAGAATGAGGTAAGAGAACTTTCAGAGCATTGCCTTTAAATAACTCTAGAGATTTTTGTGCTAATTATTTTCTTTTTTCTGCAGGCCATACAGGCAGCCCATGATGCCGTGGCACAGGAAGGCCAATGTCGGGTAAATGCAAATACAAATCGGAGCCAGGCTGCCTGGGTGCCATCTGTGTTTCCACTGAAATTGCTCAGGAATATCTTACTGGAACACAGCAAATGTCATCCACCCAAGGCCAGATGACACCAGAAAGTTCTACCTAAATAATGCTTTGACTAGACCTTTTCAAAAGGCTCTTCAGAAATTGTATTGGCTGTTGAAATCTTGAGTAAATTCAAACTGACAGTGTTTTGTTTAGATCCAAATGAGTCTTATAGGCCAGGTAGAGTTGCTCATGCCTGTAATCCCAACAATTTGAGAGGCCGAGGAGGGTGAATCACTTGAGCCCAGGAGTTTGAGACCAGCCTGGCAAACATGGTGAAACCCCGTCTCCACAAAAAATACAAAGAGGAGTGAGGTCTGTAGTCCCAGCTACTCGGGAGGCTGAGGTGGGAGAATTGCCTGAGCCTGGAGGCAGAGGTTGCAGTGAGCTGAGATCATGCCACTGCACTCTGGCCTGGGTGACCCTGTCTCAAAAACAGAAATGAATCTTACAGAGTGTACACCTCTCCTAGTAAGTGAGCATTTCAAATAATCTTCACAGGCTGTTGGGGAGAATGAAATACACCACAAAGGACAAGTTCTAGAAGGTTTGAATGTACCATAATCTGATGAGAACCTCTGAGTCAGCTGCCAAATTTAAGTCAGCTCAGTGTCCTTTTATTAAAAAAAAAAAAATTTTTTTTGGCAAGGTCAGGCTCCATTGCCCAGGCTGGAATGCAGTGGTGTGACCTTGGCTCACTGCAACAATTCTCTCACCTCAGCCTCCCGAGTAGCTGGGATTACAAGTACACACCACCACACCTACTAAGTTTTATATTTTTTTGTAGAGATGGGGTTTCAGCATGTTGTCCGGGCTGGTCTTGAACTCTTGTGAGCTCAAGTGATCTGCCTGCCTCTGCCTCCCAAAGTACTAGTATTACAGGCATGAGCCACCATGGCCAGCCAGATCTCAGTGTCTTTATAACTACAACTGGCTGTGCTATTTTCTAGTATTGACCTTGGTTGAGATACTTAGCCTCTCTAAGCCTCAGTAAAAATCCTGTAGTAATAGCATCTTCATAGAGTTGTTCTGACAGTTAACAGTATATTTACCTTAAGGGGCTTAGCGTAGGGCCTAATGTAAGACATACATAAGTATTAGCTGTAATTTTTTAAAATCAGATCAGTTCAAGCATATTTTACTTGAATTGCAAGATAATTTTTAAAATAAGTTCAGCTTACACTCATTTTCAAAAAAATGTCTTGACTTTCTTTAGGTAGATGACAAGGTGAATTTCCATTTCATTCTGTTTAACAACGTGGATGGCCACCTCTATGAACTGGGTATGTTCCACTCCATTTTTGGAACTCAATGTAGTTTCATGCATTCTTTCAGACTGAATCTCTTGATATATTGTTGTGTGACTTTATGGCCCTTGGCATATCATTGTTTATAAAGCCACAGTAATAAAGTATTCTCATGAGGGCACTTAACCCCTTATTAGCAGAGCAACTTCCTGAGGCAACTGACCTAATCAGTGGCTTTAATACCTAATCAATGGCTTCAGTCAGAAACCACTGAAGAGCGTAGATCAGATCAGTGCCAGGTGAAGGTATATGTGATCAGACTTTCTTTTCCCATCTCCTCCTATAGCATACCCTAGTATCATCCTTTCTGGGCAAAGAATACATCTGAAAAAGGATCAGTGCCTGAATATGACCTTACTTGTCTAAAAAGAATCTGGATATGTTGGAATAATTTCTATTAGCTAGTTTATGGCATCAAGAAAGACGACCTACCTTGTAAGATTCATTCCTTTTGAATGAATTAATGGAGAAAGACTTGTAACTGTGTTGTCTCAAGCCAAGATACCACCTACAGGCTTACAAAGGCAAGGGAATAGTGAAGGCAATCTAGTCATTGGAGGACAGATGAAATCTCAGGTGTCTCCTGTTCTTGCCTCCATCTTTCCTATACCCCAAAGACTGCATCTGACTTTTGCTCTGTGGCCGTTTCCTAGAGTTGGGGCACAGGCCCCTCCATTAGGGTATCTGATTTGAGCTTGTACGATCTTGTAGACTAGAATTGCCTGGGATGGATGCCTAGGGACACTTGAACCTCATTTGCAGCCTGTTGCTTCATAACCAGGCTTCCTTTTGTGGGTTTGGCAGTGGTTTTTGGAAGAATCTAAAACTTCCATCTGGGCTAGGTAAGCATGGTAGCCAGAAAACACGCAGAGAAAATTGACATATCTGGCTTCTTTTGTTACAGATGGACGAATGCCTTTTCCGGTGAACCATGGCGCCAGTACAGAGGGCACCCTGCTGCAGGTCATCTTTGGAGTGCATCTCTTCCTAATGGGCCCCACAATTCTTTGGCCAAATTTTCTATTCTAAAGTGCTAACACTCTTCCAGGACAACCAGCATCAGTTGCCTGGGTTAATAGCAGTCTTTAGGGCTGCAAGATCATCTTAGTAATTCTGTCTACCTTATTTTATTGTGAGTGGTTTTAAACAGGGCTTCAGAGACACCCTGAGTAATCTGTTTCATGTGCTGTCTTTAGTCCACAGTTAGAATTAGCCTGAAAGCTATTGCTTTGCTTCCTGGTGGGATTAAGGTGACCATCGTCCTCTCGTCAGATTACATCATAGTTAAAAACTCACGGAACAGTAGACTTTCATAATCCCTCTAAGACGACTGGATTTGGGTCAGTCTTGGAGGTAGTGTATTATAGGTTCTAGTTAGTTGGTTAAATTTAGGAGTTTTTCCTTCCCACATAGTCTACTGTTACAAGAACAAAAGAAGCAGATTTAAAATGCACCTGACAAAAACTGTTAATATCCAGGATCACTTTGTAACCATCCTGGACAGAAAAGTGATTCTGGACAAAGGTTGGTAGGTGACTCTAGGCCTTTTCACTAAAAAATGAGTGTCTAGAGTTGAATCAGTTTACTATTATAAAGGAAAAATGCTTAATTATGATATAATACAAAATACTGTTTTTAGCTTGCTGTGCTGAAGAAAAATATACAAAATGCTGTTAAAATATAACTATACTTAATTTGAGTAGTAGTAGTATCGAATCTTTGAAAAACTTGCTGTGTGCAGACCGGGACTCAGCAAGCATTTTCTATAAAGAGCCAAACAAAATATTTTAGGCTTTGTATGGCATATGGCTCCGCTACAAGTATTCAGTTCTGCTGTTACAACTCAGCAGCCTATAGACCCTCTAAATGAATGTATGTAGCTGTTTTCCACCACCACAGGCTGGGTTAGGCCCACATGCTGCAGTTTACTGTATTTACGTGCTCTTCTAGGTGATGTATGTCTTTTATAGAAATCCTTTAATGACACAATGAGATAGGTATTATCCCCATTTCAGAGCTGAGAAAACTCAGAGTTTAAGGCCTGAGGTCAGTGACTTACATGGCAAACTATGGTTCAAACCTATATGGTCTGGCCAGGCGTGGTGGCTCACGCCTATAATCCAGCACTTTGGGAGGCCAGCGTGGGAGGATCGCTTGAGCTCAGGAGTTCAAGACCAGCCTGGGCAAAATGGTGAAACCCCGTCTCTACTAAAAATACAAAAATTAGCCAGGCCTGGTGGTGCATGCCTGTAGTCCCAGCTGCTCGGGAGGCTGAGGCACAAGAATTGTTTGTACCTGGGAGGTGGAGGTTGCAGTGAGCCGAGATTGCACCACTGTACTCCAGTCTGGGCAACAGAGCAAGACTCTGTCTCAGAAGAAAAAAAAAAACTTAGTCTGCATTTAGAGTTTGTGCTCTTAGCCACTGTACAATACCAATAGGACCTTTCATTAGAAAAGACCTCTCTTTGGAACTTCACAGACCTGATAGCCCCAAGATGCTAGTGGACCACATTATATCACTCTTAATAGGGAGGATTGATTGTGCTTGTCTGTCAGACACACCTGAGATCAGTTAAAGCTAATTATCGGTATTCAAGAGGTATGTGGGAATACGAATATGGAGTGAAGAATAGACCTGGAGAGCCAGGATGGGATGCAGGGGTTGCATGAGAAAATCAGAATTTACTTGGTGAGAATGAGAAAACAGAGGCAGAATTTCTGGTCTTTGATCCGTTTTGAGGCAAAGACCCTGATCCTTCCTAGTAAAACATGTTAGGTACCTGCTAACTCATCTAACATTGCACTAATGCCATAAAAATGTGCCCCCCATTAGGATACTTACAAGTGTCACATGAGTAGCATTTATAAGGTGTGGGGAAGGTAAAATTTTTGTATAGAGATGGGGTGGGAGGGACTCACTATGTTGCCCAGGCTGGTCTTTAACTCTTGGGCTCAAGTGATCTTTCTGCCTCAGCTTCCCAGAGTGCTGGGATTATAGGCGTGAGCCACAGTACCTGGCTAAAACCTTTTTTTTAAAAAAACTATTCTAATTAGAAACTTACTTAAAATTAAAAGAGTTTCTAAATTAAACCAGCATTTTAGTTAAAATTCTTACCCTAGGTAAGGCTGGTTCTATATGGTTAAGGATGTTTTAGGTTGTCTAAACTTCACACTAAATCATTAAACTGGTGAGAAGATACATGCACTTAACCCAAATATCCTAAACTTCAATGAATTAGGTCCCTGCACATTAGCTCTGTAGAAGATGGTTATCCTCTTTAAAGATACAACTTTAATAGTGAAATTAATATTGTATGTCCTCTAGTAAAGTCGATTCAGGGAAGACAGGTCTAGAATATTGATATATTAAAAAACCTGGTAGAAGATAAAATGTTGATGTCAATCCAGATACTCTTTGGTTGCTTTTTTTGAGAAAGGGTCTCACTCTGTCATTCCGGCTGGAGTGCAGTGGTGCAATCATGGCTTACTGTAGCCTTGAACCTTGCTCAAGCAATCCTCCCACCTCAGTCTTCTGAGTAGCCAGGACTAGAAGTGCATACCACCATTCCCAGCTAATTTTTCAAATTTTAGTAGAGATGTTGCCCAGGCTGCTCTTGAACTCCTGAGCTCAAGCCATCGGCTGCCTCAGCTTCCCAAAGTGCTGAGATTGCAGGCCTGAGCCGTGTGGCCCAAACTCATTGAGTTGGTGATTTCCAAATTTTAGGGTGATGTTTCATTACCATTCTGTATCATAGAGCATTCCCTTTCTCCTTCAGGTATCTTTCTGCTGGGCTTTTTTTTTTTTTTACAGATTCAACAGAGTAATATTTTTGATCCCAAAACAATTATATCCTAGAAGTTGGTAAATAACCCTGGAATCAATTTTCTGTTACCAGTCTTTGTCATCTAGATTTTTAGAAGTAGTAACACATGTCATTTCACCATCAGTCTCTAAGCTTCCATTGCTTGTGTGTACCTAGAATACCAGGTAAACATTAAGGCTGTTTTTTAAAATGTTTACTTAGAAGACAATTGTCTTTACTTCGGGAATTTCTGAGTTACAACTTGTCTTTTATGCCACTTTATGGAAGAAAGATTGATTTCTAATCTTTAGATTTGAGGAAAATAGCATTAATAGTTGTGTTTTTATTGTTGGTTTATTTTATTTTATTTTATTTTTAAACTTTTCCAAAACCAGTTACAAGGTGAGAGAAGCACAAAACCATTTGGTGGAAGTGATAAAGAAGTCAAATCCATGATGTAACCCTGCCTTTCCCATTACCTGATTTTTTTCCTTTAAGCCCTGGTTTTCAAATTAATGATGGAATTAAAGTTGATGAGGGTGAACTTTGAGCGTTAATAGACCTAGGAGGCTTTCCCTATGTGACTTTCATTTTTGAGCTCTTGCTCTTGGGATATTAACGACATTTCTTCTTTCCAGGACGCTGCAAAGGTCTGCAGAGAATTCACCGAGCGTGAGCAAGGAGAAGTCCGCTTCTCTGCCGTGGCTCTCTGCAAGGCAGCCTAATTCTCTTGGGAGGGACTTTGCTGATTTCCCCTCTTCCCTTCAACGTGAAAATATATACCCCCCCCCCCCCCACGCAGTCTACAATGCTTCAGTACTTGTGAAACACAGCTGTTCCATTCTGCAGACACGCCTTCCCCTCAGCCACACCCAGGCGCTTAAGCACAAGTAGAGTGCACAGCTGTCCACTGGACCGATGTGGTGTGAGCTTCAGATGGTGAAGCATTCTCCCCAGTGTATGTCTTGTATCCAATATCTAACGCTTTAAATGGCTACTTTGGTTTCTGTCTGTAAGTTAAGACCTTGGATGTGGTTTAATTGTTTGTCCTCAAAAGGAATAAAACTTTTCTGCTGATAAGGTAACCACAGCTGATTCTCATTTTCTTTTACCCTTTCCCCAACATGTCAGATTATTTTGGTAGTAGTATATGAATGTCTTCCATATAGATAACTCATACAGTGCTAGTAAGAATTACCATAAAAACATTGGTTTGGTGTGCCTTTGGATTTTTTTGCGTTTGTATTCCCTGTGTATACCTGTAGAAACTAATCTTTAAAGATTTTTAAATAAGCAGATTTTATAGCACGATTCTAGACTTATAGAAATATTGAAGACAGAAAATACTGAAGACATTGTAGAAGTCCCATAAACCCACCATCCAGTTTCCTCTATTAATTGGGGTTCTCTAGAGGACAGAACTAATAGGATACATGTATTATATAAAGGGGAGTTGAGTGTTGACCCACACGATCACAAGGTGAAGTCCCACAGTAAGCCCTCTGAAAGCTGAGGAGCAAGGAAGCCAGTCCGAGTCTCGAAACCTTAAAAGTAGGAAAACCAATAGTGCAGTCTTCACTCTGTAGTCAAAAGTCCAAGAATCCCAAAGCTGAAAAACTTGGGAGTCTGATATTCCAGGGGAGGACATATCCAGCACAGGAGAAAGATGGAGGCCAGGAGACTGGGCCAGTCTAGTCTTCCCACATTCTTCTGCCTGCTTTTATTCTGGCCACTGATTAGATGGTGCCCATGCAGATTGAGGGTGGGTCTGCCTCTCCCAGTCCACTGACTCAAATGTTAATCTCCTTTAGCAGCACCCTCACAGACACCCAGGAACAATACTTTGCATCCTTTAAGTGGATGTTCAATATTAACCATCACAATTATTGACATGTTGATACACTGCTATTAAGTCCATAGCTTGTTTAGATTTCCTGGCTGTTTCCCTAATGTCCTTTTTCTGCTTCAAGATCCCACCCAGGATCCCACATGACTGTTATTTGCCCTGTCTCACCAGGCTCCTTTGGGCTCTGTCAGTTTCTCAGACTTCTCATTCTTTGACGACCTTGACAAATTTGAGTACCATCAGGTATTTTGTAAGGTGCCCCTCTATTGGGATTTGTCTAATGTTAGACTAGGGTTATGGGTTTTAGGGAGGAAAACCACAGAGGCAAAGCGCTGTTTTCATCATATGCTATAAAGGGTACATAAGCTAATTTATCACTGATTCTGGCCTCTTACCTGGCTGAGGTTGTGTTTGAAAGACTTCACTGTAAACTCACTCCCCCTGCCTTTTCCATGCTGTACTCTTAGGAAGTCACCATGCAAAGCCCACACTTAAGGAGCAGAGGTGTATCTTCTATCTCCTTGAGGGCCAAGTATCTATATGAATTATTGGGAATTCTTTTGGAAGGGAGAGTTGTCTTTTTTCTCCTATTGAACCATTTTTATCAGTTGACCTCATATCGTATGTTTTGGATTTATATCATAACCCAGTACTACTTGTTGCCCACACTGTTCCGCTTTAGTTGTTGGGAGCTCTTTCAGTTGGCTCCTGTGTTGCTTTGACATACCCCAATCAGTGTGGCGTGTTTTGTTTTTCTTAGCAATTCCTTACTGTCTAGAAATTAATTTTTTTAAACAAAGCAAAATTCTTTGGCATTTGTTGTTAAACCTTTATAGATCAATGTGCTCTTGTTTTATAGATAAGGATACACTATTATGTAATTTATAGGTGTTCATTAAAGATTAAATGAGGATGTCTGTTCTCAACAATGGACATTGAATGTAACAATTCACTTCCAGTTACACAAAGTGAGGGAAGCAGGGAAGAAACCCAATGCTTCCTGCCTATACTGTGATCCTCACAGAAGGGCTCTGTCCTGTCTGGTGCCAGGAATCCAGATAACTTGGGTCTCAGCTGCCTTATTCACAGTTCTCTTAGCCCTGATTATGGTGGTAATACTCCTGATTCCAACTTTTTTGAGACAGGGTCTCACTCTGTCACTTCCACTGGAGTGCAGTGGTGAGATCTCGGCTCACTGCAACTTCCAAATCCCAGGCTCAAGTGATTCTCCCACTTCAGCCCCTGCAAGTAGCTGGGACTACAGGCATGTGCCACCACATGCCTGTTACCCAGGCCAGTCTTGCACTCGTGAGCTCAAGTGATCCACCTGCCTCAGCCTCCCAAAGTACTAGAATTACTGGCATGAACTGCCACGCCTGGCCCAATTCCAACTTTTTTTTTTTTTGAGATGGTGTCTTACTCTGTCACCCAGGCTGAAGTGCGGTGGCACTATCTTGGCTCACTGAAAACTCCGCCTCCCAGGTTCAAGTGATTCTCCTGCCTCAGCCTCCTGAGTAGCTGAGATTACGGATGCCTGCCACCACACCCGGCCATTTTTTTGGGGGGAGGGGTATTTTTAGTAGAGGTGGGGTTTTGCCATGTTGGTCAGGCTGGTCTCAAACTACTGACCTCAAGTGATCCACTCACCTCAGCCTCCCAAAGTGCTGGGATTACAGACGTGAGCCACTGCACCCGGCCCCAACTTTTATATGAAGGACATCTTGGTTCCTTCAAAGAAAGTGATCACTTCTGTTGACATCCTATTAATGTAAAAACTAAGTATACAGTGATTCAGGTGATTCTACTTGCCTTTAAATTTTAAATTCTAACTTGGTGCATGACTTCTATACAATCATCTCGAAGGTTGACTTAGGGGAAAGGAACAAAGGGCTCCTTCCTGCATATAAGCGCTGGTACAAAGATTATTTTTGGCCTCCGAAATGTAAATTATACCACTAAACTGAGCTGGAAGACTTTATACTTCATATATGAGAAACGTATGTATTTAAATGCTCTCAAAATCCAACATAACTTAATGTGCCACCCCATGGAAGGTTATGCAATAGATCATGTATGTGGGTGATTGCCACCCCAGAGGTGCAGATAAATTTTGGTTTCACTAAAGAAATGCACAGAGATTAGGTTACATGCCCATGTTCCTGTAGCTAATCACTAGGGAAACCAGGACTTAGGCTATGGACCTGTATTAGTGCATTTTCATACTGCTGATAAAGGCATACCTGAGACTGGGAAGGAAAATAGGTTTAACGGACTCACAGTTCCATGTGGCTGGCAAGGTCTCACAATCATGGTGGAAGGTGAAAGACACTTTTTACATGGTGGCAGACAAGAGAGAATGAGGAAGAAGCAAAAGTGGAAACCCCTTATAAAACCAGATCTTGTGAGACTTGTTCACTACCACAAGAACAGTATGGGGAAAACTGCCCCCATGATTCAATTACCTTCCACTGGGTCCCTCCCACAACACATGGGAATTATGGGAGTACAATTCAAGATGAGGTTTGGGTGGGGACACAGAGCCAAACCATATCAGAACCTAAGAGCAGCTATCCTACGTTGGTAGTCAATATCATAGGCTTTAGGGTTCATTAAATCTGTCTTTGAGCTGGGCTTCTACCTCAGTAACTTTGGGCAAAGGAATAACGCTTTACCACATCTTCATTGTTTCATGTTGAAATAGACACAGCGAAGATGTCTGGGAAGGGCCTGGCCTCTAGAAGGTGGCATCTAATACCATAGTCTCATCTCCTTTCCCTGGGCCCTTAGCAACACACAACCTCAGGGGGTGCCATCAACTTTGTATTCCATGTTAAGGCAGAGTGCTTCTTGGGGTTGTGTGACTCAGAGGACCTTGCTTCTCCAACAAGCCCTCTTATTTGACACCTTGGATTTGCCAGTAGTCTGTGTATAATTGACTTACTCTCTAAAATGTTACTAGTCTTTGGTGATGAAGGTGACTTTTTAGTGCTTTCAACAGCCAAAGCCATCTGATGTTAAGTATCTCCCTATTTATTTATTTATTTAGAGACGGAGTTTCACTCTTGACACCCAGGCTGGAGTGCAATGGTGTGATCTGGGCTCACTGCAATCTCCACTTCCTGGCTTCAAGCAATTCTCCTGCCTCAGCCTCCTGTGTAACTGGGATTACAGGTGCCCGCCACCATGCCCAGCTAATTTTTGTATTTTTAGTAGAGATGGAGTTTCACCATGTTGGCCAGGTTGGTCTCGAACTCCTGACCTCAGGTGATCAGCCTGCGTCGGCCTCCCAAAGTTCTGGGATTACAGGCATGAGCCACTGTGCCTGATCGTATCTCCCTTTTTAAACTAACACCTCAAATGTCTTATTTAGTCTAAGTTATACATCTATACAGTATAATACTTGGACTGACTTAAACACCCATGAACTTGGAAAAATGTTCATGTATGAAACTAGTGAGATCTGTAAAATGTGTATGCATATGTGTTTAGGACTATAACAGCTAAGTGCTTACTATATCTTAACTGCCTTACATGTTCTACTTAGTCATCATATGATGACTAAGTATTGGTATTATTCTCATTTTGCAGATAGAAAATTAAGGCACAACGAAGCTTAAGCAACTTGCCTAAGGTCATTGGGTTAATAACTGATGTTCCTGAGATTCTAACCCAAGCCAATTGGCTCTAAGAGCCCATAGTATTTAATGATTCTTCTAGGGGCAAGGATGGACCTAACTTAAAAGGAATGAAGGAAATTTAACCTTTACTGCTCCACACTTTAATGGCCCCTTCTAACAGTCTGGCTTGTGTGTCCTTGTAAAATTTGCAACAATAGGATATTATTGTATTTTTATTCTAAAAAACATGGGTCTACACCTGTGTCTGGGTGTTAAGATTATGGGTGATTTAACTTTATATTCTAATTTTCTAAGCTTTCTAAAAATCACATTATTTTTATAATAAAAAAAGCTTAAGTTTTTCCCCTAAGACAGAATTCTGCCATAAGCTCCTATTGGTTAATTCTAGCTTACTTCCAAGTTTCTTTAATTTATAACTGAAGTCAGTGCAACTTATAGACTTAGTTGCCTGTCTTCTAAAACGTTTTTCAACAGGCTCTGTGTTAGTCCATTCTCATGCTGACAATAAAGATATACCTGATAGTGCGTAACTAACAAAAGAAAGAGGTTTAATTGAATCACAGTTCCACATGGTTATGGAGGCCTCACAATCATGGCAGAAGGCAAAGGAGAAGCAAAGTCACATCTTACATGGATGGCAGCAGGCAAGAAGACATGTGCAGGGGAACTCCTCTTTACAAAACCATCAGATCTCGTGAGACTTATTCACTATCACAAGAACAGCACAGGAAAGACTCGTCCCCATAATTCAATTACCTCCCACTGGGTCCCACCCATGACATGTGAGAATTGTGGGAGCTACAATTCAAGATGAGATTTGGGTGGGGACACAGCCAAACCTTATCAGGCTCCATTATAGGGCTACTTTATTTGTTTTTAAAAAAATTGTTTAATTTTTAGAGACAGGTTCTCACTGTCACCCACACTGGAGTGCAGTGGCATGATCACAGTTTATTGTAACCTCAAATTCCTGGGCTCAACAATCCTCCCACCTCAGCCTCCTGAGTAGCTAGGACTACAGGGATGCACCACCATGCCTGGCTAATTTTTAATTTGTTTTTGTAGAGACAAGGTCTTGCTGTGTTGCCCAGGCTGGTCTAGAACTCCTGGCCTCAAGTGATCCTCCCACCTTGGCCTCCCAGAGTGCTGAGATTTACTTTAGAAATTAAAATAATCTTCATGTGCTCCTAAATCTGAACTTATTTGGAACACATTCAATTTCCTGCATACCTGCTATGTTAAATAGTGACTTGCCATGCTAATTTGGCAGAGTTACTTTCTTTGTCTCCCTTGATTGATGCCATCTTTTAAATTCATTAAATTATTCACCTGTTTGTTTTTTTGACTGGGCTTGGCATTCACTTAGGAACAAGGCGTGGCTTGGCATAGCAGGTAAGAGTGAGCTGCTGTGAATTGCCTGTGTAGTCAGACCGCCTGGTGTCAAACCTGGCTTCAACACCTGCCATATGATCCTGTAGGAGGATAATGGTGGACCTCTTCCACAGGATTAGGAGGACTGAGCTGAGATAATGCACACAGAGCTTAGCACACATAGCAAGCACACCTTGTGTAATTATCTCAATTTAACATACAGTGTTAATAGAGGGTTGCGAAGTGTGTGTGTGCGTATGCGTGCACGTGTGTGTGTGTGCGTGTGTGTCTGGGTGCATGTTTGAATCTTTATGAACAAAGGAGAAAGCTGTAGAGAAGTCTCAGCAGAATAGATAGAATATATAATATTCCCTCCTAGTACAAAATATCTGTATTTGGATACTTTAAGCCAGTTGATAGTTTCCTTTCTCTGGTCATGTTCACAATCAACGTCCTTAAACTGATGCAAACTCAGATTAAATATGAACCTGTCTCTTAACTCTTTTAGGAGAAAAGAATTTCCTCTTTTAGGACTCAGATACTTTCCATAGTGTTAATCATTCTCCAGAAGGCAGGCTTAAAAGATTAATATCTCACATTAGTATGGTACATTTGTCAGAATTAATGAACTAATTACCAATACATGATTATTAACCAAAGCCCATACTTTATTCATATTTCTTTAGTTGTCACCTAATGTCCCTTTTCTGTTCCAGGATCTTATCCAGGATACCACATTACATTTGCTGTCATGCTTCCTTAGGCCCCTGGCCTGTGATTTGTTTTTACTAAAACCAATTACAGTGACCCAGGGTGCTTTGTCTTTGTCTCCTGACAATCCTACTTGGTCCTCGTCTACCGAGGCGCCGCCTTCCAGGCGGCACAGCTCTGGTTGACGGCTTGGGCTGTGCAACCAGCTCCAGCCCTTACCAGCTGGGTGCATTGGCCGATGAACTCCCTAAGCCTGGATGTCCTCATCTGTAGAGTGAGGTCAGTATCTGCCTCATAGGATTGTTGTGAGCAGCACATGAGAACATTGTGAAGTTCTTGGGGATGTGCCTGGAATGTATTAAGTGTTATTGTTTTTATTTTTTTTATCACCACTTAGCTCCTTTCTTTATGTTAATAGAGGAGAGTTTGGCAATGCCGTGCTAGACCTCATTCCCTGGGGGTAAGGCGCTCTCTCTCTCTCTCTCTCTCTCTCTCGCTCGCTGTCTCTCTTTCCTTCTGACGGAGTCTCGCTCTGTCGCCCGGACTGGAGTGCAGTGGCAGCGATCTCGGCTCACTGCAAACTCCGCCTCCCGGGTTTACGCCATTCTCCTGCCTCAGCCTCCCGAGTAGCTGGGACTACAGGCGCCCGCCACCACGCCCGGTTAATTTTTTGTATTTTTAGTAGAGACGGGGTTTCACCGTGTTAGCCAGGATGGTCTCTATCTCCTGACATCGTGATCTGCCCGCCTCGGGCTCCCAAAGTGCTGGGATTACAGGCGTGAGCCACCGCGCCCGGCGGTAATGCCCTATTTCTAAAAGAAGTTTTCTTAAAAGTTATCTTAAACCATAGTGCCCAACCCATCAATGCCTTGTTCATTGCAGTGAGACGAATGCATTTTGCCTTACATTAAAACATGAAGAATATAAGTGTATTTACTCTCTTGAGGGTACCAATTTTTAAAAGGGAATGACATAATTTAAATTTTGTAAGCTAATTTTCTAAGGACAAGAAATATTTTGAAAACACATTCATAGGTTTTTGCTTTGGTTGACATAAGGTATCTCTAGTCATTAAAATAAACAACCTTTAAATGTCCAATATTTGGATGTTTAAATCCAAATTGAGCGGCTAATATCTGAATCAACCCATTTCACACCCAAGCACACTGACTAATACAGAAGACAGATGATGTATTCAAAGCTATGTGCACTATATCCAGTAGGTGGCAGCATAGGAAAACTTATGGCACTATTGTACTGGTAGGATGAGCCAGAAATCTTAATACCAGGAGCGATTGGTGACTGCACTTCTCAGGCAAGATGAAGCAGTTTGATAGCATATCCCATATCATTCTTCATTTTAGCGCAGTGTTTCGGACTGGATGAATTAGTCCAGATACAGATTGGCCAAAACTGGAATTGCTTGTTGTTCCATTGATATTTTTGGGTAGGTTTTATTTATTTTTTCGTGAAAGTAAAATGAAAGAGATAAGCAGTTCCTTTTTTGGTCTCAAATGTGTGTGTGTCTGTCTGTGTGTGTGTGTGTATTTTTTTTTCTTTTTTTTTTTTTTGAGATGAAGTCGCCACTCTGTTGCCCAGGCTGAAGTGCAGTGGCGCGATCTTGGCATACTTCAGCCTCCACCTCCTGAGTTCAAGCAATTCTCCTGCCACAGTTACATGAGTAGCTGGGATTACAGGTGTGTGCCACCACGCCTGGCTAATTTTTTGTAGTTTTAGTAGAGACAGGGTTTTGCTATGTTGGCCAGGATGGTCTAAAACCTCTGACCTCAAGTGATCTGCCCACCTCAGCCTCCCAAAGTGCTGGGATTATAGGTGTGAGCCACTGCGTCCAGCCTCAATTATATTTTAAAATAAAAGAATTAGGTAGGCTTGACGTCTACTAAAGTCTCATATCTTATGAGTTTATGTACCACAAGCTTTGAAAATGTTCTTTTTTTTTTTGAGAAAACAGTAGCAGCAATGAAATAATAGTTATTATTTTCCAGGGTAACAATTTTATGAGATAAGTACCCATTTGCATGCACAAGTCCTAATTAATCCCATTCCCTTGTGGTCATACTTCCAACAATGACAATTTGATGTGGCAGGTTTGGGATGGGAACAGATCCTCAATTTTAGAGTTTTTCCGTGATCTACATTTTTTTTTACTTAATGTAATTTTTTTCATTGTAATACACATTTATTTCCCTTTTAGTGCTTTTTTGGGGTTCTTACAATAGAGCTGATGATCTTTTTAATGGGTGTTTTCAAAAGAAAGAGGTGATGAGATAAGGATCAGAACTGCTGAAAGACGTGTAGGAAGTAGCAGGGTTTTTCTTCTAGACTCAGAACCTGGTAAGAGTTTTTAGAGTTTGAACGTGACTCAATCCTTTGTCTTATACATGAATCCTCTCTGCTTTTATATTCAGCCAGTGGATTATTTTTGAACCCCTAGTTCTAGGAAAGCTCAAATGTGAGTGCTTCAAAGAAGTGTGTTATTTATGAACCACCAAGCTGAGGACCAAAACAGGTTTTATGAGAAACTTATTTTTAACAACATAGTGTTAATTATCCACAAGCAACTTAATTATCTTATGCTAATAGAGGAGATTATGGTATGAATACATTTAGTCCACTTTAAACTAACTAACTTAAATATTTTTATATTATTGTGTCTGTTAGTCTAAGAGTTCTATAAGGAAGGGGCCATATGGTTGGGTGTGGTGGCTCACACCTGTAATCCCAGCACTTTGGGAGGCCAAGGCCGGAGGAATCCTTGAGCTCAGAAGTTCAAGGCCAGCCTGGGCAACATAGTGAGGCCCCATCTCTACAAAAAATAAAACACTTAGCTGGTTATGGTGGTGTGTGGCTGTAGTCCCAGCTACTCAGGAGGCTGAGGCAGGAGGCTCACTTGAGTTCGGGAGTTTGAGGCTGCAGTGAGCCATGATCACACCACTGAACTCCAGCCTGGGCAACAGAGTGAGACTCTGTCTTACAAAAAAAGAGTGGGGGCATATAAGTTCAAAAGAAGTTTATAAGCAATTCAACTTCCTGATAGTGTCACTTATCACAGCCAGCCTTTCTTAAAGTATGGCCTGGGGTCCCATGGGGCTCCCTGAGACCTTATAGGGAGTCTGTGATGTCAAAACTATTTCCATAATGATACTAAGACATTATGTATCTTTTTCACTCTTGAATATAGAAGTAGATAGGTGAATCAGATGTCACTATTAAGCTAGTACTTTAGTTTAGATGGAAAAATGTAAAACAATGCCATTCTTCTATTTTTTTAATTGTAAAAAAAAGTAGTTCTTTTTTGTAAAAAATGTGTTGTTACCATATTTATAATTTTTTTTTTTTTTTTTGAGACAGGGTCTCGCTCTGTTGCCCAGACTGGAGGGAGTGGCATGATCATTGCTCATTGCAATCTCAACTTCCCAGGCTCAAGTGATCCTTCCACCTCAGCCTCCCAAATAGCTGGGACTATAGGCTCAAGCCACCACGCCCAGCTAATCCGTGTATTTTTTATAGATATGGGGTTTTGCTATATTGACCTTGCTGGTCTCGAACTCCTGGGCTCAAGCGATCCAACCATCTTGGCCTCCTAAAAGTGCTGGGATTACAGGCGTAAGACAGGGCCCCATATTTACAATTTTAATTTTAAAGTTAATTAATAAATATTTAAATTATTCTCAGCTTTAATTGCTAAGATGATATATATCAGTAGACGTAACCCACCTAAGAAAAGTTATTTGAGGTCCTCAGTACTCTTGAAGAGATAAAGGGTTTTTCCTGAGACCCAAAAAGTTTGAGAATTATCAGACTAAAGCCAAGTACTGAGCTAGAGATACTCCTCCGTCTCCTGTATCTTTTTTTTTTTTTGAGACGGAGTTTCATTTTTGTTGCCTAGGCTAGAGTGCAATGACAAGATCTTGGCTCACTGAAATCTCTGCCTCTTGGATTCAAGTGGTTTTTCTGCCTCAGTCTCCCAAGTAGCTGGGATTACAGGCACCCACCACCACACCTGGCTAATTTTGTATTTTTAGTAGAGACAGAGTTTCCCTATGTTGGTCAGGCTGGTCTCAAACTCCTGACCTCAAGTGATCCACCTGCCTCGGCCTCCCAAAATACTGGGATTACAGGCGTGAACCACCACATCTTCCCCTCCTGTATTTTTGAATGTTTGTTTTGCTGCCTACAGTTTTTACATAATTAATATAAGCTATATGAAGAATATTGTTCTCCTTTCATAAGTTTCCATGTGTCTCCATAGCCATTACTCTCATCGTTTGTAATCCCTGCTATACTCTATGATACTAATATATAATATTATAATTTAATGTAATTATTCTTTTTATAACAGTATTACATTTTTTGTTATGGAATATAGTCCAAGGTGACAGCAGGGTCAGTATCTGGTTAGGGCCCTCTCCTTACACTGTAGACAGCAATCTTCTCAATACACCCTCACATGCTCTTTCTTTGGTGCCTGCAGTGGACAGAGAGAAAGCCCTTTGGTCTCTCTTCCCATAAAGGCACTAATGCCACCATGAGGGCCCCATCCTCATGACCTCATCAAACTTAATCACTCCAAAGGCCCCATCTCCAAATACCATCACACTGGGGCTTTGGGCTTCAAATGATGAATTTCAAGGGGATATAATTCAGCCCATAGCAGAGGTTCACCCCAAAACAACCTGGTAGCACAAATTCACCTCATGTTAACTTATATATGATTGGGTATATTTTATATTAAATAACAGAAAACAATTTTAGGTACATGGGAGTTGTACAACAGTTGCTTCAAAAAATACATGCTTAGGGGGTTGGTGATTAGGGGTGACTTTGGAATCTACATCAGGGGCTCACCATCCTCATCAGAAATCCTTCACTTCTCCAGAGAAAGAGCAGCCACATAATCATTTGCCCAGGCCCCAAATGCTCTACCTGGGATGTTTGATTGGCTTGAGCAAAAGGACTTTGATGTTCCTTCGGGGGAGCTCAAAGGACTGCTCAGCTGCCATAGATTATCCCAAAGTTCTGTGTAGTCAGATTGCCTGGTGCTTTATTCCTAAGCTGCTTTGATGCCTTCCTGTCCTCACCTTGTCTGACTTCTGAGCAGCAGGGCCCGCCATTCACCTCTTGGCCAGTCCCAGCCTCAGCAAGTGCACGCTGTTGGTTGATCTTTGACTTTCAATTCTACCAGCCCTACAGCTGCTTCTTATAAGCAATTTGTAATGCCCCCTTTACTCTCCTAAAATAAAATTCATAGCTAATATAACCTGCCTACACATATAATGTTTACACATCGATTTAAAGACAGAAAATATGTGTTTTTCAACCTGTAAACGCTCAAGTATTACTCCATAAGATGCATAAAGTAGGGAGAGACTTGTACGTAAACATGAGATCCCTGAGAGAGGAACAGACACGCAGCTGATGTAATCAGGGGTGGTGTATTGACAACTCAGATACTACAGCAGCTCATTATTGGCCATGGGAAGTTTCCAAAATGGTGAACCATCTTGGTAAAGTTCCAAACACAATTATACTACATTCTGCCCTTGATTTACCCAGTAATTGCACTTATGAAAACTTTAGTACAAAAACTCTGTGAAAAATATTTTATATATAGGATCAGACAATTATACACATACTTTTCATCTACATGAGTCCCCACGGGGACATTCAAAAGCTGTGTAAGACACAGCACAAATTCCTTATTGTATGAGACTGCCTTCTGGTGACTCGGGCCCTGAACATTAAAGGCAAGTGAGACCTACCCTACTATGATTACAACAACAACATATCTGCCCACACATTTCCAAAGCAGCCCTTAGGGGTTGGCACTACCACCCCTAAGGACCACTTAGCTAGACTGGAGAATCTTTCATAAGTAATCTATGCTTGGCAGAATTCTAAAATGGCCCCCAAGATTCCCAGCCCCTGGTGCACAAACATCTTCTCCCGGGTATTTAATCCGACACTAATCCAGATGCTGCACTGAAGGGATTTTGCAGGTGTAATTAAGGCTCCAAATAAATGGACATTAAGATAGAGAGATTATCCTCAGTTGGCCTGACCCAGTCCTTAAAAAGGACTGGGCTCTTTCTGGCAAGGGAATGATTGGCAGCCTTGAGGGGGCTAAGAGTGGCCCGCAGCTGACCATCAGCAAGGAAATGAGGATGTGAGTGCTACAGCTGCAAGGACTTGAACTTGACCAACCGTCCGGTATGAGCCTAGAAACTGATTCTTCCCCCAGAGCTTCTAGCAAGGGACATAACTCAGCCAACTCCTTAATTTCAACGATCTAAGGTTCTAAGAAGAGAACCCAGTCACTCTGTGCTAGACTTCTAACCTGCAGAATTGTGCTCTAATGAAGGAGTGTTGATTTAAACATCTAAGTTTGTGGTAATTTGTTGTGCAGCAACAGAAAACTCACACATAATTTAATTTTATTCATTTTGTTTTAAGAGACAGGGTCTCCCTGTATTGTCCAGGCTGTTCTCAAACTTCTTGCCTCAAGCAATCCTCCCACCTCGGCCTCCCAAAGTGCTGGGATTGCAGGTTTGGGCCACTGTACCTGGTGTCACACATAATTTAATAAGGCAATGCAATGCGTTCACTGAGACACTGGGCATCCCCCTTGTCGCCCTCTGTCAACCACCCATTCTCTGTCCCTACCACTGACCCTCATGGTTGGACTGGGAAGAAGTCATATCGATTCTTCTCAGTTCCTTGTCCTCTCTATCTCTCTGAATATGAGGGTGAAAAGCATATGCTGAAATTTCAAAAACTGACCACACTCCCTGATTCTAGATCCTCCCTGCGGATGTTGAAGGTTCTCTGGTTCAGCCCACAGCCTATGTTTGCCTCATTTATAACCTCTGCTTATGCTTTTCATCATGAGGCACTATGCTGGTGAAACCTAAACAGGAAAAGTAATGTGTAACCTTAATTATTTATTGAAATGTGATCTGCATGTTTTACTCATTGCTGCAGAAGGTCACATAAATCTAATCTGTATGAAAACAATGAAAAAATGTTCTTCAGCATGCATGGGACTGAAATACTTCACATTTTGTGTGCAGGAAAGAATCCCAGGCCCTTAGGTATGACCCATTGCCTACTTCTCTCTGGGACTATTTTTTTCTGTGTTCTCCCACCCCCCACTGCCCTTTGTAGCCATTAGGCATCAGAAATGCCACCAACAGAACCAGTTTACTCTGGAAGGCTCTCTTTTTTGTTCCTTTTGGAAACACGAAAGCCACATTTGAGAGCTTTATGACAATTATTATTTTAAAATTTAAAGCCCATAAAATCATCTTTGAAATAAAGAATAACTGTTGGCTCAGAGACCAAGGCTTGGTTTTTCTACTTCACGTGCCTATGTTTGCTTCTGTGGGATGCTATGGACCCATGCCCCTTTTTGTAAAGACATGTGGTACCAGTATAGAGGCCATAAGTTTACTATTATTTGTGCAATTGACTTATTTCATGAATTTGCCACCAGACTGTCTTCTGATAGTGTTTAGCCATCACAAAAGGGGCCTTCAAGTATTTATAGCATTTCCTTCTTTTTTGCCTTAAAATATACTCTGGATTTCTCAAACTTAAAATCAGCATGTGTTGTACATTAATTTTTTTCCTAATCTTTCCCCCTGATTACATATCTCTCCCATTTTCTTAATCGCTTTGACACAGGATTATTTTGGTGCCACTTTGCCAGCCAAAAATCTCCACAGTCAGCAGTTCCTCTGCTCGGACTTCACATGGGCCTGCTGGGCTCACTTCACCCACTCTGCCTGGCAGGCTGTGCTCTGCTCATGCTACTGGCCCAGATCCCATGCCTGCTGTGGCTCTGTGCCCAGCTTGTGGCTGGTTAGGGTGTGCAGTGACCAGCTTCTGCCTTGGGTGCCAGCGTCTGGACAAGGGAGACGTGGTGGTACCCAAAAACTCAGAGATGCCAGCAACCGTAGAGCCCCAAAGGGGTGTTACAGCTTTTGGTTGGGGAGTCCCAAAGTCTGAGCCCCTAGGAAGTGTCACAGATTGTTCGGTTCTGCCACCTGCAGCTCAGTGAATGGGGGCGTGTGGTGTCAAGTGGTTTATTCACTCCAGTAGCTCTGCGAGCAGGAAGGTATATTACAGCTCTTTTTGCACCCTCCATTCAGCGGGTTCCAGGTTCTTGTCCCATGACCAAGAGGAATGAGGTATGCAGACATCGGAGAGTGAGCAAGGCAGATAAAATTTTATTGAGCAAAAGAAAAGCTCTTGACAAGGAGAGGTGCCCCAAAGCAAGCAGCCCTCTGTGTGAGACAGGGCTGAAAGTGGGTAGCAGTCTGTGGGGCTGAGTCTGGGGTTTTTGTGGGCTCGGAATGGGGGAGTATGTGCTAATTGGTCCATGATTTGGCCTGGAAAAAGCACCATTCAATTGACTAAAAGGCAGGAAGGAAGTTATCACTCTGGTCATGGACTCCACCCAGAACTGGCAGTTTGGTTTTCAGGCTTCAGGCTGTCTTTGACTTGAAGGTCAGGTTTCACTGGGGACCTGTCCCCATCTGCCTAGGAATTTGTCTCCTGCCGCTATCAGCTTTATTAAGGTATAATTTACATACCATAAAAATTTAACCATTATAAGTATAGAATTTATTATTTCCATGAATAGAGTTGTTAAACCATTACTGCAAATCCAGTTTTAGAACATTTCCGTCTTCCCTTAAAGTTCTCTCATGTCTGTTTACAGTTAATCCCTGATCCCACTGCCAGCCCCAATCACTGATCTGCTTTCTATCTCTATAAATGTGCCTTTTCTGGACATTTCATATGAATTGAATTATACAAATAGAGTCTTTTGTATTTGGTTTCTTTCACTTAGCACAAGTTCATTTGTACTGTAGTATGAGTCTTAGTTCTTTCTTTTTTGCTACTGAATAGTATTCCATTGCATAAAAATACCATACCCTATTTACTCATTCATCAGTTCATGGACATCTCAGTTGTTTCCAGTTTTGAGCTATTGTGAATAATACTGCTCTGAACATTACGCATGTGTTTATGTGGATCAGTTTTAATTTCACTAGGGTAAATTCCTAGGGGCGAGTTACTGACATTCTCACTGACTCCTTATATAAGAACTTAGGATGCATAGAGCAAAGTCTGGTGTTCTGAAGGCATCCACCTAGGCAGGTGGCCTATGTAGAGGATGGCCCTCCTCCTCCGCTACTATCTGGTAGTGTCAGTGGAGAAGGGAGTGGAAAAGATGACTGTCTACCAGTGGTTACTGGCTGAGCTGCCATATGTGGCAGTGGCCCTACTCAGGCTTGAGAGTCCCTAAAGCTGAATTCCCTGATGGCCCCTATGGATTCTCAAGGAACATATTTCAAGATTTGGTTTTTAGGCCAGGTGTAATGGCTCACACCTGTAATCCCAGCACTTTGGGAGGCCAAAGTGGGCGGATCACCTGAGGTTGGGAGATCGAGACCAGCCTGGCCACCATGGCGAAACCCCATCTCTACTAACAATACAAAAATTAGCTGGGTGTGGTGGTGCACACCTGTAACTCCAGCAACTTGGGAAGCTAAGACACAAGAATCACTTGAACCCAGAGGTGGCGGTTGGAGTAAGCGAGATCACACCACTGCACTCCAGCCTGGGTGATAGAGTGAGACTCTGTCTCAAAAAAAAAAAAAAACAAAAAACAAAAACTAGTTTTATAAATAAATATATATACATGTTTAAACTATATACATATTTTATTTAAAGATTTTAAAATATATATATTTTTTGAGGCAGGTTCTTGCTCTGTTGCCCAGGCTGAAGTGCAGTGGCACAAATGCTGCTCACCATAGTTTCGATTTCCTAGGCTCAAGCAATCCTCCCACCTCAGCTTGAGTAGCTGGGACCGCAGGTGTGCACCACCATGGCTGACTGATTTTTGCATTTTTTGTAGAGACAGGGTCTTGCTATGTTGCCCAGGCTGGTTTTGAACTCCTGGCTGAAGCAATCCTCCCATCTTGGCCTCCCAAAGTGCTGGGATTACAGGCATGAACCCCGCCTGGCTTATTAATATGTTTAAATGTCCTCTATTACTATTTTAAATTTACAATAACAGGCAGTATATGTTAGTAAGAACTTCTGATTTGGAAGACTTGGACTTGAATCTTGATTCTGTCACTAACTGTGTATATTTCCTTGAGCAAAAAGCTTAACTTCTCAGGATCATCGCCAAAAGAGGGGGAACATACCTACCTAGTAGGGCCATCTTGTGGCTTAAAAAGGAGATAATTTTTTGGGGGACCAAGTCTCACTTTGTGGCCCAGGCTGGAGTTTGGTGGTGTGGTCTTGGCTCACCGCAACCTCTGCCTCCCAGGCTCAAGTGATTCTCCTGCCTCAACCTCCTGAGTAGCTGGGATTACAAGCACCCACCACCACAACTGGCTAATTTTTGTACTTTTAGTAGAGACGGGGTATCACCATGTTGGCCAGGCTGGTCTTGAACTCCTGACCTCAGGTGATCAGCCTGCCTCAGCCTCCCAAAGTGCTGGGATTACAGGCATGAGCCACTGTGCCTGACCAATACCAAGTAATTCTTATACAAGAGAAGTTTGGCAAACTCAGATGTACCCAGTGCTTCCCAAGCCTGCTCAATTGTAAGAATCACCAGAGGATCCTATTAAGCTTCCAAATCTATTGATAAGCCCATCCAGACCTTTTTTTTTTTTTTTTTTTTTTTTTTTTTTTTTTTTTTTTTTTTTTTGAGGCAGAGTCTCGTTCTATTGCCCAGGCTGCAGTGCAGTGGTACAATCTCAGCTCACTGCAACCTCCACTTTCTGGGTTCAAGCATTCTCCTGTCTCAGCCTCCCAGGTAGCTGGGATTACAGGCATGCACCACCACGCTCAGCTAATTTTTAGTAGAGATGGGGTTTCACTATATTCTTCAGGCTGATCTTGAACTCCTGACCTAAGTTGGTCTACCTGCCTCGGCCTCCCAAAGTGCTGGGATTACAGGTGTGAGCCACTGTGCCCGGCCCATCCAGACCTATTAAACTTGGATCTCCAGGGGAGGACTGGGACTCAGTGGATTTAATATGCTACCCAGCTAATTCTCCTGACCAGGCAAACTTGAGAAACACCACCTAGTCTAGCCCTCAGTGTTGGCTGTTCTACAAAAACTCCTGTGTGCTTAAAGAAAAAGTCAAATTCCTTACTCCCAGAGATGCTGATTCTGGGTCGGGCACAAGTATCCAAAGTTTATTATTTTTTGTTTTATAAGCTACCATCCCTGAGTTTGAGGAATAACTGCAATGCATCACTGTTGCAGCCATTCTTTCAGAAAGCAAATTGTGCTCATGTTTCGTGGTTACTTATTGAGTCCTTGAGCATGTGCAGTTCTACATGGCAGTATATCCAGAAGCTGAGAATTAGAAAAGTAAAGGTGTCTGGGCCTACTGTAAGGCAGATGGCTATGCTTTAGTCAGGAGTAGGCTGAGGCAGCCTTCTAGTGCAACATAACTCAGCAGGTTTGGAGTGCAGGCACACAACTCCACACAGTATGTAACCACGCCAAGTCAGGCACATTATGTAACCATGCCATGTAAGGTGCATTAGGTGATCACTCACGTGAGCTCATGCTTGGCTTGGAGCCACTATTGTCTGTAAAAGGTATAATTACCCTGCTGATGCTGTACATATGGCTGGCACTCAGGGAGAGAACGTACATACAGCTTGCGCCCACAGCTCATGCTCAGGCTCGTTTGCACCCAGAGAGAGAGTAAAAGCCATGTTGAAACTGTCTACAATTCCTCAAGTGTTTTTCTAGCTACCCACTACCCCACCAACTCCCCTCAGACCTCAGTTAGAATCTAACACCTGCCTACAAAGTGGCTGGGAACAAGTCACGGAAGCAGGAGGAAAAGGACTGAGATGCACAAAGAGTAAAGAAAGAGAATCCTCAGTGACGGGTTGCTGTCATGTAGGGGAAGCAGAGATCCCTGGTGAGCTTTGACATATCCTCCAAGGGACCTGGTTGGCAGAATGTCTAGGGTTGTGTCTTGAGGGAAGGCCCTGGTGGGCTGTGTCCATTCTCTATCTAGCCAGATGCCAAGCTAATTACAGGAAGCTACTACCTCCTCCAAGTCAGGGAGCTCAGTGATTGCTTCTGACTGGAATGTTGTTCTACTTAAGGCAGAAAACCCATAAGAAGATTAATTCTTTTCCAGTATCTTGGACTTGATAGGAAAGCACACAAGTCTGACAGTCAATTAGAATGAATCAGAATTCATTTATTTCAATAATCTTTATATCTGTACAAGGCAATTCTCTGTTTTACTCTGCCTATCCATGTTGTAAGTTTTCAGTTGTCTCCTAAGGTTGTCATAAGTTTTTTCTCATTGTCTTGCCAGCATCCATATCATCTCTTTTTATGTTGAGAGTATAGGGAGAAATAGACCCAGGCTTGGCTCCTCTAACAGCCCTCCCAGAGGATCAAGTGCATGACAGATCCAGGCAGAAAGAAGCGCAGTGAAAGCAGTGACCTAGAAGGGTGCTACTTATCTGGCTCTGCTGGCTCTGACCCCTGGAATCTTGGTGGCTGTGGTCAGGTAGGGTTCTTAGATAATCCAGTGTTTACCCCAGACATGAAGGAACAAATTACAGTCATGAGCCCTATAATGACGTTTCAGTCATTGATGAACTGCATATATGACAGTGGTTCCATAAGAGTAATGGAGCTGAAAAATTCCTGTTGCATAGTGACATTGTAGCCATCATAGCACAACTTCACTCCAGTGTGGTGATGATGCTGGTGTGAAAAATCTTACTGCATTGCCAGTCATATAAAAGTCTAGTACACACAGTTATGTACAGCACATAGTGCTTGATAATAATAAATGACTATGCTACTGGGTTATATATTTACTATACTATACTTTTTTTCATTACTTTTGAGTGTACTCCTTCTACTTATTAAAAAAAGTTAACTGTGAAACTGCCTCAGGCAGATCCTTCAGGAGGTATTCCAGAAGAGGGCATTATTATCATAGAAGATGACAGCTCCATGCATGTTATTGATCCTAAAGACCTTCTAGTGGGACAAGATGTGGAAGTGGAAGACAGTGATATTGATGATCCTGACCCTGCGTAGGCGACGGCTAATGTGTGTGCTTGTGTTTTAGTTTTAACAAAAAAGTTTAAAAAGTAAAGAAAATTAAAAATAGAGAAAAACTTGAAAAGATATAAAGAAATAAAATATTTTTGTAAAGCTGTACAATGTGTTTGCATTTTAAGCTAAGTGTTATTACAAAAGAGTCCAGAAGTTAAAAAAAAAACTAAAAGTTTATAAAGTAAAAAAGTTACAGTAAGTTAAAGTTAATTTATTAAAGAAAAATACTTTCAAAATAAGTTTAGCATAGCCTAAGGGTACAATGTTTATAAGGTCTATGGTAGTGCACACTAATGTCCCAGGCCTTCACATTCACTCATCACTCACTGTCACCCAGAGCAGCTTCTAGTTCTGCAAGTTCCAATTATGGTAAGTATCATATATTGGTGTATTTTTTTATCTTTTATATTGTATTTTTACTGCACGTTTTCTCTGTTTAGATAAATTTAGATACACAATACTTACCATTGTGTTATAATTGCCTACATTATTCAGTACAGTAACATGCAGTACAGGTTTGTAGCCTAGGAACAATAGGCTATACCACATAGGCTGTGTGTAGTAGGCTATGCCATGTAGGTTTATGTAAGTACACTCTATAATGTTCACACAACGATGAAATCTCTTAATGACACATTTCTCAGAACATATTCCTGTCATTAAGCAAAACATGCTGTATAAGTGTTTGTAATCTCCCTCTAAATTACATTTTTACACATCTGTCTCCTGGCTAGATGGAGAACTTCTTGACAACAGGAACCTGGCTTTATTTAGTTATATCTCCAGCAATTATCTCAGGGTCTGGCACAGAATGGAGAGTTGTAATTGTTGGTAAAATTAATGCATGAGATATAGACTCTGTCTCCTTAGAAATAACAAAACGATGACAAGCCTAAATTTATAAGAGGAATATAAACTGCTGCATAGATAATAATCCATGCACTTTGATGTATCTATATCTGCATTCAGCAACCAATGTTTCAGTGGTCTAGCATTCCCCAAATAAATACTTTCTACTTCTGTTATTAGTTATCAACATCTGCTTCGTATGGCTTAAATAATCTTTTATTTTTTGTTCTACTCTCAATTGTACAATTCAAAGGAAATATTCACGCTTTCATAATGTGCTTAATTTTGTCAATTGTAAATTTTTTTCAAATTTGATATATTCATAGTTTGACTTCTCATCAAATGCAGCACATTTTGAGCTCCCTTATCTGCTGGATTTTCTACTTTTAACAATAATAGAGTATGAAGATAGAGCCCATAAAAAATCTAACATTAGACTGGGCGCGGTGGCTCAAGCCTGTAATCCCAGCACTTTGGGAGGCCGAGACGGGCAGATCACGAGGTCAGGAGATGGAGACCATCTTGGCTAACACGGTGAAACCCCGTCTCTACTAAAAAGTACAAAAAAAAACTAGCTGGGCGAGGTGGCGGGCACCTGTAGTCCCAGCTACTCGGGAGGCTGAGGCAGGAGAATGGTGTAAACCTGGGAGGCGGAGCTTGCAGTGAGCTGAGATCCGGCCACTGCACTCCAGCCTGGGTGACAGAGGGAGACTCCGTCTCAAAAAAAAAAAAAAAAAAAATCTAACATTAAATCTCAGCCTAAAAACACAATAGGAAATCCCAGAAATTTTTGCCAGGATAATTGGAACACACCAAGGAAAACCAGCACAACAATTGCCAGGTGAAAATGTTCGTGTTCATTTGAATCACCATGGGTGACCTAGTTTGGCCAAACCATTGTGTTATCTCATCCTCCTAACATACAGCACCTGAGTCAGCATTCTGAAAAACAAAACAAAAAAGCAACACCAATTTTCAAAATAAGTTTGAACTTGGCCAACTTGTGTTTTATGAGCTTAACAGCAGCAAGCAATAATGTTTGTTACAGTTTAATTTGTTTTCTAAAGAATTGATGTCCCTGGGCCTTCATCTAAACTAAAAGTGACATTGTGGTACTTAAAATGCAAAACATTCAGGACCCACATGGAGTAAGAACGGACTGATTTTCATGTATGTTTAAAAGGTAATGGATTGCATTGATTGCCATTTTATATGGAATTCTGCCTCTCATACTAGGATTTTTCAATATGAAAATTCAGATTTAAGTTAGACAAAGGCAGAGGAAATATTTTGACTTTGGGTCAATGTGGATATGCAACAGGAAAACTTCCTCTTCCAAATATCTGGGAAAGCCATGATCACACCCTTGAAAACATCATTTGCTAACGAGTAGATCTGTTTTGTAACTGGAGAACATCTGCCTTGCATTTCCAGAGCCCCCTCATTTGAGGGTATGATTTAGAGAAGCACCAAGCTGTAACATCCCAATGGTAGTTTTTAATATTTTTCAAAGGCATCCCAAATTCCAGGCTGTTTTTTCCTATTGGTTGTAGGCTTCAGTTGCTCTCCAGGGCTGACCTGTTTGTACTTTTGTTACATTCATTTAGTATAGAAGATCTAGAAGAATGTTTACTAAATGAGCTTTAGGGTTCACCAACCCTTAGGTTTTCATTGCCCAAAAGCATCAGTGACTGACATGTATGTCTAATACCTACTGCTCTGGGAGCTGCGCTCTGCCTCACCCACATGGCCACTGTGGGAGGTGCCATTTTCTTATGTGACCCCCACCCCTCATCCAAGCTGGGCTGTCTCTTCCTTGACTTTTTATTTTTATTTTGGATTCAGGGGGTACATGTGCAGGTTTGTTACATGAATATATTGCGTGATGCTGAGGTTTGGGCTTCTATTGAACATACCACCCAAACAGTGAATACAGTACCCAATAGGAAGTTTTTCAACCCTTGCTACCCTCCCTCCTTTCTTCCCTCCCTCCCTCCCTCACTTCCCTCTTTCGGAGTCCCCAGGGTCTGTTGGTCCCCTCTTTGTGTTCATGTGAACCCATTGCTTAGCTCCCACTTATAAGTGAGAACATGTGGTATTTGATTTTCTGTTTCTGCATTAATTCACTTAGGATAATGGCCTCCAGTTGCATCCATGTTGCTGCAGAGGACTTACGATTTCACTCTTTTTCATGGCTGCAGAGTATTCCATGGGGGTACATGTACTACATTTTCTTTATTTAATCCATTATTGATGGGCACCTAGGTTAATTCTGTAGCAAAGATGTCTTTGCTATTGTGAATCGTGCTGCAATAAACATATGAGTGCAAGTGTCTTTATGGTACAATGATTTCTTTTCTTTTGGGTAATGGGATTGCTTGGTCCAATGGGAGTTTTATTTTTATTTCCTTAAGAAAACTCTAATTTGCTTTCTGCAGGAGTTGAACTAATTTACATTCCCACCAACAATGTATAAGTGTTTCCTTTTCTCTGCAACCTCGCCAACATCAGTTATTTTTTAACTTTTTAATAATAGTCATTCTGACTGATGTGAGATGGTATCTCATTGTGGGTTTGATTCGCATTTCTGTGATTATTAGTGGCATTGAACATTTTTTTCATATGCTGGCTAGCTGCTTGTATGTCTTCTTTTGTGAAGTGTCTCTGTCCTTTGTCCACTTCTCAATGAGGAGATTTGTTTTTTTCTTGCTGATTTGTTTATGTTCCTTACAGATTGTGGATATTAGTTCTTTGTCAGATGCGCTGTTTGAAAATATTTTTTCTCATTCTGTGGGTTGTCTGTTTACTCTGTTGATAGTTTCTTTTGCTGTGCAGAAGCTCTTTAGTTTAAATTAGGTCCCAATTGTCAATTTTCTTTTCTTTTCTTTTTTTGTTTTTGAGATGACTTCTCACGCTGTCACCCAGCCTGGAGTGCAGTGGCGTGATCTTGGCTCACTATAGTCTCTGCTTCCTGGGCTCAAGCAATCCTCCCATCTCAGCCTCTTGAGTAGCTGGGATTACAGGTGTGCACCACCATGCCCAGCTAATTTTTGTATTTTTTGGTAGAGACAGGGTTTCTCCAGGTTGACCAATCTGGTTTTGAACTCCTCAGTACAAGCTATCCGCCCACCTTGGCCTCCCAAATTGTTGGGATTACAGGTGTGAGCCACTGTGCCCGGCCTATTTTTGCTTTTGATGTCTTAGTCATAAATTCTTTGCATAGGCCAGTGTTCAGAACAGTATTTCCTAGGTTTTCTTTTTGGATTTTTAGTTTGAGGTCTTAACATGTAAGTCTTTAATCCATCCTTAGTTTTTGTATATGGTGAGAGGTAGGGGGTCCAGTTTCATTCTTCCGCATATGCTTAGCCAGTCTTCCCGGCACCATTTATTGAATAAGATGTCCTTTCCCCCATTGTTTATGCCAGTTTTGTCAAGATCAGCTGGTTATAGGTGTGTGGCTTTATTTCTGGGTTCTCTATTCTGTTTCATTGGTCTATGTGTCTATGTTTTTACCAGTACCATGCTATTTTGGTTACTGTAGCCTCGTAGTATAACTCGAAGTCAGATAATGCAATGCCTCCAGCTTTGTTCTTTTTGCTTAGGATTGCTTTGGCTGTTTGAGCTCTCTTTTGGTTTTGTATACATTTTAGAATAATTTTTTTTTCTATTTCTGTGAAAAATGACACTGGTAACTTAAATTGCATTAAATCTGTAGATTGCTTTCCAATCCATGAGAACAGAATGTTTTTCCATTTGTTTGTGTCATCTATGATTTCTTTCAACAGTGTTTTGCAGTTCTGCTTGTAGAGAGCTTTGACCTCCTTGGTTAGATATATTCCTAAGTATTTTATTTATTTATTTATTTATTGGCTATTGTAAATGGGATTGCATTCTTGATTTGGTTCTCAGCTTGAACATTATTGGTATACAGAATTGCTAGTGAATTTTGTACATTGATTTTTGTATCCTGAAACTTTACTGAAGCCATTTGTGAGGTCTAGGAGTATTTTGGCAAAATCTTTAGGGTTTTCTATGTATAAAAATATTACTCGGGAGACTGAGGATTGCTTAGCCCTGGGAAGTTAAGGCTGCAGTGAGCCGAGATAGCACCACTCCACTCTAGCCTGAGTGATGGAGTGAGACCCCGACTCAAAAGAAAAAAAAATCATATTTTCACTGAAGAGAGATAATTTGACTTCGTCTTTTCCTATTGTCTTTCTTTCTCTTGCCTGATTGCTCTGGCTAGAACTTCCAGTATGATGTTGAATAGAAATAGAGAGAGTGGACATCCTTGCCTTGTTCCAGTTCTTGGAGGGAATGCTTTCAGCTTTAGCTCATACAGTATGATGTTGGCTGTGGATCTGTCATAGAAGGCTCTGATTATTTTGGGGTATGTTCCCTCAATGTCTAGTTTGTTGAGGGTTTTTATCATGAAAGAATATTGGAATTTATCAAAAACATTTTTCTGCATCTGTTAAGATGATCATATGGTTTTTGTTTTTAATTCTGTATAAACAGAATTCACACCATAAGGTGTGAATCACATTTATTGATTGGCATATGTTGAACCATCCTTACATCCCAAGAAGAAAGCCCACTTGATTGTGGTAAATTATCTTTTTGATGTGCTGCTGGATTCCATTTCCTAGTATTTTGTTGAAGAGTTTTTAATCTGTACTTATCAAGAATATTGGCTTATAGTTTTTTTTTTGTTGTTGTTTGTTTGTTTTGAGACGGAGTCTTGCTCTGTCGCCCAGGCTGGAGTGCAGTGGCGCTCACCGCAAGCTCCGCCTCCTGGGTTTTCACCATTCTCCTGCCTCAGCCTCCTGAGTAGCTGGGACCACAGGTGCATGCCACTATGCCCGGCTAATTTTTTGTGTTTTTAGTAGAGAGGGGCTTCACCGTGTTGGCGAGGATGGTCTCGATTTTCTGACCTTGTGATCCATCCACCTCGGCCTCCCAAAGTGCTGGGATTACAGGCATGAGCCACCCCGCCCAGCCTAGTTTTCTTTTTTGTTGTTGTTGTTGTTTTCTTGCTAGATTTTGGTATCAGGATGATACTGGATTCATAGAATGAATTAGGGAGGAATTCCTACTCCTTGATTTTTTGGAAGAATTTCAGCAGGATTAGTACCATCTCTTCTCTGTATGTTTCATAGAATTCAGCTATAAATCTGCCTGGTCCAGGACTTTTTTTTTGGTTGGTAGGATATATATATACGTATATTTGTAAATGAGTCAATTTCTTAACTCATTTTTGGTGTGTTAAGGGTTTCAATTTCTTTCTGGTTCAATCTTGGGAGTTTGTGTGTATCCAGGAATGTATCAATTTCCTCTAGATTATCTAGTTTGTGCACATAGAGATGTTTATAGTAGCCTCTGAGGATCTTTTGTATTTCTGTGGGATCAGTTGTAATGCCATCTTTGTCATTTCTGATTGTGCTTATTTTGGATCTTGCCACTTTTATTAATGTAGCTAGCAGTCTATCAATTTTGTTCATCCTTTCAAGAAACCAACTTTTTATTTTGTTGATTAAAAATTTTTTTGTCTCAATTTCATTTAGTTCTGCTCTGGTTTTAGTAATTTTCTTTCTTCTGCTAACTTTGGGTTTGTTTTTGTTTTTCTAGTTCTTTTATCATTTTTGAATTTATTGTAATATGGAGAAAGCCAATCTATAATGAAAACCAATAGTCAAAACAGAGAGCCTGAGAAGAGAGACCAAAGGGGATTGCTGGCTGGTTTTATAGCCCTGGTTCCAGTAGTTCCTTGGGTTCAAAGGCATGCCTGCTTGGTTTGGTTTTTCTAGAACTCTTTCGGTTTCTATCACTTGAAACCAAACAAATACAACATCAAGAGTAGTTTATAGTCACCTCCAGGGAAAAGTTCTTTTTCTGGAACTTACTTGAATGATTTGTATATCTATACTCTATTTGGTTGCCAGAAACAGTGTTAGCTGAGTAGCTTTCTTCATTAGAATTTACTGGAGGAGATAAAAATGGGAGAAATAAGTTCAATCAAGATTTTTTGTCCTTAATACAGAAAGATGCTATTATTGACACTCAATAGAATGCTTATTTATTGTTATTATTATTATTATTATTATTATTATTGTTAGGGCTGGTCAAATGAAGCAGTGGGAGTGGAGAAGAAACAAAGAAATCTGTAACTAGTTATGATCAATTCATTGTAAACACCACTATATGGGACCAGCCTAAAATTCTTTTTGAGTTACTTTTCTAATGATTAGCATTAACGCCATTCAAATTTGTAAATGGCACATATTGAACACCTATTGTATGCTGGGCACTAAGCACATAGAAATAAAGGCCTAATTCTCTACAGAAGTTCATGGTCTAGGACGATTGTGCTCAAATTGTCCTCTTCAAGTTGGCAGCCACTGCATCACCTGGGAACTTGTGAGAAGCGCAAATGACTCCGAAACTCAGCAATCCCTGTTTTAACAAGCCCTCCAGGCGATGCTGACATAGCTAAAGTGTGAGAACTGATCTAGGGACTTATTTATGTGTATCTGCTTACCCATCTCCCTTCTCACTAATGGCACAATTTGTAAACTATAATACAAACCCAACCCCCAATTTAAATGATTGAAAATGGAAATCATTTTGAGCTTTCTGAACAATAAAATCAAGCCATAGACATCCTGGGAAAATCACTCATGCCCTTGCCCCAGGGCCAACAATAAAGGTAGGTGTGGGCTCCTGGTCTGTCTAAAGTGGCTCCAGCTTATCGCAGCAGATAAGACAACACACGGAAATAAATCAGAACGCTTGGCCCTTGCAGGTCTTGACTCCATCTTGGCACAACCTCACTCAAACCCAGTCTGTGAGCTGGGAGCCTGTGCCAGGGCCTCTGTGGGGAGGTATCTGAGAAAAGTCAGCCATATCAGCCCTCAAACCACATCACAGAGCTCTCACCCTTTCCTTCCTCTATTAAAACCTACTACTTGGTGCAAAGAGAGATAAACTGAGAACAAACTAAAATCAGTGTGTTTAGAGAAGGTAAAAATTCTTCAACCCTGAGAAGTTCTAATTGTCATTGTCTTTGTGAAGACTCTGTCTTCTAGTCACCTTCTCTCACAAAACTTTCTCATTTGCTCTATCATTTTGCTTCATTTCTTAATTTTATTTTTTCCCATTACTCAGTCTAATTAAGCGAATATGTCAGTGAGTACCTAATAGGCAAGCCAAGCATAACATGATGAAGAAGACTTAGTTCCCGCTCTCAAGAAGCCTAGAGTTGGCGATATTTCACAATCAGTCAACCACCACTTGAGGGCTGAAGTGCATGCCAAGCATTCAACTAGGTTCTGGGTGTTAAAAATGAATACAACACCAACTGGGCACTCAAAGAGCTTGTTGCCTGCAGGAGAGATGGGTACAAACAAAACATGCTAAGGGCTGTCATGGAGGTAAGAATGCATTAAGAAAGGGCAGAGATGAGAATGAGTGAATCTATCTGAATGAGCAGAGGAAGGGTAGAAGGAGAATCTACCTTTGGAGTTGGGTTGGCCCTGTCAAGGGTGGTGGACAGAGGGATGGCCTGTGACAATGTAGTGTGTCCAGAGGAAAGTGAGAAGCTCATGCTGGCTAGAGTGCACCTCTCACGGTTGAAGATTAGGTTGGAAAAGTAGGCTAGGGCTAGGTTGTGAAGGATTTCATATGCCACACAGTAGGCTTCAGAGTTGAGACCTGATTCTCTAAAGAGTAGAAGCTGATCAAGGTTTTATCAAGCAGGGAAGAGATATGATCAGATCCAGGTCTTAGGAAGCAGTGCGGAGGGTGGATTTAAGGTGATAAAATCAAGAAGTGAGTGTTTTAGTTATCAGTCACTGTGTAACAAATGACTCCAAACTGAGAGACTAAAAATGATGATCTGTTATTGCTCACAATTTTGTGAGTTAGTTGAATGGCTCTTCCGCTGTTCTCATCTGGGCTCACTCATATGATGCCATTCAACTAGTGGATCTGAGGGTTGGACTCAGGACACTGCAAAGGCTGGGCCTCTTTATCTATGTGGTCTCGAGGCCATCCTTGTTCCATGGTCACTCATCTTTCAGTATCTAGGCCATGTTTTCTCACATATTGGTGAGAGAGTAAAGAAGGCTAATGCCGAACTTCCATGTCTTCTCAAGGCCTGTCCTTGGAGGTTGCATGATATCACTTCTGCTACAGTGTATTGGTGATAGCCACATGGGAGAAGGAGACAAGATGAAGTGTGAATATAAGTTGGTTTATTGGGAACCACACGATTATGAAGTTATTTTCAGAACGTAGGCAAAGGCTGAGCTACGAAGTCATGTGAGTGGACAGGAGAAGATATTTAGAAAATGGAAGAATTCACCATGCAATAGGACATCATATTAAAGCTCAGATGAGAGTTACAGGCGCACAGTGCTAATGAAGGTCAGGTTGCAGGTGTAGTGGATACTGTTGGTGCTTCCTCCTCCATCCCCATTAGCTGCCAATCCTCCATCTCCCAGCTGCTGTGAGTGCTGGCTGACAACTCACAGCTGTTCCTTTCTCTGGAAAATTGCCCTCAACTGAACAGGAGCTGTCTGCTAGGGAGGAGATATACTCCACCTCTTACTGATTGGCACAGGCCACAAAAGGCCGCCCCCTTGCCTGTGGGTGAGATTGATTCAGTGGTACAATTTATGCTCCAGAGCTTCCCTGTGGGATCAGGCTGAAGCTGGTCTCCAGGTGAGTCCACATCCTTGCTCAGCCACTTCTCGTGCTCTATGCTGCTTCCTTCACTTTCCTTCTTCTGAGAGCAAGTCCCAGCTCTAAGAAACCCAACCTAAGAAGCGGAGAGAAAAAATGTTCAGTTAGGTGCTGGAATTTCTTTTTTCTTTTTCCTTTTCCTTTTTTTTTTTTTCAGAGTCTCTCTCTGTCACCCAGGCTGGAGTGCAGTGGGATGATCTCAGCTCACTGCAACCTCCACCTTCCAGGTTCAAGCCATTCATTCTGCCTCAACCTCCCGAGTAGCTGGAACTACAGGTGTGCACCACCATGCCTGGCTACCTTTTTTTTTTTTTTTTTTTTTTGTATTTTTAGTGGAGACAAGCTTTCACCATGTTGGCCAGGCTGGTCTGTAGCTCCTGACCTCAAGTGATCCGCCCACCTCAGCTTCCCAAAGTGCTGGGGTTACAGGCATGAGCTACTGAGCCCAGCTCCTATGTGCTGGAGTTTCTAATAGGTTAGCTCCTCTATGCTTTCTTAGTTATGCTATTTTCTCCATTTTTCAGTTCATGGTTCTTTCCCTACTTTTTGTCTTCTCCCCTATAAATTAGTTTCTCCTTAAAGATTTTTCTGCACAACTGGGCAGATTTATTTAAGAATGCTTAGATGATTCTTTCTGTTAGCTTTATCTGCAAAAGATAAAGCTTTTCAGAAGGGAAGCCAAAAAGATAGGATTAACTCCAAAACATAATGACCTCAAGCTTATAATAGTTGTTCTATGAATAAAGAACACAGACTATGAGTTGGAAGACCCCACAGAGTAGACATCTGTTACATGTTTCTTCAGCATCTGTGTTAGTCCAATCTGTGTCACAATAAAGATATACCCAAGGCTGGGCAATTTATAAAGAGAAAAGGTTCATTTGTCTCATGGTTCTGCAAGTTGTACAGGAAGCATAGTGCTGGCATCTGCTTCTGGTGAGGGGTTCAGAAAGCTTACAATCATGGTGGAAGGCCAAGAGGGAGCAGGCATATGATATGGCAAAAAGGAGCAAGAGAGAGAGAAGGGGGAGGTCCCAGACCCCTTTAAACAACCAGATCTTGCAGAAGCAAGAACTCACTCATCACAAGGGGGATGGTGCTAAACCATTCATATTAGTCAGTTCTCACACTGCTTTAAAGATACTACCTGAGACTGTGTCATTTATAAACAAACGAGGTTGAATTGACTCACAGTTCCGCATGGCTGCGGAGGCCTCAGGAAACTTACAATAATGGCGGAAGGGGCAGTAGGCACATCTTACATGGCAGCAGGTGACAGAGAGTGTATAGGAGGAAATTCAAACACATATAAAACCATCAGATCTTGTGAGAGCTCACTATCAAGAAAACGGCATGGGGTAACCGCCCCCATGATCTAATTACCTCCCATCAGGTCTCTTCCTAGACAGGTGGGGATTATGAGGATTACAATTCAAGATGAGATTTAGGTGGGGACACAGCGAAACCATATTACCATTCATGAGGGATCTGCCTTCATGATCCAATCACCTCCTCCCAGGCCCCACCTCCAACATTGAGAATCACATTTCAGTGTGAGATTTAGAGGGGGCAAACTTCCAAACCATATCAGGGTCCTTTTACCCTCTGACCCATAGCCTGATTCCTCCAATAAGGATCAATCCTCTTTTCCACCCTTAGCCCATGTTCTTCAGGTGGAGCCCCATTTCTGATTCAGAGGAAGGCATGCAATCTAGATATATACTGATCAGCACATGATACTACCCAGAGACTTGTTCACAGATATAGACCACAGGTCAGGCCAATCAGACAATCAGACTCAATTCAAACTTTGCTTAAGTTCCCAGAGAAGGAGGTTCCTGCTTTTCTTCCTTTTGGTGTGAATCAGGAAGTATGTAACCCCAGGAGCTGCCGGCAGCTATTGTTTGCTGGTGAGTGGAGGCTCCAAGCAGGAGGAAGTCAGCACAGAGGAAACAGAGCTAAGAAATAGACAAACTGCATCCTGATGTCATAATATGAGCTCTTGTATAAAGCTGTGCCTATTATTCCTGGACTCTGCAGTTACATGAGCCAATAGATGTCTTTTTTTTTTTTTTGGCTTAAGCTGGTTCCAGTTGCGTCCTGCCACCTGCAACCAAAAGAGAACCAACTAGAACACATGGAATTTTTATTTAAATAAAGCACTTGCTTTATTATACTTAGACATTTTTCTATAATAATAGACATTTATTATACTTAGACATTGAAGTGCTTACATGGACATTTAATGAGGCTTCTTAATTAGAAAACTAAATAAAAATAAAACAGTATTAGCCAAAATGAAGACTGGCAGGTAGGTGGAGGGAGTAGGACACACGAACACTTACTCAGCTCCTAGTCCATTATCCTCTTCATTTTGTCACATGACTGCTAAATTCCAAACCTCTTCTATACAGATGCTCTGCTTGCTATCTTGTTTCTATTGGGTCTTTGGATATTTTTCTTTTTCTCATTCCCTTTTTATCTCTATTCAAGGGACCTACCTACAAATGTGAGGCATCCCTATATATATATATATATATATATATAAAAGATCTTCATGAGTACACAACCCCTGGCTTCCAGATCTCTGGACTTGTTTTAGCTATTTAACATTGAAATGCTTCCCCAACCCTTACCATGATAACACCATGCATAGACTGCTTCACCAGTAATTTTAGAATGTTTACAAAAGGGATCATCAACTCACATCTATTAATATCCCCAACTCTCCTAGGAACCTTGCAAGGTAAGTATTTCTATAGCCATCTTATAGATGAGAATATTTAAGTTCAGAGTGAGTAATCTGGCCAGAGTCTAAAAGCTAGTAGGTGGGAGGCTGAGAAGGGTGGGTCACTTGAGGTCAGGAGTTCGAGACCAGCCTGGCCAACATGGTGAAACCCCTTCTGTACTAAAAATAAAAAATTAGCTGGGAATGGTAGCACACAGTAGTAATCCCAACTACTTGGGAAGCTGAGGCAGGAGAATTGCTTGACTCCAGGAGGCAGAGGTTGCAGTGAGCCTAGGTTGCACCACTGCACTCCAGCCAGGGCCATAGAGCGAGATTCTGTCTCAAAAACGAAATAAAATAAAAGCTGGTAGGCGAGAGTCAGGATTCAAGGAGTGCTGCCTCAAAGCATATGCCTCCATATGCCATGTTCTTTCCATTGCCCATCAGGCAAATACTAGGCTTTCTACAACCGCATTGGGGAAGGCAGGTACTTTTGCACCTCTCCCCAACCCCTGCTCTTACGTTGAAACCTCCTTGAAAGTCCTCCATGAGATTAAAGCTGCACATTCATTAATTAAAAAAAAATTGCTGAGCACATACTGGATGCCTAGCATAGTTCTAACTGCTGAGAGGCAACAGCAAACAAGATAATGTTCCCAGTCCTCAAAGAGCTTAACATCCCCAGGGAGATAGATAATAAACGTGCAGACAGATACTCTGTCATGTCAGGTGGTAACAAGTTCTAGAAAGAAAAACAAAGCAAGGTGAGGGGGTGATATGGTTTGGATGTTGTCCCCTCCAAATCTCATGTTGAAATGTGATTCCCAGTGTTGGAGATGGGGCCTGGTGGGAGGCATTTGGATCACTGAGGTGGGTCCTTGCTCTGCTGGATCTTTATTGACTGCAATAGGGATGGCACCAGGTTCAACAGGTGGAAGAAGAGACCTGGAGCCGTCAGATAAGACATAGAGTTTTATTAGCATGAAACTTACACACAGGGGTGGTCCAGTGGCAGCAGGCTGGACAGGAGAACCACAACCACTTGCAAAAACCCTGAAATTTATATAGCATTTTCACTCAGCACCCTTCCTCTAACAGTCTCCATCTGGAAAACGTCATTTAACTCAAAACAAAGGGACTTTATCCCCTGTATAAACCTTGTTCCATGAGATGGGCTAGGGGTTCAGATGTTCCTCACAAATATGAAATTAATCTCTGGGTTGGCCACTCCTCGATTTCTTAGCTTGCAACTCCAAACACATATTCAGGTGCATCTGCTATACAGAGTAATTCTCAGGGTATGCTTAAGTTATTGCTGCCGGGTTGATCTACCATGCAATCCCTCATGAATGACTTGGTGCTGTCCCCATGGCAATTAGTGAATTCTTGCTCTATTAGTTACTCAGAGATCTGGTTTTTTTGTTTTTTTTTTTTTGTTGTTTTAAGAATTCCTGAAAGGAAGCACTTGGAGATCTGGTTGTTAGAGTCTGGCACCTCCCTCCCCTCTCTTGCACCCTCTCTAAACGTGTGACACATCTCCCCTTTTACCTTCTGCCATGATTATAAACTTTCTGAGGCCCTCAACAGAAGTAGATGTTGGTGCCATGCTTCTTGAAGATTCTACAGGTTGGCACCTGCAGAATCATGATCCAAATAAACCTATTTTTAAAATTTCCAGTCTCAGGCATTCCTTTATAGCAGTGTAAAACAGACTAATACAGGGGGTCAGAAAATGATGGGTTGCTATTTTAGGTGGAGTGGTCAAGGAAGACCCCTTTGAGGAAGTACATTTGAACAGAGACCCAAATGGAGTGAAAAAGTGAGGTATGCAGTTTTCTGGAGAAGGAGTGTTCTATGAAGACACTGCTTCCTGAGTGTATTAGCCTGTTCTTATGCTGCTAATAAAGACTTAGCTCAGACTAGGTAATTTATAAAGGAAGGAGGCTTAATTGACTCACACTTCTGCATGGCAGGGGAGGCCTCAGGAAACTTACAATCATAGCGGAAGCGGAACAAACATGTCCTTTTCCACATGGCGGCAGGAAGTCAAGTGAGTGCTGAGTGAAGTGGGAAGCTCCTTAAACCATCAGATCTCTTGAGAACTCACTATCATGAGAAGAGCATGGTGGAAACCACCCTCACGATTCAATTTCTCCACCTGCTCCCTCCCACGATAGGTGGGGATTATGGAAACTGCAATTCAAGATGAGATTTGGGTGGGGACACAGCCAAACCAAATCACTCACCATGGGGCATCATCAGCTGTGACTTACCACCCCACCATGCCTCCACTAGATAGATTTCCCGAACATAGGGAAGCCATGCAGAAGAAGAGCAGAAACTTCTATAGTGATGGTGGGTGGGTGGTGGAGCATGGCTGGGAATGAAGGGAGAAAAGAAGATGCTATAGGAATCTGCTTTCTTTTTTTTTTTTTTTTTTGAGACGGAGTCTCGCTCTGTCGCCCAGGCTGGAGTGCAGTGGCCGGATCTCAGCTCACTGCAAGCTCCGCCTCCCGGGTTTACACCATTCTCCTGCCTCAGCCTCCCGAGTTGCTGGGACTACAGGCGCCTGCCACCTCGCCCGGCTAGTTTTTTTGTATTTTTAGTAGAGACGGGGTTTCACCGTGTTAGCCAGGATGGTCTCGATCTCCTGACCTCGTGATCCGCCCGTCTCGGCCTCCCAAAGTGCTGGGATTACAGGCTTGAGCCACCGTGCCCGGCTGGAATCTGCTTTCTTAAAAATGTTTACCACCTAAAAGCTATGTGGTAACATGAATTGGATCCTAGAATGCAGAAAGGACATAAGTGGAATAATTGGTGAAATCTGAACAAAGCCTAAAACATCTCCATCTTGGATGCTAATCCATCACTTTGACTTCTGATTAACCCAGATCCAGGAAAGCCTCTAAGATTTCCAGTTCATCTATTGTTCCTGTGTAACAGTAAGTACTTACCATAAGTCCTGCCCTTAGGTTAAAGTGACCTTCATGCTATCATATTTCAGTTGTCTTACACATCCCATCTGAGTGACCCTTAGCTATGGTATATAAGCCCTTGGTCTTGTGGGTAATGGCACAGGGATCCACCATCTTGTCTTGCTGCTGCCTGAGACTCAGACATGGCTTCTGTTCATAAGTCCCTATCAAATATTTCTTTCTTAGGAACCGAATATGTTAACCTCTTTTTTGGCCTTTCAGCTTCCTTGGACTTTGGGTGCAGGTTTGCATAGGCCTGTCCACTGCAGAACAGTAGTTAAGGGTAATATTTACCGATGTTAATTTTTTTAGTTTTGATAAACGTATCGGTTATAAATGATGTTCACATTAGGTAAAGCTGAGTAATGGCACCAAAGCTGAGTAATGGGAGCTCTGTGCTGTTTTTGTAATTCTTCTGTAAATCTAAAAATATTTCAGAATAAAAAGTTTAAAAAAGACCAAAAAAACCAGGCATAGAGGCTCATGCCTGTAATTCCAGTACTTTGGGAGGCCAAGGCAGGAGGATTGCTTGAGTCCAGGAGTTCTAGATCAGCCTGCACAAACTAAGCAACATAGTGAGACCCTGTCTCTACAAAAAAATACAAAAATGAGCTGGATGTGGTGGTGCATTCCTATAGTCTCAGCTACTTGAGAGGCTGAGGTGGGAGGATCACTTGCGTCCAGGAGTTTGAGATTACAGTGAGCTATGATTGCACTGATACAGAATGGCTGGGCTCCCAGCTAAACCCCACCCTTAAGCCTGGAACTGTGGCCCTAAGTGAAAACAGCTGACACCACTTTTTCCACACAAATGCTGCCTTTTTGACCTGTCACACCCCTATCCTGTGCCCATAAAAAGGCTTCAGCTGGCAGAGTAACACAAGCGGCTGAGCGGCAAGTACAGAAGCAACTGAGCATCAGAGACTACAGATAGATGGGGCTAACTTTAGACTCTGGCTTCAGGGAAAGATCACCTTCTTCCCGCACCATCCCCTTTCCAACTCCTATCCCGCTGAGAGCCACTTCCATTGCCCAATAAAATTCTCCATATACACTACCCTTCAATCTGTTTGTGTGATCTGATTCTTCCACGATGCCAGACAAGAACCCAAGTGCCCAGAGGGCAGGGGCTTGGACGCTGCTGTGGGACTTGCATAGAACCTGCTCCTGCCACAGAGGAGTAGTGACTGGCCGGTTCTAGCATTCATTCCCTCCAGTTGCCGCACTCACTTGCTTGAATGCTTCCTCTCGGGAGAAGTGGCCAGTGGTGGGCTGAGTGAAACATGTCACTCCAGTTCTCACCCACAAAGAGGGTCAAAGTCAACGGAACAAGCCTGTCTTAGCACCACTGCACTGCAGCCTGTAACAGAGCAAGACAGTCTCAAATAAAAAAAAAAATAAAAATAAAATTAATTAAAAAATGCCATCCACTTTATACTAGCAAAATATTGATGAAACTACAAAATGTTACTGAAATTCTCAGTAAACTAGGTATTGAGAAAATTAATCAAAACTCTCAATAAACGCGGTATTGGTGGAACATATCTCAAAATATTAAGAGCTATTTATGACAAGCCCATATCATACTATCATACTGAATAGGCAAAAGCTGGAAGCATTCCCTTTGAAAACTGGTACAAGACAAGGATGCCCTCTTTCACCACTGCTATTCAACATAGTATTGGAAGTTCTGGCCATGGCAATCAGGCAAGAGAAAGAAATAAAGCATATTCAGTTAGGAAGACAGGAAGTCAAATTGTCTCTCTTTGTAGACAACATGATTTTATATTTAGAAAAACCCCATCATCTCAGTCCCCCAAACTCCTTAAACTGATAGGCAACTTCAGCAAAGTCTTAGGATATAAAATCAATGTGCAAAAATCCTTTACACCAACAATAGACAAGCAGAGAGCCAAATCATGAATGAGCTCCCATTCTCAATTGCTAAAAAGAGAATAAAATACCTAGGAATACCGCTAACAAGGGATGTGAAGGACCTCTTCAAGGAGAACTGTAAACCACTGCTCAAGGAAATAAGAGAGGACACAAACAAATTGAAAAATATTCCATCCTCATGAATAGGAAGAATCAATATGGTGAAAATACCCATACTACCCAAAGTAATTTATAGATTCAATGCTATTCTCATCAAACTACCATTGACATTCTTCATAGAATTAGAAAAAACTACTTTAAATTTCATAAGGAATCAAAGAAGACCCCGTATACCCAAGACAATCCAAAGCAAAAGGAAAAAAGCTGGAGGCATCATACTACCTGACTTCAAACTATACTACGAGGCTACAGTAAACAAAAGAGCAGGGTACTGGTACCAAAACAGATATATAGACCAATGGAACAGAACAGAGGCCTCAGAAATAACACCACACATCTACAACCATCTGATTTTTGGCAAACTTGACAAAACAAGCAATGGGGAAAGGATCTCCTATTCAGTAAATGGTGCTGGGAAAACTGGTTAGCCATATGCAGAAAACTGAAACTGGATCCCTTCCTTACATCTTATACAAAAATTTTCAAGATGGATTAAAAACTTAAATGTAAAACCCCAAACCATAAAAACCCTAGAAGAAAACCTAGGCAGTACTATTCAGGACATAGGTATGGGCAAAGACTTTATGACAAAAATGCCAAAAACAATTGCAACAAAAGCCAAAATTGACAAATAGGATCTAATTAAACTAAAGAACTTCTGTACAGCAAAAGAAACTATCATCAGAGTGAATAGGCAACCTACAGAATGGGAGAAAATTTTTGCAATCTACCCATCTGAAAAAGGTCTAATACCCAGAATTTACAAGGAACCTAAACAAATTTACAAGAAAAAACAACCCCATTAAAACGTGGGCAAAAGATATGAACAGACACTTCTAAAGAAGACATTTAGGCTGGGTGCGGTGGCTCATGCCTGTAATCCCAGCACTTTGGGAGGCCAAGGTGGGCGGATCACTTGAAGTGAGGAGTTTGAGACCAGCCTGGCCAATATAGTGAAACCTTGTCCCTACTAAAAATACAAAAATTAGCCAGGCATGGTGGCTGGCACCTGTAATCCTAGCTACTCAGGAGGCTGAGGCAGGAGAATTGTTTGAACCCAGGAGGTGGAGGTTGCAGTGAGTCGAGAGTGTACCACTGTACTCCAGCCTGGGCAACAGAGTGAGACACCTCAAAAAAAAATTTTATATGGCCAAAAACATATGAAAAAAAGCTCAACATTACTGATCATCAGAGAAATGCAGATCAAAACCACAATGAGATACCATCTCAGGCCAGTCCGAATGGTTATTATTAAAAAGTCAGAAAACAATAGTTGCTGTGGAGAAATGGGAATGCTTTTTACATTGCTGGTGGAAATGTAAATTAGTTAAACCATTGTGGAAGACAGTATGGTGATTCCTCAAGGATCTAGAACCAGGAACACCATTTGACCCAGCAATCCCATTACTGGGTGTATACCCAAAGGAATATAAATCATTCTATAAAGATACATGTACATGTATGTTTATTGCAGCACTATTCACAATAGCAAAGACATGGAACCAACCCAACTGCCCATCAATGATAGACTGGATAAAGAAAATGCGGTACATATATACCACAGAGTACTATGCAGCCATACAAAGGAATGAGATTATGTCCTTTACAGGGACATGGATAAAGCTGGAAGCCATTATCCTCCGCAAACCAACACAGGAACAGAAAACCAAAAACTGCATGTTCTCACTCATAAGTGGAATTGAACAATGAGAACACATAGACACAGAGAGGAGAACAACACACACCAGGGCCTGTTGGGGAGTGGGGGCTGAGGGGAGGGAACTTAGAGGACGGGTCAACAGGTGCAGAGGTGCAGCAAACCACCGTAGCACACATATACCTATGTAACAAACCTGCACATTCTGCACATGTGTCCCCCCTTTATTTTTTATAAGAAAATTTTAAAAAGACCTAAATAAATAGAGAAATATGTTATATTTATGGATTGATGAACTTGGTATTTTAAAAATGAACAGACTAGATGTAATTGCCCAACAGGTTTTCCTGCCTCCTGCAGAGACAAAACCAGTGCACTGAGACCATGGTATTCCAGCAAAAGAAAAAAAAGGAGTTTAATTGACACAAGGCTGGCCACATGGGAGACGGAGTTATTACTCAAATCAGTCTTGCCCAAAACTCAGAGGCTAGGGTTTTTGTGGACAACTTGGTGGGCAGGTGGGTAGGGAATGGAGGCTGCTGATTAGCTGGGGATGAAATCATAGGGTTGTGGAAAGCAGTCATTTTGTGCTAAGTGCACCTCTGGGTGGGCCTGCAGGGTCAGTTAAGTCATGAGTCACAGGTCCAGGTGGGATCAGCTGGTGGCCAGAAAGTCTGAAAAAAACATCTCAAAAGGCCAATCTTAGGTTCTACAATAGTGATGTTATCTATAGGAGAAATTGGGAAAGTCACATATTCTACAGCCTCTGGCCACATGACTCCTGAGCAGTAAGGGATTATAAAACTACACCTATATTTTAGCAAAATTCAGGCCTCTCTCATAATCCTAATACTGTGGACTTCCATTAATCTTACAAAGGTGGTTTTAGTCCCTCAACTAGGAGGGGTTTGGTTTAAGGGAGGGACTTTGTCATCCTTGCTTCAAAGTTCAGCTGTCAACTATATTCCTCCCCAAGTTAGCTTGGCCTGTGCCTAGGAATGACCAAGGACAGCTTGGAGGTCAGAAGCAAGATGGAGTCAACTATGTTAGCTTTCTCTTACTGTCATAATTTTGCAAAGGTATCTTTATAAACAGTCCAGAAACAGACAATATGCAGTCACTAGGGTTGTGACAAAGGGACAATAAAGCACAAGAAAAAGAATGATCTTCATAAATAGCAATAAATCAATTGGATACCCACATAGGAAAAATGAACCACAACTTCTATACTACATGATATACAAAAATCAATTCCATATGTACTATATGAAACAAAGCTTCTAAAAGAAAACAAGGATATCTTTATGACCTTGGTGAAGGCAATTATTTTTCAAACAGGACACAGAAAGTATAAACCACAAAGAAAATAAGTCATAAATTGGACTAAATTAAAACTAACAACTTCCTTTTTAAAAAGATCCCATTAAGAGAATGAAAAAACTGGCCAGGCGCAGTGGCTCTCACCTGTAATCCTAGCACTTTAGGAGGCTGGGGCAGGCAGATCACCTGGTAGGCAAATCTCCTGAACTCAACCAGGAGTTCAACACAAGACTGGCCAACGTGGTGAAACCCCATCTCTACTGAAAATACAAAAATTAGCTGGGTATGTTGGCACACATCTATAATCTCAGCTGCTCGGGAGGCTGAAGTAGGAGAATTGCTTGAACCCAGGAGCCAAGTGAGCCAAGATTGTGCCACTGCACTCCAGCCTGGGTGACAGAGTGAGACTTTGTCTCAAAAAAAAAAAAAAAAAAAGAACCATAACATGGGAGAAATTTGTATCTCACATATCTGACAAAGAACTGGTCTTTAGAATACATAACTACTACAAATCAGTAAGACAATTCAACAGATACTTTCAAAACACAAAGCAACATGGATGAATCTCACAGACATGATGAGGTCAAGAAGCCAGACACAAAAGAGTATATGCGGTAGGATTGGTATGATTTAATTTATATAAAGTTTAAAAGCAGGCAAAACTACTGTATGGCAATACTTGTTATATTTAAGGAGGAGGTGGCTAGTAACTGAAAAGGGGCATGAGGGTGCTTCTGGGATCCTGGTGATATTTTATTTCCTGATCTGGGTGTTGTATAAAGGAATGTATTCATTTATGATTTGTACACTTTCTGTATATCTACATCTACATCTCTATGCTAATTTCAATAAAAGTTTGTTAAATCGGCCGGGCGTGGTGGCTCAAGTCTGTAATCCCAGCACTTTGGGAGGCCGAGGCAGGTGGATCACGAGGTCAGGAGATCGAGACCATCTCCTGACCATGGTCTTAGATCCGAGACCATCATCTAATGATGATGATGGTCTTAGATCCGAGACCATCATCTAAAATGGTGAAACCCCGTCTCTACTAAAAAATACAAAAAACTAGCCAGGCGAGGTGGCGGGCGCCTGTAGTCCCAGCTACTCCGGAGGCTGAGGCAGGAGAATGGCGTCAACCCGGGAGGTGGAGCTTGCAGTGAGCTGAGATCCGGCCACTGCACTCCAGCCTGGGCCACAGAGCGAGACTCCGTCTCAAAAAAACCAAAACCAAAAACAAAAAACAACAACAAAAAAGTTTGTTAAAGTGCCATATGGCTTAGTTAGAGAGAAAAGTATAGACTGGGATGGTAATGAATTATTCTCCAATGAACTGAAAACAAAAAACAACAACAAAAAAGTTTGTTAAAGTGCCATATGGCTTAGTTGGAGAGAAAAGTATAGATTGGGATGGTAATGAATTATTCTCCGATGAACTGTTGAACTCACCATTGTATTACCTACTGCGGCAAAACAATTATTCTGAAACTTAGCAGCTTAAAACAACAAACATTTATGATCACTCAGGGTCTCTCATGAGGTTGCAGTCTAACTGTTGGTTGGGGCTACAGTCATCTGAAAGTTTGACTGGGACTGGGGGAATCCACGTTCCAGCTCATTTGCACTGTTGACAGGCTCTAGTTCCTTGCTAGCTGTCAGCAGGTCTTCAGTTTCTCATTACATGGCCCTCTCCATATAGCACCTGAGTGTCCTCACAACATGACAGCTGGCTTTTTCCAGAGTGAGTGAGCAGAGGGGGAAAGACAGCGCAAGATGAAAGACACTGTGTTTTTAAATTACCTAATTGTGGAAGCGACATACCATCACTTCTGCTATATTCCACTGACCACAGTGATCAACCCTAGTGCAGTGAAAGGGAACTACCCAAGGGCATGAAGACGAGCTAGTAGGGATCTTTGGGAGCCATTTTGTGATGGTTTCCACAGCTATCTTTCTCACAACCCTTCCTAGAATATTTATAGAAATTCTGAGATTCTCATACTTCTCTCTATTATAATTCATTAATATGTACAAAAATCTCTAGCTGCTTTCAAACTGGTGACTCCATTGGAAGAACTTGCTGATGGGGGTGAGGAGAAACCTGAGAAGAGGGTCAAATTCTCCCATCCCTGTCCCAAGGGGCATAAACTCTGTGAAGATGGTCCTTTCTAGCCTGTGATTTCAGAAATTCTGGCAGGTCCGCCTGCCCTTGGTACTGCAACATAATGTGACCACTAATCCCTGAAATAACTCCAAAGGAAACCTATGCCACTAGTGAAAGATGTTTCTTTCCTATCAAATGCAGGCACACTGGCCACTGGCAGCACAGTAAAGCAGTGGTTCCCAAACTTGGCTGCTTGTTAGAATTTCATGGGGAGCTGTGAAAAATAAGAATTCCCGAGTCTGCCCAGATCACTGATTCAGACTCTCCAGAAGTGGGCTTCCAGACTCTGCAGTTTGAGAAGGCTTCTCTTCATCTGTCAGAGTAAGAAAAAAATTTTTTAAATAAATAAAAAAGAAAAAGAGAAGGCTTCTTAGGAAGTTCTGACAGAAGAGTTGGCCAAGCATCTGACAGCTGGTCCTGCAGTGGTATTTGGAAACTACTGACATATACCACTAGCGTGTGTAGATTTCAGACCCCTTCTGGGGAGTGAGTTTCAATGTTGGGGGTGGGGGTGGGGTAGCCATTTGTCCACAAAGAGCCCATTTTTCTTCCCAGCTCTCTCTGCTCAATGTGCTGAGTGAGATAGTGCTTCTCAGCCTCTTTGAACGCTTTCTTGTCCCTCTGCCTGCACTTTGGTTCCCATCACGTCAGCCTTGAAGGTGGAGTGGCCTGTCAGCACCACAGGCTTGTGTCTGGAGCCACAGGATCTCCTTTATCGCCTCAGCTTCAGGCTCTGTTGTGTGAATCCAGGCTAAGAGCAGTTCAACGACTTAGGGTTAAGAGGACACACGGCCATCTCTTGACCCAGCCAGGAGATGCTTCCTCTTTAGCAATAAAAGGACACAATGCTTTGTAGAGTTGCCACTTAATATAGATGAGATTACAGTTTGTGGACTGGATTAATCTAGAGACTTGTTTTCTCACCTTGCGTAGAAAATATGCAAGGCATGGGAACATTCTTTGTAGTAGTAAAAATTGAAAATATTTGTTTTTTTCATCCATTCACTCAACAAATATTTACTGAGCATCTCTGATCTTATCTTCTACTACTCTCTTGCTTATACCTCTCCAACCACACTGACCCCACTGATCTTCTTAGAACAACCAGGTACTCCTCTGTCTTAAAGAATCTGCTGCAGCCTGGAACTTTCTTACCCAGTTGTCTACTGAGCTAACTTTCTCATCTTCAAACCTTTGCTTACATCTCACCTTCTCGATAGGGCTTAACCTCACCACCCTATTTACCCCTGCAACCAGCTTCCCTTCTTTACACTGTTCTACCTTTTATTCTTCACAGCGATGTTTACCTTTTAATATACTATTTAATTGATTAGGTGATCGTTTATCATTTGAGTTCCTCTCTTGAATGTTAAGTTTCATCAGGGCAGGAATCTTGGTCTGTTTTTTTCACCGTGTTGTCCCAGATACCTGGCATGGAGTCTGGCACGTAAGAGACACTTGATAAATATTTGTTGAATGAATCAATTGGGAGCCGGAAGAGCAGCATGCAATACAGATAAAATCACTGGTGTCATAGAGTTCATGATTTATTGGAGGGGAATGCAAATAAATTATTACAGAAATGGTTATTTACTGATAATTGTGATAGCTAAGAAGGAAATATGGAGTTGTATATGAGAGTATACGAGGGGCCCAACTTAATTAGGGGACCAGGGATAATTTGTGGTGGCAGCAACACTTAGCCTGAGATCAGAAGGTAGAGTGGAGTTACCTGGCTGAAGGGAGCTGGGGAGGCAGTGGAAAGACCCTCTTAGATTTCAAGTAGTTTTCAGTTGTCCAGCTTGTAACAATCGGGCATGCTGACAACCTCATGGAGGTACCTCTCTTTTCTCTTGAAGTAGCTATTCACACTCAGTTTCCAAAAGTCTGTTGACTACTTACACTACCTCTACATCAACATCTGAACACCAGCTTCAGAATATTTCTCTTGTTACAGATGGATGCTCTTTGATGAATAACATTTTTGATCTTCTGAATGTCTCCTTAATCAGTTGAAAACAAATTAAGTTTTTAACTGATTAAATAAATTTACTCAGTCCACTGGATAAATAAAGTTTAAATATTTATTGGATCAGTACACTGAATAAATAAAGTTGAAATATTCTCAGCAATCAATCAAGAGTTTAAGAGATCTTATCTCAGAAACAAAACCACATAAAGGCTGAGGTAAAAGAGCTTCACACTGAGAGGAAAGCCTTAGCTGATGAGATGAGCAATTCTCTAGGTATTCTTCCCAGCACTTGAAATAAAGTACTTTGCACAAGGCAACTAAAAAGAATGTCTGTAAGAATTAGGTCAAAGTTGTAATAGTTAGGCAAGGCACAGAGGTTTACACCTGTAATCCCAGTGCTTTCAGAAGCCAAGGCAGGAGGATCCCTTGAGGCCAGGAGTTTGAGACCAGCCTGGGCAATATAGAGAGACCTGTCTCTACTAAAAATAAAAACAAAATTAGCTAGGCATGGTGGTGCGTACCTATAGTCCTAGTTATTTGGGAGGCTGAGATGAGAGGATCACTTGAACTCAGGCGTTTGAGGCTGCAGTGAGCTATGTCATGCCACTGCACTCCAGCCTAGGTGATAGAGTGTGGGACTCTGTCTCTAAAACAAACAAACAAAAATTTTTAGCACTTAATCCCCTTCTAGAGATCACCTGGCTGCATTAGGCAGTTTTTTTCCTTTTTATTACTCAGAAGAACAAACACATTTATAAGAAAATATACAGGTATGAAATAACGAGTCAGTGATAAATACTGTGAAAAAGATTTTGAAAGCTTCTGAGTACTAACAGATCTTAAACATTAACTTGTTAATTCACTTCTGGGAACTCAATCTTTGACCTGGAAACAAGAAGAAAAACAGCATCTTTTCTTGAGCAGTGTGTTCTCAGCTTCAGAGCTGCCCAGAGATTGGGCCTCAGATGATACCTTAGAACCAAACTCAATGCTTGTGGGAGAACCATGTAGGCTCCTTCATCAGAGGCATATAGTGATACCTCCATTAATAAAGCCTCTGGGGATTCTGTGTTCTTTTTGCTTTTTTTCTGTTTTATTTTGCTTTTTTGCTAAGTTAGCCGGGTTGTGGAGGGGAATGGTATAACTTCAACTGAAGGTTGTGCTGGTTGTGACCATGTCAAAAGAAGAAGTAACTTTATCTCAGGATTTCCCTCTGTATCAGTCAGGAGATGCTAGGTTATGCTGCTGTAACAAACAACCCCACAATCTCAGTGGCTTAAAATTGTAGAGGTTTATTTTTTTCACTTAATAATACATGTTCATTTTGGGCCTGTGATGGGAAAGGCTGCCACAAAGTTCTCTGACATATCCTGGAGACATGTTCTCCATTGTCTTGGCTATTAACATTCAATTCCTCTTTACTTATGGAAATTTCTGTAGCAGGCTTAAATTTCTCCCCAGAAAATGTTTTTTTCTTTTCTACCACACAACCAGGCTGCAAATTTTCCAAACCTTTTTGCTCTGCTTCTCTTTTAAACATAAGTTTCAGTTTCAGATAATCTCTTTGTTCACACATATGAGTGTACACTTTTAGAAATAGCCAGGTCTCTAATACCATAAAAACCCTAGAAGAAAACCTAGGTAGTACCATTCAGGACGTAGGCATGGGCAAGGACTTCATGTCTAAAACACCAAAAGCAACGGCAGCAAAAGCCAAAATTGACAAATGGGATCTAATTAAACTAAAGAGCTTCTGCACAGCAAAAGAAACGACCATCAGAGTGAACAGGCAACCTACAGAATGGGAGAAAATTTTTGCAATCTACTCATCTGACAAAGGGCTAATATCCAGAATCTACAAAGAACTCAAACAAATATACAAGAAAAAAACAAACAACCCCATCAAAAAGTGGGCAAAGGATATGAACAGACATTTCTCAAAAGAAGACATTCATACAGCCAACAGACACATGAAAAAATGCTCATCATCACTCGCCATCAGAGAAATGCAAATCAAAACCACAATGAGATACCATCTCACACCAGTTAGAATGGCAATCATTCAAAAGTCAGGAAACAACAGGTTCTGGAGAGGATGTGGAGAAATAGGAACACTTTTACACTGTTGGTGGGATTGTAAACTAGTTCAACCATTATGGAAAACAGTATGGCAATTCCTCAAGGATCTAGAACTAGATGTACCATATGACCCAGCCATCCCACTACTGGGTATATACCCAAAGGATTATAAATCATGCTGCTATAAAGACACATGCACAAGTATGTTTATTGCGGCACTATTCACAATAGCAAAGACTTGGAATCAACCCAAATGTCCATCTGTGACAGACTGGATTAAGAAAATGTGGCACATATACACCATGGAATACTATGCAGCCATAAAAAAGGATGAGTTTGCGTCCTTTGTAGGGACATGGATGCAGCTGGAAACCATCATTCTTAGCAAACTATCACAAGAACAGAAATCCAAACACCGCATGTTCTCACTCATAGGTGGGAACTGAACAATGAGATCATTTGGACTTGGGAAGGGGAACATCACACACTGGGGCCTATCATGGGGAGGGGGGACGGGGGAGGGATTGCATTGGGAGTTATACATGATATAAATGATGAATTGATGGGTGCTGACGAGTTGATGGGTGCAGCACACCAACATGGCACAAGTATACATATGTAACAGACCTGCACGTTATGCACATGTACCCTAGAACTTAAAGTATAATAAAAAATAAAATTAAAAAAAAAAAAAAAAAAGAAATAGCCAGGTCTCATCTTGAATGCCTTGCTACTTAGAAATTTCTTCTGCCAGATACCCTAAATCATCTCTCTCAAGTTCAAAGTTCCACAGATCTCTAGGGCAGGGAGAAAAAGCCATGTCTCTTTCCCAAAGCATGGCAAGACTGACCTTTACTCCACTTCCCAATAAGTTCCTCATCTCTATCTGAAAGCACCTCAGCCTGGACTTCATTGTCCATATCACTATCAGAGTTTTGGTCACAACCATTCAACAAGTCTCTAGGAAGTTCTAAATCTTCCGTCATCTTCCTGTCTTCTTCTGAGCCCTCTAAACTGTTCCAGCCTCTGCCAATTACCCAGTTCCAAAGTTGCTTCCACATTTTCGGGTATCTTTATAGCAATACTCCACTCTTGGTACCAATTTTCTGTAATAGTCCATTCTTACACTGCTATAAAGAACTACCTGAGACTGGGTAATTTATGAATAAAAGAGGTTTAATTGACTCACAGTTCCACATGTTTCACAGTAAGTGTGACTGGGAGGCCTCAGGAAACTTATAATCATGGCAGAAGGTGAAGGGGAAGCAAGCATCTTCTTCACATGGTGGCAAGAGAGAGAGAAGGGGGAAGTGCCACACACTTTTAAACCATTGGATCTCATGGGAACTCACTCACTATCAAGAGAACAGCAAGGAGGAAATCTGCCCTCATGATCCAATCACCTCCCACCAGGTCCCTCCCCCAACACTGGGGATTACAATTCAACATGAGATTTGGGTGGGGACATAGAGCCAAACCATATCACATAATTATTCATAATGGGTGGGAAAGGATGTTGCTAGTAAGTATATTATAGGTGGTCTTCTGGGTATTCTCAGTAGCTATACATGCTTGTTCATATATCACATGTCTCATTAGCATCTTAAATCTCCATCCAGAGATGTGTTGTTTTACTATTATAGTGAGCAAAGGGTCAATCTGAGGACAAGTAAAATTAAAATGCACATGCTTTCTACAGGGGAAAGTCCCTGAAGATAGTTCTGCTTGGATGGGCTTTTGATCACAATGTGAGTGCTGGGGTTTGTTATGTTGCTGGTGCAGTTGCCGTGTCCCACATAACAGACATGGTAACGGACATGGTTACCAGATCAAGTGTCGACGGTGCGGTTTCCACGTCCCAAGGACATGGTTATTTCCTTGACTATCTATCCTGTCTCAATAATACTGTACTAAGTTTTGGCAGCTTGTATTTTTTTCTCTGAAATTATATATATATATATATATATTTTTTTTTTGAGACAGAGTCTCGCTCTGTCGCCCAGGCTGGAGTGCATTGGCCGGATCTCAGCTCACTGCAAGCTCCGCCTCCCAGGTTTACGCCATTCTCCTGCCTCAGCCTCCCGAGTAGCTGGGACTACAGACGCCGGCCACCTCGCCCGGCTAGTTTTTTGTATTTTTTTTTAGTAGAGACGGGGTTTCACCGTGTTAGCTAGGATGGTCTCGATCTCCTGACCTTGTGATCCGCCCGTCTCGGCCTCCCAAAGTGCTGGGATTACAGGCTTGAGCCACCGCGCCCGGCCTGAAATTACATTTTAAGAATTACATTTTAATTACATTTTAACAGCCCTTCTTGAAACTTAATTGGCACATGAATCACCAGAGGATCTTGTTCAAGTACGGATTCTGATTTGATATGTCTGAAGTTCTCAACTGAAGCCAACACTGCTGGTTGGGCATCACATTTTCGGAGGCAAGGCTGCATAGAATTTCCTTGAATGCATATGGGACAATTTATTCATGTATTCCCCTGTTGATGAACTCTTAGCTTGTTTTAAGTTTATTTTTACCATTACATAACATTACAAGTATTACAGTGAGCATTCTTTTGCATATCTCTTGGCATCCTTATGCCAGAGTTCTCCAGAGTGTATACCTAGAAATGCAGTTGCTGGTCTACCGCTGTTCAATTTTACGACGTACTGCTATCTTGCTCTCCAAAGTGGTGGTTCCCACTGATTGCTCTACCAGCAGTTTAGAAACATTCCTCTTGTTCCATATGCTTACTGCACATGGTACTTTCAGCAGTGAGTGTGTCTTTTCATATATTTATTGAACATTTGATTTCTTTAGTCTTTTTTCTAATTTTATGTGACAGATACTAATCTCAGTGTGTACCTCAAAAATACGATTTTCTTCACTTTGCCAAAATGAAACTGAGGGTTAACCTGATTAAGCCCACCACACTTAACCTGCCCTGCTTGCTTTTAATCACTTACTTCTAGTTGATCTAAAAACTCCCACTAGCAAGTCATAAAGCCAAATAATACAGAACTAAACTCCTACTAGCTTCCTTATAGATAACATCTCTGACTGTGGGTCACCATAGTAACAGTTGCTTAAGGTTGTTTTTCAGGAGTGAAGAGGCAGCTCTTGTCCAGTTCAAGCTGGTTAAGACCACCAACCCTTCAACTGGGTCTGGGAGAATGCCTGAGAGGTGACATTTTGACATTAGAAGGCCAAAAATTCTACCCACAGATCACGCTAACACTGCCACTTTCTGAACCTGTGTTCTATGAAGAGTCATGAAGCTAGACTATGTGTGCACAGATTGTGGATTAACTCACTTTTCCTCATCCTTACTTGCCACTTTTCCTCATTCTTACTTGCCCTTCCCCTCGCCTCAGACCACCTTGCTCCTCTATCCCATAAACATCCCTAAAACCTCATCTCTGGGGAGGTGAATTGGGGAAGGTGCTCCCACCTCCTTCCTTGGCTGCCTTGTGAGTAAACTGTTTCTTTTGCAAAACCCATCATCACAGTGATTGACTTGCTGAGTGTGGACAGAATAAACCTAGTTTGATATCAAAAACACAACTGAGGCTGGGTGTGGTGGCTCATGCTTGTAATTCCAGCACTTTGGGAGGCTGAGGCGGGCAGGTCACTTGAGATCAGCAGTTCGAGACCAGCCTGTTCACCATGGTGAAACCCCATTCCTACCAAAACATACAAAAATTAGCTGGGTGTGGTGGCACACGCCTGTAATCCCAGCTACTTGGGAGGCTGAGGCAGGAGAATGACTTGAACCTGGGAGGCAGAAGTTGCAGTGAGCTGAGATTGTGCCACTGCATTCCCACCTGGGCAACAGAGCGAGACTCCGCCTCAAAAAAAAAAAAAAAAAAAAAAAACAAGAAACACAACTGAATTTTGAACCTGTATTTTTCTAGACTGGTAGAAAATTAATCTTAATCAGTTTGGGCTTCCCTTACCACCTCTTTCCCCTGAGATTAAATCTGAATTCTGGGAGGTTTATGTAGATCCAAGGTGTTCGAGTGTAGATCCCAGGTCCTCCATCTCTGTATATTGTCACTGATGTGTCCTTCAATCCTGCTATCAACCTAAAGCATAATTGCCTGGTGAGTTCTTCCTGCCCACTGCAAAGGCAAAGTTAATTCACTGAAAGCAGGGCATTGCAGTAGAGAAAGAACATAATTGACGTGAGACCGGCCTCTGTAGGAGAACTGGAGTTATCAAATCAGTCTCCCTGATGGCTTGGAGGTTAGGGTTTTTATGGACAATCTTGTGAGCAGGAGGCTAGGAAATGGGTGCTACTGATTGGTTTAGGATGAAATCATAGGATGTGGAAAACTGTCCTCATGCACTGTGTCCACCTCTGGGTGGGGCCATAGGGTTAATTGAGTCATGAGTTCCGAGTCTGGGTGGGGGTCAGTCTGAAAAACATCTCAAAAAAAAACAATCCTTACGTTCTATAATAGTGATGCTATTTATCGGTAAGGGCAATTGGGAAAGTCACAAGTCTTGTGACCTCTGGCCATATGACCCCGAGCAGCAAGGGATTACAGAAACTATGCCTGTTTGAGTCAAGTTCAGGCCCCTCCCATAATCCTAATCTTATGGCCTTTCTTTAGTCTTACAAAGGTGGCTTTTGGTCCCTGAGCAAGGAGGTGGTTAGTTTTAGGGAGGGACTATTATTCTTACTTTCAGGTTGAACTATAAACTATATTTTTCCTAAAGTTAGCATGGCCTATAGCCAGCAATGATCAAAGACAGCTTGGAGGTCAGAAGCAAGATGGAGTCAAGGCCAGATTTCTCTTACTGTCATAATTTTGCAAAGGCAGTTTCAAAAGGAAGAAGCTGAGGCAAAATTAATATAAGTAGAGTTAATTTGGGCCAAGCTTGAGAGCTGCAACCAAGAAACACCAATTCAAGTTGCTCTGAATATACACTCTGATTGGCAACAGTTACAAGTGGATTTTTAAAGGCAAAGAAGAAGCAGTTGTTGCGTTGTTTACCAAGAAGTTACATTAGAATTATGCAAGCTATTGGTTATCCATTGTTCTTTGTCTCATAAATTCCAGGAACATGAGGATAATGGGCAAGGCAGGTAGTTGGGGACGAATTCAAATAGTTGCCCCCAGGTATGGGATAGGTAGAGGAGCATTTTGGGGGGAATGATTGAAGTTTCATACTCATGTCTCTCTGGGCCTGCATACCTCCATATAGCTTAGACAGCTCTGAGCTATTTTTCTTTTTTCATTGCCAATCTGGCCCTTCTGTGTTAGCTTAGAGTGCACTGAACCATCTGCTCTTCTTGCCATGTGGGATGAGGAAATGTCTGCAAGACTCTAAAGACCCAGGAGCCTAGATGTCCTATGCAGCAATTTCCTCCATGAGCTTTGGAAGTCTACTCAATAAGGAAAGCATGTTGTCCATTCAGCAACCTCCTTGGGACCCCCTAACAACTGCCTTCTTACCTCTTCTCTCTCGTCTCTTGTTCTCTTCTCAGCCCTGGAAAGAATGTTTCTTTGTGTTGAAGATTAGGGTGGAGTGGAATGAGGGAAGTCCTCTCTCTCTAATTCCTTTTTCCTTTTTTTTTTTTTAATTCTGCCAGTATTCACTGGTTTCCTAAGGCTTTTAGAAATGAAAGTCAGAAACACTCTTTTTTTCTTCTTTCAGCCAGTCACATCCTTCTCCTGAGGCAATGGGAAAAGAGAGACCTAAGTGCTTGAATGGGGGAGAGAAGGAGGATAGGGCAGATTGTGGCAATGTGAAATGGTGCAGCAAATGTGGAAAATGGTTTGGCAATTTCTCAAAAGATTAAACATAGAGTTGCCATATGACCCAGCAATTCTACTCCAATAGAAATAGAAATATATGTCCACACAAAAACAAATGTTCATAGCAGCATTATTCATTGTAGCCCAAAGTGAAAATAATCCAAATGTCCATCAACTAATGAATGGATAAAGTGCTTTATATTCATATAATGAAATATTATTTGGTGATAAAAATTAATGAAGTGCTGGTACATGAGACAACATTGGATGAATCTTGAAGGCATTATGGGAAGTGAAAGAAGCCTGATGCATAAGACCTTATATTGTATAACTTTGTATCTATGAATGTCCAGAATAGACAAATTCATAGAGACATAAAATAGTGGTTGCCTAGGGCTTGGAGGAGGAATGTGAGTGACTGTTACTAGGTATGGGGTTTCCTTTTAGGTGATGAATATTCTAAAATTGATTGTGGGATGGTTGGACAACTTTGTGAACATACTAAAACCAATGAGTTGTATATTTTAAATTGGTGGGTTGTATCACATATGACTTATATTTCGATAAAGCTGCTAAAAAAATGAATCAATTGAAAAAATACTGGTTGCTTCCCCCCCTAAACTATTATTCAACTACATGCACATCTTAAGTATTGCAGATATTTTTATTTTATTTTTAATCATTTTAAATTTATTTATTTTTTGAGATGGAGTCTTACTTTGAGTGGTGCCATCTCAGCTCATTGCAACACTTGTCTCCAGAGCTCAAGCAATTCTCTCACTTCAGCCTCCTGAGTAGTTGTGACTACAGGTATGTGCACTGTGCACCACTAATTTTTTTAATATTTGGTAGAAATGGGGTTTTGCCATGTTGCCCAGGCTGGTTTCAAACTCCTGAGCTAAAGTGATTCATGCACCCTGGCCTCCCAAAATGCTGGGATTACAGGTGTGAGCCACTGTGCCCAGCCCAGATATTTCAAAAATTTGAAGCAGACATTACATACAGGTTATCTTACTTTTCCTCCTAAATATGTATTAGGTGCCTACTTTGATCAAACTACTGAAGCAGTATCGTTTGTCTGGGGTAATATCCAAGGTTCATTGTCCCACCCCAAGGAAATCAGGGACACGGACACACAAGGAGTAAGGTTAAGAGCAGAAGCTTAATAGACAAAAGAAAGAGAAAAGCTCTCTCCTGCAGAGAGAAGGGTCTTGAGTGGGTCTTCCAGTCCGCAGTGAAGTGCAAGAAGTTTTATAGATGAGCTTGAGAAGGTGGTGTTTCATTTACATAGGGTGTGAAAGATTGGTTGAACTGGGTGTGCCATTTTCATAGCATGTGAAAAACTGGTTAGGGCTAGGTGTGCCATTTGCATAGTGCATGAGAAACTGGCCACCCCCATCCTAATCTTTTATTATGCAGATGGGTTCTCTACCTGGCAGGTGCCATGTTACCTGTTCCTTTACTATACATATGGTGACAAAGAAAAGAGAAGATGGAGCCTCCATGTTGAACATGGCTGACCCTCAGATAGCCCTTTTCTATTGGCACAGCTGCTGGCATTCACCAGTGCAAGCTTCCAGCTTGCTTATCTATGTCTGCAGCTCAGTTTTTCAGGCTGCTCTTTGTTAGAAAAGAAATGATTTGTTAAAACGGACTGAGGACTGATGAGGACTCTGTTGCCCTTACTATCTGCCTAAATAATTTCTACTTTCTGTATCAGTACCATGGTAGGATACTGTGGAAAGACAAAGATGAATAAGGTATATCCCTTCCTTTGAGAAGCTTCAATATGATCATTTCCATTCATTTGACTTCTAGCTGCTGTGGTCTGCAAATGGTAACAATTACTTATTTCACCTGTCCACATTAACATCACAAAGTTTAGTGAGTTGAAAGTAGCAGTTAAAATAATCAAGAGGATGGAAGGATTCTGTAAGAATTCATACTAAAAAGATTTAAACTTTTTGGCCTGTAAAGATGAACGTGGAGAAGGGCTAAATTGGCTTAAACTGAAATGTTTGTTCCAAACTAGGAATTTTCAACCTTGTAATTTTTGAAGAATCTCTGTTCCACCCTATATTCATTAAGCCAGACTCTGGGTGTAAAATGCAGGCATAAATAGGTCTTTAAAACTTCCCAGTTGATGCCAACGTGTAGCCAAGGTTGAAAGTTACTGGCTTAGATGCCTTAACTGAATACTTTCCTGCAATTAAGAAAAGTGATATAAAGGGCGAGCAGTTAACCTAGGTATATGCTTTACCCATCAAAGAGTATTTTTGGAAGGCTCCGCCATACTTGGTGTGACCTTCCTGGGTGAGGTGACAATGCTAACATAGTAGGTGGCTCCCAATGACCTATTTGTGACAAAGAACTGTCAGAGGGACGTAGGAGTTTACAGACCAAGAAATGGAACTTTGGGCTAGAATCCAGAAGAGGCATTTATCAGTGCATTAAAATGGAAGGGCTATACCAAAAAGTTGTGGGAATTCACATCTCAAGGGAATTGAAGGGGAGGAAGTAAGAGAAGCAGGAATTTTGGGAGGTAATTTCTTGAATGCTGAGTGCTGACTAGGCAGGATCCAGTCTCTTTGGTTGGGTTCAAGGTAGAAGTGTTATATGACAAAGTTAGTTTTATGAGGACATATAGGCTGTAATTAAGGCCCATTAGAGATATATTGGGCCCATTGCTACTCTTTGGGCTTTACATTATAAAGCTCAATTGCACCATTCCTTAAAATATTCATTAGTTTCCACTCACAAACACAAAAGATTGGCCTCTGGTCTGGCTCAGTGGTTCCAGTGTTCAAATGTCTTGCATTTATTTTTCTGTGGTTTTTTTGGGGGGGTTGATTTTCATGTCCAAAATGAGAAGAGAATTATGACTGGAAGTCTTTGTCCACCATATGATACAAGCAGGGACAAAGGTTTCTGTGTTTGCTCAATGCTCTATGCCGAACAGGATGTACTTTCGACATCGTGCCTTTTTGTAAAGCATTATTCCTTCAGTAGCAGTGAGATGAAACACAGCATGTCAACCTCCATATGATTGGGGTCTTGGCACTGGAATTATCTTGGCACTAGGAGCTATTTCCTGGTACAGGAACCTAGAGGAACTGCTTTCCTGTTATGTTTCAGCTGTCCAACTTGATTGTCCTCTCTTCAAGGGGATCCAGAATAGGGGGCTAATTCCATTGTGGGGAAACTTTACCCAGGCTTTTAGGACCACTAGGCAAGATTTCCCATGGCAGAAAGGCTGTCGGCAAAGCAGGAGCAGAACATGCATTGGAAGAGTCCAAAATAGGGTCATATCACAGTGCTATGGGGGACCTTGGCATTTGGTTGGGTAGCCTCAAGGGCATTTGGTTTAGGATCAAGCCAGAGTTTATTTGACAGCTCTGAAATAACCCTAAGTTCAGTATCTGAAGAGGTATTATGGGGGAGTCATTTGATAGTTCATTTCCACTCTTGATTACCCACCCCCTTTTTTTTTGAGCCGAGGTCTTGCTCTGTCACCCAGGCCGGAGTGCAGTGGCATGATGTGTTCAAGTATATTCAAGGGAATTGAAGTGGAGGAAGTAAGAGAAGAAGGAATTATTTGGGGAAGTAATTTCTTGAATGCTGAGTGATGACTATGCAGGACCCAGTCTCTTTGGTTGGGTTCAAGGTAAAAGTGTTATATGACAGCGTTAGTCTGATGAAGACATATAGGCTGTAATTAAGGCCAATTAGAGATATATTGAACCCATTACTACTCTTTGGGCTTCACATTATGAAGCGCACCAGTGGTAGCTCACTGCAACCTTGAACTCCTGGGCTCAAGCAATCCTCCCACCTCAGCCTCCCAAATAGCTGGGACTACAGGTTCAGGCCACCAGAACCCACTAATTTTTAAAATATTTTTTATGTAAAGATAAAGTGTCACTGTGTTTCCCAGGCTGGTCTTGAACCCTGGGCTCAAGCTATCCTCCCATCTTACCTCCCCAAGTGCTGGGATTACAGGTGTGAGCCATTGTACCTCGCCCTGATTACTTTTTTTTTTTTTTTTTTTTTGAGACAGGGTCTCACTCTGTAGCCCAGGCTGGAGTGCAGTGGCATGATCTCAGCTCACCACAACCTCTACCTCCTGCGTTCAAGCAATTCTCCTGCCTCAGCCTCCCGAGTAGCTGAGAGTACAGGCATCCACCATCATGCCCAGCTAATTTGTTTTTGTATTTTTGGTAGAGTCGGGGTTTTGCCATGTTACCCAGGCTGGTCTCGAATTCCTGAGCTCAGGGTGATCTGCCTGCCTCAGCCTCCCAAAGTGCTAGGATTACAGGTGTGAGCCACTGCACCTGGCCTAATTATATTTTAAAGTGCATTTCTCCCCAAATTCCAGTTGCTTTTAGGATTTAGCTTTGAAGTCAAGGTATCTGAGATTTTATAATCCATGTGCTGGGAAAGAGAAATAATTCTAGAAATTTAGTTCTGCTAACATTGTCACAAGATTGTAGGTTTTGCAAAATCAAATGGTGTTTGGTGAGTTTTATTTTGCCTTTGATGGAATGGGTTGCTTCTTGATATTAAAGTTGGAGAAATGGGTGAGATTTTGATATAAGAGATACTGGATGTGTGTTATCAGTGTCTGCTCTGATATCTCTTTATTTGATTACTGGGCACATTCTTGAGTTGGAAAAACAAAGTTGCTAAGGGTTGGAATTGTCTCAATTTTGTTTTTACTTTTACATGTTGACACTATTTGATTAAAGCCATTGCACATTCAGTTTATTTTCTTAAAGTTTGTTATAGAGGCAACTGAAGTTCTGCAGATTTGTAAATAAATTATATCTAACTGTACATAACCTGGGTTACATTCTTGAGTGAATCATATCAACATTGGCAGAACGTTTAAATAAACATGCTAGGAAAGGTTAAATAGAGGTTAACCAGTTTATTCTTCCCTTCATACCACGTTCCTTAGGCATTTGGATTCACCCTTAAAATTTTCTATTTTACTCAGCAAAAATTTTAAGAACAAAGAATTTTATGATCATTCTTAATAAAAACTGTTAATAGAACTTGCTATAAAAGCATATCAATCTTTTGTTAATTGCTCATTTAATCTAAACAGGTCATTGCCTCTTAAGTGTTATAATGTAAGAACTAAAAGTTTTTATCATCTCAACAGGTCATTGCCTCTAAAGTGTCACAATATGAAAACAGTGTTTTTTCTAAAAAAAAAATTGTTGCCCGGCCGGGCGCGGTGGCTCAAGCCTGTAATCCCAGCACTTTGGGAGGCCGAGACGGGCGGATCACGAGGTCAAGAGATCGAGACCATCCTGGCTAACACGGTGAAACCCCATCTCTACTAAAAAAAAAAAAAAAATACAAAAAACTAGCCGGGCGAGGTGGCTGGCGCCTGTAGTCCCAGCTACTCGGGAGGCTGAGGCAGGAGAATGGCGTAAACCCGGGAGGCGGAGCTTGCAGTGAGCTGAGATCCGGCCGCTGCGCCCCAGCCTGGGCCGCGACAGAGCGAGACTCCGTCTCAAAAAAAAAAAAAAAAAAAATGTTGCCCATAAAATGTCATAAAAACTATTTGTGGCTGGGCATAGGCTCACACCTGTAATCCCAGTGCTTTGGGAGTGGGAGGATCGCTTGAGACCAGGAGTTCCAGACCAGTTTGGGCAACATAGCAAGACCCTGTCTCTGCAAAAAATAAAAAATTTAGCTGGGTGTCATGGCTTGTACCTGAATTCCTAACTACTTGGGTGGCTGAGGCAGGGGGATCACTTGAGCCCAGGAGTTCCAGGTTACAGTGAGCTACGATCATGCCACTAGGCTCCAGCCTAGGCAACAGAGTGAGACTCCGTTGCAAACAACCCTGTTTGCTAGAGGGTTGTCTCTCTATATAACATCCATAGCTGGTCATGGTGGCTCATGCCTGTAACCCCAACACTTTGGAAGGCTGAGGCAGGAGGATAGCTTGAAGCCACGCATTTGAGACTGGCCTGGTCAACATCTTGAAATCCCATCTCTACAAAAACTTAAAAAGAAATTAGCCAGGCATTGTGGCATGCACCTGTAGTCCCAGCTACTCAGAAGGTTGAGGCAGGATCGCCTGAGTCTAGGAGCTTGAGGTTGCAGTGAGTTATGATTGCTCCACTGTACTCCAGCACCCCAGCCTGAGTGATAGAACAAGAAAGACCCTACCTAAAAAAAAAAAAAAAAGAAAGAAAGAAAAGAAAAGAAAAGAAAAGAAAATACCAATAGACGTTTCAACTTTTAACAGAGTTTATGAGTGGGGTGGGCCTTGGAAGAAAAGGGTTATAGAATAAATGAGAACATTGGATTTCCTCTGTGTTCCTAGTGAAGCGCAGCACCCCTAACTTCTTTCTATAATAGACCTTATCCCTTTTTGCACAGGGGTTGCAGGGCTGACTCATGACCCAAGTTGGGCTGATCACTGTTCCTTATCCTCTTAACTTCAGTGATTGGTCCAGAATAGGCATGTGACTCAAGCTGGACTAATTTTAGAACTTTCATGGAATTTTGCAGACAGGGGATAGAAATAAATAATTCCTTTTCTTCTTTGATCAGGGAGTGATCAAAGGATCCAGGAGTGATTTGGGATGTGAGTTAATCACCACAGGCCACTACATTCCTGTTTGCATGGTGTATTAGTCTGTTCTTGCACTCCTATAAAATACTTGAGACTCAGTAATTTATAAAGAAAAGACATTTAATTGGCTCACGGTTCCACAGGCTCTACAGGAAGCATGGCTGGGGAGGCCTCAGGAAACTTACAATCATGGGGTAAGGCAAACAGGAAGCAGACATGTCTTACATGGCTGGAGCAGGAGGAAGAGAGAGAAGGCAGGAGGTGCTACATACTTTTAAACAACCAGATCTTGTGAGAACTCACTCACTATCACAAGAACAGCAAGGGAGAAGTCTGCTCCCATGATCCAATCACCTCCCACCAAACCCCTCCTCCAACATTGGAGATTCCAATTCAACATAAGATTTCGGCAGGGGCACAAATTCAGACCATATCACATGAAGATTTTCATGCTCTGCTCTGAAAATCTCTACCACATGGAGTCCCCAACTGGGCTGGCTCTGAACGAAAGTAGGAGAACCGGTGGCATAGAGAATAGTTGCAGTATATTAGATGGAGATCAGATAATAATCACCTAAAGAAATGCCACACTATTTTTGTTTCCTAGGCAACATAGGCAAAAGAAAATACACTATCTGTATTTGAGCCATTTGCATGAGTTTAAAAATGTTAAGATATTGGCTCTAGTATTAATTCTCAAAGTGATATGGCTCTAGTATTAAATTCATGAAGAATGTCCTTTTGGAGTACGAGAGAATGAGGGCAAAGGCAAATAAAAGGAAAGAGAAACAGAGATGGTTACAGTCATAGGAGAATTGTGGAAATGGAACATACTAGAGTTACTAAGGTCCAAGTCATTGCTTGGCAGTTAGTGTTGAGTACGCCAAGAATTTTTTTTGTTTTTGTTTTTGTTTTTTTGAGACAGAGTCTTGCTTTGTCACCTAGGCTGGAGTTCTGTGGCGCGATCTTGGCTCACTGCAAGCTCTGCCTCCCGGGTTCACGCCATTCTCCTGCCTCAGCCTCCGGAGTAGCTGGGGCTACAGGCTCCCACCACCACGCCTGGCTGATTTTTTGTATTTTTAGTAGAGACGGGGTTTCACTGTGTTAGCCAGGATGGTCTCGATCTCCTGATCTCGTGATCCGCCCGCCTTGGCTTCCCAAAGTGCTGGGATTACAGGTGTGAGCCACTGCGCCCGGCCGCCAAGAATTTGTTGTATTGGTCATTGAAAATGTTTATCGATTACATTATTCAGTGTATCCTTTTATGGGAATACATTCCCCCCTTCTTCCTGTTTCCTTGTGGAGAGAGATCCCCACTCTCCCACTCCTGGCTTCTGTTGCTACTTCTTACTTCTCCCATGGCAAAAGGAGTTCCTGGGTTAATCGATTAAGTGTGGAAGAAGGAAGAGTGCATCCTCAGCTGACCTCCTCCCTCTTTCCTCTCTTTGGGGATCTGCCTGCCTCCAAAGAGCCTGTGTTCTGGTCTGGTTTAATGATATGCATGCTGAAGTACTTAAAGGGGGAAAAAAATAAGATGGATTCATGGATAGATGCACACATAATTATAGAATAAAGCAAGAATAACAGAATGGTAATGTAGAATTTAGGTAGTGGGAAAATGGGTATTAATTGTAGAATTTTAAAAATTCACTTTATGTTTGAAAATTTTTATGCTAGAAAGGTGGGAAGAAGCAGAATGCTTTATGACGGTCTAGCTTGACACAGGCATTTGATATAAGCTTGGAAGCTGGCAGAGACTGTATTCCTTAAAAAGAGCCTGGCATCAGGTATTGAGTTTTGCAGATCCTATTGGTATTACATCCAATTGGGTAAGTCTAGCCGTACTCTCTCAAAAAGTGACCAAACAGGTCAAACCAGTGATTGTCTCGGAGCAGCAATTCTTCTTCACTTCTGAAAGCTGTTGCTTTATTCACTGGCAGGAATTTTGAAATGCTATTCTGTTTACCAGAAGGCAAAGTAGTGGAAACTGGATATTTGAGTGTTTGAGGGGATATGGAGGTGGGTGGGGTGGGGAAAAACATGTTGTAACTTAATTGAAAAAATGCTTATAAAATGCTTAGCATGTTGGCTAAGTTTTCAATAAATGTTAGCTATGATTATAATTGGCTTCTTACCTAAAAGGTAAATCACATATGGGTGTAATATTGTAGTAGCTTGAATTATATCCCCCAAAAAGATATGTTCAAGTCCTAACCCTAGTACCTGTGAATGTGACCCTATTTAGAAGTCAGTTCTTTGCAGATGTGAGTTAAAGATCTCAATATAAGAGTATCTTGAATGTTGGATGGGTCCTAAATCCAATGACTGGTTGGTGTCCTTATAAGAGAAAGAGAGAGAGACACACAGGGTTGGTGGCCACAGCATGAAGACGGAGGCACAAGTTGGAGTGATGCTGTCATGTGAGGAAAGCCGGGAACTGCTAGAGGCTGAAAGAGGTTAGGGCTCTCCCCTAGACTGTCAGAGGAGTTTGGTCCTCCTGACACCTTGATTTTGAACTTCTGGTCTTGGAACTATGAGAGAATAAGTCTTTGTTGTTTTAAGCCCCCAAGTTTGTGGTAATTTGTTATAGCAGCCCAAGGAAACATACAAATGTCAAACCAAGAAAAAGGATGTTTAAAGGGAATATGTGTTTTTTTGTTTGTGTTTTTTTTAAATAATGGAATAGTATGGATCAGACTGGGTGTGTCTAGTAGGGACATATTAGAATCACTTGGAGGAGGATTCAAGGCTCCATCCCTCCTTTGCGGGGGTGGGGAGCGGGGGCACTAGAAATGGAGTAAGCTCTGCTCTGAAAATCTCTACCACATGGAGTCCCCAACTGGGCTGGCTCTGAATGAAAGTAGGAGAACCAATGGCATAGAGAATAGCTGTAGTATATTGGACAGAGATCAGATAATAATCACCTAAAGAAATGCCACTCTGCTTTTGTTTCCTAGGCAACATAGGCAAAGGAAAACACATTATCTGTATTTGAGCCATTTGCATGGAAATAAAAATGTTAAGATACTGGCTCAAGTATTAATTCTCAAGGTCTCCTGATACCTTCTGAGAGAAATGGCTGAGTCTTTTTTTTTTTGAAACAGAGTCTCACTCTGTTGCCTGGGCTGGAGTGCAGTGGCACAATCTCAGTTCACTGTAACCTCCGCCTCCCCAGTTCAAGCGTTCAAGCGATTCTCCTGCTTCAGCCTCCCCAGTAGCTGGGATCACATGTGCCTGCCACCCCACCCAGGTAATTTTTTTTTTTTTTTTAGTAGAAATGGGTTTCACTGGCTGGGTGCGGTGGCTTATGGCTGTAATCCCAACACTTTGCGAGGCCGAGGTGGGCGGATCCTGGCCACTATGGTGAAACCCTGTCTCTACTAAAAAAAAAAAATACAAATATTAGCTGGGTGTGGTGGTGCACACCTGTAATCCCAGCTACTCGGGAGGCTGAGGCAGGAGAATGGCGTGAACCCAGGTGGTGGAAGTTGCAGTGAGCCGAGATGGCGCCACAGCACTACAGCCTGACAACAGAGCAGGACTCCATCCGGAAAAAAAAAAAAGAAAGAAAAGAAAAAGAAAAAAGAAATGGGGTTTCACCATGTTGGCCAGGCTGATCTCAAACTCCTGACCTCAGGTGATCCTTCCGCCTCCGCCTCCCAGAGTGCTAGGATTACAGGAGCAAGCCATCATGCCTAGTCAGTCATTTTTATAGTTATGTTATTTCCTGGAATGTTGGGTAAAGTGCCTATGTGATATAGGCAGGACAAATGTCAGTCTTGGAGCTTAGGATCTGAGTCTGAGGTGTCCCTCTGTTTCCCACCCTCATCATTCATTCATGGTTATGGTACTGCTCAGTCATCCTCAACTATTTTATTTTTTAAATAAAAGAAAATAGTAACACAAACAATTCCTGTCCATTGTAAGATAATTAGAAAATGCCGGGCGCGGTGGCTCAAGCCTGTAATCCCAGCACTTTGGGAGGCCGAGACGGGCGGATCACGAGGTCAGGAGATTGAGACCCTCCTGGCTAACACGGTGAAACCCCGTCTCTACTAAAAAATACAAAAAACTAGCCCGGCGAGGTGGCGGGCGCCTGTAGTCCCAGCTACTCCGGAGGCTGAGGCAGGAGAATGGCGTCAACCCGGGAGGTGGAGCTTGCAGTGAGCTGAGATCCGGCCACTGCACTCTAGCAGCCAGGTGTGGTAGCTCATGCCTGGAATCCCAGTGCTTTGTGAGGCTAAGATGGGAGGGAGGATTGCTTGAGGCCAGCAATTAGAGACCAGCCTGGGCAATGTGAGACCTAGTCTTTACAAAAATTTTTAAAGAATTAGCTGGGCTCCCACTTGAGTCCATGAGTTGAGGCTGCAGTGAGCCATGATTGCATCCGCTATAGCCTGAGCAACAGAGCAAGAAACTGTCTTAAAAAAAAAAAAAAAAAAAAAGAAAGGATAAGAAAATATAAAGCAGTCAAATGGACTTGGAACTTAAATTACTCAATCATGTGAACCAAAGATTGTCACTGTAAACACGCTGGTGAAAATCCTCACAGAATTTTTCTATGCAAGTATAAGCATGTAGTTACAAGAATTTGATCACACTATACACACCTTTTGAAAAGTTGCTTTTCTCCCCTTTAACTGTGTATTATAAGCATTGGATATATTACTAAGTATAGAATTACCTCAGTTCTTTTAATGGCTATATATTGTTCTGTTTTAATAATTTATTGTAACAATATATCCCTTATTGTTAGACATGTACATTACTGTAATTATTCACTATTGTGAGCAACACTGAAATGAGCAATCTTTACATATTAATCTTGAGTGTCTATTGATTTCTTTAGAGTTGATGCCAAACTAGTCTCAGAAGCATTTATATTGGTGTACTCTCCCACCAACAGCATTTTTGAATGCCCATTCCCCTGAAATTTCACAGACTGGTAATTATCAACCTATTAATGTTTGTCAATCTGCTACATAAAATAAATGGAATTTTGTTGTCATTTGTATTTCTGTGATTGTTGGTCATTTCTTTCCTTTTTTTTTTTTTTTTTTTTGACACAGGGTCTCACTCTGTCATCCAGGCCAGAGTGCACTGGTGCAATCTTGGCTCACTTGCAGCCTCGACCTTCTGGGCCCAAGTGATCCTCCCACCTCAGCCTCCTATGTAGCTGGGATCATAGGCATGTGACACCGCACCCAGCTAATTTTTGACTTTTTGCAGAGACGGGGCCTTACTTCGTTGCTTAGGCTGGTCTCAAACTCCCAGGCTCAAGCTGTCCTCCCAAAGTGCTGGGACTACAGGCGTCAGTCACCAAGCCTGGCAATTATTGGTAATTTCTAAAAGACGATATGATGCTTGTTCTGTAATTTAGGTATGCAAAAGGCACTCTTTATTTTTCTGTACTCAACCTATTTTCTCAGCTTGTGAGTCCTTACTCCACTGGGAGACAGAAGCAATCTCCAGTGCCATACACTTTTCCCTGGATCACAGCCAAATTCCAAGGGACTAAGCATTAAGACATTAGGTATGAGTATTGCTGTCAGGGTCGGGGAGTATCCACCTGACTGGCTCTGTCACCCCTTCCCCATAAGAATCTACTAAAGTGAGGTGACTATTTACCCATTGGTCCTTGGTCATCCGTCCCTTCATGATAAGTGACAACAAGATGTTCCTTATTCCTGCCAATGAGGACCTTTTTTTTGGAGACAGGTACTCACTCTGCCACGAAACTGGAGTGCAGTGGTGCTCTCTGGGGTCACTGCAACCTCCACCTCCTGGGTTCAAGAGATTCTCCCACTTCAGCCTCCTGAGTAGCTGGGACCACAGGCACGCACCACTATGCTCGGCTAATTTTTGTATTTTTAGTAGAGATGGGGTTTCACCATGTTGGCCAGGCTGGTCTGGAACTCCTAGCCTCAAGTGATCCACTTGCCTTGGCCTCCCAAAGAGCTGGGATTATAGGCATGAGCTACCGCGCTCGGCCAGATCTTTCAGTTCTGACAGCTCACTTCACCATTTCTGAGGCCCCCTTTGGGGCACATACATCATTCTGCTGCCCTGTGACAGGTTGGCACCCAATGGGAGAAATTATGAGGCTGTGAGAGATTCCATCAGCCTAGACACACCACCACTTGCCTAAGGCAGTCAGTATGTAGCACTGAGCTATTCAAATGCAGGAAGGGCAAAGGGAGAAAGAAAATACCTGTTTAAAACATTTGCTAAATAAATAAAATAAAATAAAATAAAACATTTGCTAATATTTCAAAGTATATATCCAACCACATTATTGGCCAGTTGTACTAATTCTTTTGTGAAATGCTCATTCTTGTTTTTGGCTTATGCCAACTACTTTCAATTTTCCCAAAGCATCATATTCTCTTGTACTTCCAAATGTCTTTTAACATAACTTTTTTTCTCCTGATTAACTCCTGCTTTAACTCTCTATATTATAGTATTTCTGTTTCCCTCCATAATAACATGTATCACGCTATATTGTAATTGCATATTTATTTGTTTGTGGAAGTGTAGGCAATAAAACCTGTTACAACAATTGTCCTTCTCATTGAAATTCTATACTCCTTGAGGTTAAGGACTATGTTGTAGACCTTTTTTTCTTCATTCTGAATATATTCTAAAACAGATTTAGAATAGAAATAGTTTACACTCTTGGTAAATACACTTAAATAAAAATAAGGATGAATAAGCAGTGTGGTTTAATGCACAGGCTATAGAATACTCCATCGGACAAAACTGAGTAAGCTGGAGATTGTTATTTACTAGCTATCCAGCTTTGCATAATTTGTTGATCCTCCTAAGCTTCAGTTTTCTCAACTATAAGATGAAAAGCCTTATAATGACTTGATAGATAGTTGCTGTAAAGCCTATTGCCTGCCATGTAGGAAGTGTAATAGTTTATTTTCATGCTGCTGATAAAGACATATCTGATATTGTGTAATTTATAAAGAAAAAGAGGTTTAATGGGCTCAGAATTCTACATGGCTGGGAGGCATCACAATCATGGTGGAAAGGAAAAGGCACATCTTACATGGTGGCAGGCAAGAGAGAATGAGAGCCAAGCAAAAGAGAAACCCCTTATCAAACCATCAGATCTCTTGAGTCTTATTCACTACTTTGAGAACAGCATGGGGGTAACCACCCCCATGATTCAATTATCTCCCACTGGGTCTCTCCTACAACATGTCAGAACTATGGGAGCTACAATTCAAGATGAGATTTGAGTGGGGACACAGCCAAACCATATCAGGAAGCAAACAAGTCCAGGTGATCATTATTAATACTAGATGGAGAATGGAAAGGCCAACATGCTTACAGCTTTCTACTTTACTGATCCTTAATGGAAAGCACTGCAAATTACTTAAATCAAGCAATTTATGCTAGAGAATTGATGCTAGAGATGCAAACAATAGTGATTAACATTTATTTTGCTAGTCTAAGTTTTAGGCAGGTAAAAACACTGTATTCTAGGAGCTAGCATGTATTTGAGTTTTAGAGTTTCTGTATTACTTTTTTGGAAGTGGGCATTCCATGAATTTAAGGCAGAAATTGTGGATGTGAATGATCCAAGCAGCTACCACCAATAAATGAAGTATGACTACTTCATGAGTAAAGAGTGACAGGGATTGTGGCAAATGGGACAGCCCCACCCCTTCCAGGGGAAGAAGGGGGCAGCTGCTACTGAGCTCTGGCTTTGACAATGCAGGAATGCAGGGCCAACCACATCTTCCAAGTTTTCAAGACAAGCGATGGAATTCTAGGGTTGTGGGTTTTTTTTTTTTTTCCCCATAAAGTTTCCCAATTTCTAGACATTGGCAATTAATTCAAGCACTATTTTAAAACACTGTGCAGACCAAAACCCATGTCTGCAGGCTAGAGCTGAATCACGGGTCACGAGCTTGTGACCTTTGATTAATGATATTATTAACATTTTCAAGAAGCACTAGAAATTTGGCCAATTTTAGAGTTTAAAGGGATGATAAAACATTACACAAACTTTGTCCAATGTAATATGCACTGTTTGTAATATCCCATAAAGTCAATTTGCATTAAACATCAGCTAATTTTTTAAAAGAACTCACACAGTATATTGTATTTCCTTTCATCCTTCAACTAATTCAGTACTAAGGTTCGGCTGAATCTGTTTTCAATCTTGACCTCCCGAGGAAACAGCCCAGGGAGTTCTAAGTAAACTCCATTCTCCTTACAGGCCTCTGCTTGGTATTTGCTGGAGAAAGTCCTGTAGCTCAACAGGCAGATGGCAGTAAGAAATTAACTTGAATTTCAGCAAGGCTGGGGTTTCCATGGGAACAGAGGAAGCAGCCATACTGCCTGGCATTTGAACAGAATAGGAAACAGGCTCCCCAGCCACACAGTCTTAGAAAAATGGCTGCATTATTCTACTCTCTCCCCATATATTTAGTTTTTCCCTCCTAAAGTGCTTTAACTTTAGTTTATAATAGGATAATAAATGACATTTAGTTAATGCTTCAGGTGTCTGTGAGTTAGGTTAAGATATCTGTATCAGATAAGTTTAAGCATTTCTAATTGCTGAAATCTGAAAATTGTTAGTAAGCTGTAAGGTCTCCCTCAGGTAAGCTATATTGTTTACTAAGTAAGCCACGAAATGCAGAAAGTCATTGTTTTAATTTTTATAAATTTTTAGTAACATTTTAAAATAAATTTTTTATGAATTTTTATAATTTTTATAATTTTTAATCCATTTTGTATAAAGAATAGATATTCAAAGAAATTTGATTTTTCTGTCAATGTGGTTTTCTTTTAGGAACAAAATATATCATTAATAAGTTTGTCTGAACTTCCAGGCACCCAATGGACATGTAAGAAATAAGACTCCCTGGAAAGCACTCTGCTCTTCTGAATTAATGGTTGAAGAGAGTTGGTCTCATTTGTGCCTGTCTCTCATCCAGAAGAGAATTAAAGAGGAAGCTAAGGAAGCCTGAGCTTCATGTCCCATCCCTTTTGTCCTCTTCCAAGGCCCTGGGGATACCCTTTGGAATGTTCACATGGCCATATATATTTGAAAAATTTTGTGAAATATGTAAAATATATTTTAACTGCAATTGGTTAAGACTGCTGTCTCTTTCCACTTGGACTTCCTCTCCATCACAATTCCCCTAGTGTTGGGGTGATGAAATGGTGGCAGGTATTTTTGTGTTCTGGGTAAATGTATGTTGAGTTGGCAAGATATTAAGCATGGATTTAGTGGGATTTATTTATGTGGTTCATGTATGGGTAGGCCATTGCCAGCTGTCCTGGTACAGGAATATCTTGTAGAAATACTTCTATTGCCTGCTATGCCTGTCACTCAGCACCGTGACACAGAAATCCTGCACTAGACACTTGATGCCTGTGTCCTAGGGTGGCTGGCACCATGGGGTATGGACAAAGAGGAGAAACAAGGTTGAAATGGAGCTCAGAGTTAAGCTGTAGAAAACTCTTCCCATCCTCAGATATGTAAAATCATCAATGGAGAATTTGGTTTTCAATGAGTCCTGGTCAAAATGGAAGTTCTTGTGATATAGTTTGGATCTGTGTCCCTACCCAAATCTCATGTTGAAATGTAATCCTCAGTGTTGGAGGAGGGGCCTGGTGCGAGGTCATTGGATCATGGGGTCAGATTTCTCATGAATGGTTTAGCCTTATCTCCCTTGGTGCTGTGGGTGATTCTCGTGAGATCTGGTTATTTAAAAGTGTGTGGCACATCCCCTTTCTTGCTTGCTCCTGCTTTGGCCATGTAATGTGCCTGCTTCCCTTTTGCCTTCCACCATGATTGTCAGTTTCCTGAGGTTCTCCCAGAAGCTGAGCAGATGCTAGCATCATGCTTCCGGTACAGCCTGCAGAACTGTGAGCCAATTAAAACCTTTTTCTTTGTAAATTGCCCAGTCTCAGGTATTTCTTTACAGCATTGTGAGAGCAGATTAACATATCTTGTCTATCAAGAATAGACTTGATAATGGAGTATATATAAACACACTGCACAGTTTTATGAACATTTTGTGATAGATAATTTATCAGAATTTCTATGATTAAATTTCTAGTTGAACTAACATGAGGTACTGACAATGAAAACTGTAACATAAAGCTCAATATACAACTACTACCAGAACATTGATGACAAACCAGTTAAGGACTGCTGCTTCAAAGAACATTTAAGATTGGTCACTACTAAAGGACTGAACTACAGGAAAATTGAAAGGCCTGAAATATTGTATCTCATATAAAAAAACCTGAAAGAGGTTTCCCCAATTTGTCAGCAATCTTAAAAATTACATCACATTATCAACAACTGCCATGGTCTGAATGCTTATGTCCCTTCAAAATTCATACATTGAAACTTAATCCCCAATGGAGTGGCATGAGGAGGTGAGGCCTTTGGGATGTGATTAGGTCATGAAGGTGGTGCCCTTATGAATGGAATTAGTGCCCTTATAAAAGAGGCCTGAGGGAGCTTGTTGGTCCCTTCCACTGTGTCCTTAGGTAGAAGGTGCCATCTTTGATGAACAAGTCCTCACTAGACACTGAATCTGCTGGCCTTGTTCTTGGACTTCCCAGCCTCCAGAACTGTGTGCAGTAAATTTCTGTTGTCCATATTACCTAGTCTATGGTATTTTGTTATAGCAGCCTGAATGGACTAAGACAAAAATGAACTGTGAAGCCAAAAGAAATTTTCTGAACCATCAGTAACAAAAATCAAGATTTTCATATGCCATGGGCCAGCAATTCTTAATATTGTTAGTGATGGAATATTCTTCTATAAAATCTTGTTGGTTCAAGTTTAAAACAATTACTACTGTTATTGTTGAGTTTTTATAACACAACATATGTATAAGGTTTAAATTGGCCAGTTCAAAAATGATTTATCCTTTATAAGCATTGTATTCCACAGTTATGTTTGATAAACTCCCAGTTATATGATCAACTCCAGGCATACACTGACTCAGTTACATATATATTATTTTGAGAGTAGGTTCATAATGGTTCAGAATCATTCCAGTTTACTTCAAACACAGATTGTGTCTCTAATTCTGGTGATAATACATAACCCTGGATTTAAACAGTAGCTGCTTTAAGCTTTTATTTATTTATTTTTTATTTTTTAAAGACAGTGTCTCTGTCACCCAGGCTGGAGTGCAGTGGTGCAATCACAGCTCACTATAGCCTTGAACTCCTGGGCTCAAGTGATTCTCCTACCTCAGCCTCCCAAGTAGCTAGGACTACAGGTGTATGCCACCATGCCTGTCTATTTTTTTTTTTCTTTTTTTTTTGAGATGGAGTCTCGCTCTGTCGCCCAGGCTGGAGTGCAGTGGCTGGATCTCAGCTCACTGCAAGCTCCGCCTCCTGGGTTTACGGCATTCTCCTGCCTCAGCCTCCCGAGTAGCTGGGACTACAGGCGCCCGCCACTGTGCCCAACTAGTTTTTTGTATTTTTTGGTAGAGATGGGGTTTCACCATATTAGCCAGGATGGTCTCGATCTCCTGACCTCGTGATCCACCCGTCTCGGCCTTGCCTGTCTATTTTTAATTTTTAAATTTCTTGGTAGAGATGGGGTCTTGCTATGTTGCTCAGGTTTATCTTGAACTCCTAGCGTCAAGTGATTCTCCCGCCTTGACCTCCCAAAGTGCTGGATTACAGGGAAGAGCCATTGTGCCTAGTTTTAAACAATAGTTTCCAAACAAACAATGATAGCACAGTGATTGTAAAAATGAAGAAACAGAACTTAAATTACTTCAATGTGTTATTCTCAATGCAAATCAACCCTGAACTTTTAAGCGTTTACTTTTTAGAAGCAATTTTTCATAAGTTTTCTCCCCTTTAAAAAAAATGTATTGTAGATACAAAAAAAAAAAAAAAAAGGAAAAGAAAAAATCAATCCATTATTTTTCCTTTTTCTACTATAATGTATATTGTAGTTTTTATTATTTTATTTTAGTTAAAAATTTTCCTGGCATGAGTATGCAAATGAAGTATAATAAAAAACACTTTCAGTGAAAAAGCACCAAATGTCAATTTACGTAGTAGAGACGAGTGAATAATCTCTCTCTCTTCACTCTATAGAAAATGATTATCCAGGCCGGGCACAGTGGCTCATGCCTGTAATGAGCACTTTGGGAGGCCAAGGCGGGCAGATCATGAGGTCAGGAGATCAAGACCATCCTGGCCAACATGGTGAAACCCCATCTCTACTAAAAATACAAAAATTAGCCGGGCATGGTGGCGCACACCTGTAGTCCTAGCTACTTGGAGGCTGAGGCAGGAGAATTGCTTGAACCTGGGAGGCAGAGGCTGTAGAGAGCCAAGATCACACCACTGCATTCCAGCCTGGGCTACGGAGTGAGACTCCATCTCAAAAAAAAAAAAAAAAAAAAAAAAGAAAAAGAAAAAAAGAAAGAAAAAGAAAAAGAACATGATTATCCAAAATATAGTTATATAAAGAGGTAATCAAAGAGGATGCAGCCCAAAAAAGATAGGAAAAAAAAAAAAAACATTATAGAAATGTATTAGGCAGCTAGATAACGAAAACAATTATGTGATTCTTCCGGATTTTGTAATAACTGTGTTGTATGACAGTCTCTTAAATCTTGTAATCTGTTTGATTTCTTTTGTCTCCCTGAATAAATACTCACTTTCAAACCTAATTTTACATTTGTAATTTGTAAGAGCTTCAGTTTCAGTAAAACTTAGATCTACCCTTCCTCTCATTCCTCCTATAAAAGCAAAGCCAGTTTTGTAAAGGTAGAATTAGAGTAAAATGGACAGGTATTGAATACCTCACTGAATTTTTATATAACCATGTAACCACCACCCATGAAGATGTAAATTATTTCCATCACCAAAGAAGAAACAGATGTAAAACCTCTAAATACACTTAGCCTGAAGAGGCAAATACATTCACAAAACAAGAATATCTTGCTAAGAATAAGCAATACTCAAGGAACATGGTGAACTCTTAGAGATAAAATTATAGATACCACAAATAAAAATTCAGTAGAAAGACTAGAAAATAAGGTTACAGAAGCCACCCAGAACATTAAGCAGAAACTAAAAGAGGGAAACGATGAGACAGAGGGAAACCAAGAGGAACAACTCCAGAGTACTCGCTCTGTCTCACTCTGTCACCCAGGCTGGAGTGCAGTGGCGTGATCATGGCTCACTGCAGCCTCGACCTCCTAGGCTCAAGCAATCCTCCTGCATCAGCCCTCTGAGAGTAGCTGGGACTACATGCCCAGCTAATTTTATTTTATTTTTTGTAGAGATGGGGTCTCGCTATGCTGCCCAAGCTGTTACTATTATTATTATTATTGCCTGTCTCACTCTGTTGCCCAGGCTGGAGTACAGTGGTGCCATCTCAGCTCACTGCAACCTCTGCCTCCCGGGTTCAAGCGATTCTCCTGCCTCAGCCTCCTGAGTAGCTGGGATTACAGGTGCACACCACCAGGCCTGACTAATTTTTGTATTTTTAGTAGAGATGGTGTTTCACCACATTTGCCAGGCTGGTCTCAAACTCTGGACCTCAAGTGATCCTCCTGCCTCGGCCTCCCAAAGTGATGGGATTATAGGTGTGAGCCACTGTGCCCAACCCAGGCTGTTAATTTGATTCTTTGTTGTGTCTCTTCAATTTGTTTAGGTTGCATTGTTCTTGCATTTTGAACTTTTGGATTATAAACTCATCTTCAGCAGGGTTTGTCTGTAGGAATCTCATGAGGTTTGGATTGAAGGCATGTCTTCCAAATTTACATTTGCTTCTTCCAGGTGACTTACAGATCCTAGACCAAATTCTAAGTTAATTTATTAGCTTGTGGTGGTGGTGTTGGGGGGAGGAGGGAGGTTCCTGGATCATGTGCACTTTGTTCATAAAGAAAATTAGGCTTATATTTATACATTCTCAAAGGAGGTTTATCTGTAGTCCCCTCCCTTCCCCCCACACACCTGGACCTGAGGTCAAGACAAAGAAGCTTTATTTGGGAGGTCGAGGCAGGTGGATTGCTTGAGCCCAGGAGTTCAAACCAGTGTGGCCAACATGGCAAAACCCTGACTACAAAAAACACAAAAAATTAGCCGAGTGGGTGGCACACATCTGTAGTCCCAGCTACTTTGGAGGCTGAGGCAGGCAGATCACTTGATCCCAGAAGGTGGAGGTTACAGTGAGCTGAGATTGTGTCACTGCCCTTCAGACTGGGTGACAAAGTGAGAACCCATCCCCCCAAAAAAAATAAAAAGAAGGAAGCCTCCTTTTGTTTCCCTCTGTGGTGACAGTGGAATATCTTCTGGTCCATCGTTTCTCTGTGGGAGTAGCCTCTGTGTGTGTGTGTGAGACAGAGACAAGGTGTGTGAATGTGTCTGTGTGTATGTGTGTGTCTGTGTGTGTAAGAATGTGAGTGTGTGTCTATGTGTGAATGTGTGTGTGTGTCTGTGAAAGCATACGTTTGTATATGTGCATGTATGTGATAGTGTGTGTGAATGTGTAGGTCTGTATGTGTGTCTTTGTGTATGCCTGAGCATTTGAGTATGTGTGTGTGAATGTGTGTGTGTGTTTATGTCTCTGCGTGTGTGTGTGAATGTGTGTGAGTGTGTGTGTTTGTGTATGTCTGTGTGTGTGTGAATGTCTGCCTGTGTGAGAGTGTGTGTG
>NC_045436.1:144637829-144883559 GCF_002776525.5 Piliocolobus tephrosceles | reverse complement strand
TGTGTGTGTGTGTGTGTGTTGCTGCTCAGTTCCAGTTCTCCACATAGCACAGCCCCAGGGCCTGGACTCCTAGCAGGTAAGCCCTGGCCCTCGGCTTCTGAGCCACCTTTCACTCTGTTTCTCCAGAAAGGAGTCAAAGATCAATTCATGGGCTTACTGCCCTGGCTTTATGTTTCCTCTCCAGTTTGCCTCCTGGGGATTTCTGTTCATTTCTTTTCAGCTCAGCTATGCATGCAAAGAATATAATTTATAGTTTTCGTGGCATTTATAGAGTTTTGTAGTAGGAAAATGATTCAGTATGTCATAGTCTAGGAATTAGAATTGTTATTCACATTATTTTTGAATGGCTTAAAAACTTAAAACAATGATGAATTCAGCGTAGTTTTTAAGACTTCCCTAAGATTTCCATACCTACTTTTTCATGTTGAGAGTCACTATGTTATGGGAGCACAGAAAAAGTGACTAATATTGACTTGGTGGCTAAGGAAGTCTTCACCAAAAAGGTGACATTTAAGCCAGAACTTTGAAGATGAGAAATGTATTAAACACTTATTAACATCCAGCCATAAGTCTGCAAAGTATAATACATGATGACATTTGGAGTTTTTCTTTGTCCAATGGGTTTATCTTATTTTATATGCTAACATATTAATAAGAAGTAATCACTTTATATATTAATAAATATGCATGCTTAATATATAATGCCACCAAAGTTATTACTAGCCATGATTTCTAAGATCCAGGCAAGAAAATAGGTGCATTATAAATAAAACTGAGACTCAGAGAGATTCAATAATGTTTTCGTTCATGTAACGAAATGAGTGACAGGGTGGGAATCAAAATGAAGTGTGGCAGTCATGAATTGTGCCCCTCTGGGAGCTGAACTGACCGAGGGCCCCAGCTGTTGTGCTCTGAAACCCACTGTCTTGTTTGTACTGAGGCCACACTTCCCACTGGACTTTTCCCAGTCAGTTACTGAAAAGGGCAGGGACACTAAGGCGGGCCTGTTCCTGGGAGACCCAGGACTCCTCTGAGGCTGACTTTGGCTCAAGGACCTTCTGATGGCCTTGCTGAGCTTTGAACTGAATGGCAGTCTGAAGTCGCTTCTACCCAACAACCTTCCTTCCCTCTCTTCTTCACTCAGGGTCAGACTTGCATTGCGCTCTGACTGCTTCCTCAGCATTTTTCCAGTTCCCTCTGTGTTTTCTCTCATTTAATAAAATCCTTGCATGTTTAGTTCTGTCTCTTCTTCGTCTTCTTCTTCTTTTTTTTTTTTTTTTTGAGATGGAGTCTTGCTCCATCACCTAGGCTGGAGTGCAGTGGCACAATCTCAGCTCACTGCAACTTCCCCTTCCCAGGTTCCAGTGATTCTCCTGTCTCAGCCTCCTGAGTAACTGGGATTACAGGCGTGTGCCACCATGCCTGGCTAGTTTTTATTTAGTAGAGATGGGGTTTCACCATGTTGACCAGGCAGGTCTCGAACTCCTGACCTCAGGTGATCCACCCATCTCAGCCTCCCAAAATGCTGGGATTACAGGCATGAGCCACCATGCCCCACCTAATTCTTTTTTTTTTTTTTTTTTTTTTTGGAGATGAGATCTCACTCTGTCACCTAGCCTGGAGTGCAGTGGTGCAGTCACAGTTCACTGCAGCCTGGAACTCCTGTGTTCAAGCGATCCTCCCACTTCAGCCTCCTAAGTAGCTAGGACTACAGGCACACACCAGGCACATGCTGTTAATTTATTTATTTATTTGTTTTTGTAGAGATGTGGGGACTCTCCCTGTGTTGCTCAGGCTAGTCTCGAACTCTTGGTCTCAAATTATTCTCCTGCCTCAGCCTCCCAAAGTGTTGGGATTACAGACGTAAGCCACCATGCCTAGCCTAATTTCTACCTTGGTGTCTGCTTCTCAGAAGACCAAGACTGTCACACTATTTGACCTCAAAACCTGCGCTCTTAAAAAAAATTAACTAAAAATCTATCAAAGACCTAAATGTAAGCTACATCAATAAAACTCTTCGAAGAAGCATAAAATTTTCATGACCTTGGATTAGTCAATGCTTTCTTAGATATGACACCAAAAGCACCAGCAACAAAAGAAAAAAATAGATAGACTTCATCAGAATGAAAAACTCTTGTACTTCAAAGGATACCACCAAGAAAGTGAAAAGTCTCACTACAAAATGGCAGAAGATATTTGCAAACCATATATCTGGATAAGGGACTTGTATCTAGAATATATAAATAACTCTTATAACTCAATGATAAAATGAGAAATAACAACTAAAAATGAACAAAAGTTTTGAATAGATATTTCTCTGAAGAATATGTACAAATGGCCAAAAAGCACATGAAAAGATGCTTGGCATCCATTAGCCATCAGGGAAATGCAAACTAAACCCACAACCAGATACCACAACCAGATACACACTAGGATAGCTATAATAAAAAAAAAACTTGGACAATTCCAAGTGTTAGCAAGGATGTGGAGAAATTGGAAACTTTATACACTGCTGCTGGGAATGTAAAAGGATGCAGCTGCTGAGGAAAAGTCTGGTCATTTATCAAAAGATTAAACATAGAGTTATCATATGACCCAGCAATTCTACTTCTCCTATACTGAAGAGAAATGAAAACATTTGTCCATACAAAATCTTGTACATGAATATTTATAAGCAGCATTATTCATAATAACCAACAAGTGGAAAGAACTGAAATATCCATCAACTGATGAATGGGAGGGTCTGTTCCAAGATGGCTAAATAGGAACAGCTCTGGTCTGTAGCTCCCAGAGTGACTGACGCAGAAGATGGGTGATTTCTGCATTTCCAACTGAGGTACCTGGTTCATCTCACTGGGACTGTTTGGACAGTGGGTGCCGCCCACCGAGGGTGAGCCAAAGCAGGGCGGGGCATTGCCTCACCAGGGAAGCACAAAGGGTTCCCTTTCCTAGCCAAGGGAAGCCATGACAGACTGTACCGGGAAAAGCAGGACACTGCCACCTGAATACTGTGCTTTTCCAATGGTCTTAGCAAACAGCACACCAGATTATATCCCGGGCCTGGCTCAGCAGGTCCCATGCCCACAGAGCCTCACTCACTGCTAGCGCAGCAGTACAAGACTGAACTATGAGGCAGCAGCCTGGCTAGGGGAGGGGTGTCCGCCATTGCTGAGGCTTGAGTTGGTAAACAAAGCAGCCAGGAAGCTCGAACTGGGCGGAGCCCACCATAGCTCAAGGAGGCCTGCCTGACTTCACTTCTAGGGGTAGGGCATAGGTGAACAAAAGGCAGCAGAAACTTCTGCAGACTTAAACATCTCTGTCTGACAGCTCTGAAGAGAGCAGTGATTCTCCCAGCGTGGTGTTTGAGCTCTGAGAATGGGCAGACTGCCTCCTCAAGTGGATCCCTGACCCCTGTGTAGCCTAACTGGGAGACACCTCCCAGTAGGGGCCGACTGACACCTCATACAGCTGGGTGCCCCTCTGAGACGAAGATTCCAGAAGAAGGATCAGGCAGCAATATTTGCTGTTCTGCAGCCTCCGCTGGTGATACCCAGGCAAACAGGGTCTGGAGTGGACCTCCAGCAAACTCCAATAGACCTGCAGCTGAGGGACCTGACTGTTAGAAGGAAAACTAACAAACAGAAAGGAATAGCATCAACATCAATAAAAAGGACATCCACACCAAAACTTCGTCTGTAGGTCACCATCATCAAAGACCAAAGGTAGATAAAACCACAAAGATGGTGAGAAAGCAGAGCAGAAAAGCTGAAAATTCTAAAAACCAGAGCACCTCTTCTCCTCCAAAGGATCACAGCTCCTCGCTAGCAATGGAACAAAGCTGGATGGAGAATGACTTTGATGAGTTGACAGAAGTAGGCTTCAGAAGGTCAGTAATAACAGACTTCTCTGAGCTAAAGGAGGATGTTTGAACCCATTGCAAGGAAGCTAAAAACCTTAAAAAAAGATTAGACGAATGGCTAACTAGAATAAACAGTGTAGAGAAGACCTTAAATGACCTGATGGAGCTGAAAACCATGTCACGAGAACTACATGACGCATGCACAAGTTTTAGTAGCTGATTTGATCAAGTGGAAGAAAGGGTATCAGTGATTGAAGATCAAATTAATGAAATGAAGCGAGAAGAGAAGTTTAGAGAAAAATGAGTAAAAAGAAACAAACAAAGCCTCCAAGAAATATGGGACTATGTGAAAAGACCAAATCTACATTTGATTGGTGTACCTGAAAGTGATGGGGAGAATGGAACCAAGCTGGAAAACACTCTTCAGGATATTATCCAGGATAACTTCCCCATCCTAGCAAGGCAGGCCAACATTCAAATTCAGGAAATACAGAGAACACCACAAAGATACTCCTCGAGAAGAGCGACCCCAAGACACATAATTATCAGATTCACTAAGGTTGAAATGAAGGAAAAAATGTTAAGGGCAGCCATAAGAAAGGTCGGGTTACCCACAAAGGGAAGCCTATCAGACTGACAGCGGATCTCTCAGCAGAAACTCTACAAGCCAGAAGAGAGTGCGGGCCAATATCCAATATTCTTAAAGAAAAGAATTTTCAACCCAGAATTTCATATCCAGCCAAACTAAGCTTCATATGTGAAGGAGAAATAAAATTCTTTACAGACAAGCAAATGCTGATTTTGTCACCACCAGGCTTGCCTTACAGAGCTCCTGAAGGAAGCACTAAACATGGAAAGAAAAAACAGGTACCAGCCACTGCAAAAACATGCCAAATTGTAAAGACCATTGATGCTAGGAAGAAACCGCATCAACGAATGGACAAAATAACCAGCTAACATCATAAGCTAACAGGATCAAATTCACACATAACAATATTAACCTTAAATGTAAATAGGCTAAATGCCCCAATTAAAAGACACAGACTAGGCTGGGCATGGTAGCTCACGCCTGTAATCCCAGCACTTTGGGAGGCTGAGGCGGGTGGATCACGAGGTCACTATCGAGACCATCCTGGCTAACAGGGTGAAACCCCGTCTCTACTTAAATAAAATAAAACAAAATAAAATACAAAATACTAGCTGGGCGTGGTGGCGGGTGCCTGTAGTCCCAGTTACTTGGGAGGCTGAGGCAGGAGAATAGCATGAACCTGGGAGGCAGAGCTGGCAGTAAGCTGAGATCGCGCCACTGCGCTCTAGTCTAAGCAATAGAGCGAGACTCCGTCAAAAAAACAAAAAACAAAAAACAAAAACCACACACAGACTAGCAAATTGGATAAAGAGTCAAGACGCATCAGTGTCCTGTACTCAGGAGATTTATCTCACTTGCAGAGACACACATAGGCTTAAAATAAAGGGATGGAAGAAGATCTACCAAGCAAATGGAAAGGCGAAGAAAAGCAGGGGTTGCAATCCTAGTCTCTGATAAAACCGACTTTAAACCAACAAAGATCAAAAGAGACAAAGAATGAGGCCATTACATAATGGTAAAGGGGTCAATTCAATAAGAAGAGCTAACTATCCTAAATATATATGCACCCAATACAGGAGCACCAAGATTCATAAAGCAAGTCCTTAGAGACCTACAAAGAGACTTAGACTCCCATACTATAATAATGGGAGACTTTAACACCCCACTGTCAATATTAGACAGATCAATGAGACAGAAGGTTAATAAGGATATCCAGGATTTGAACTCAGCTCTGCACCAAGCAGACCTAATAGACATCTACAGCGCTCTCCACCCCAAATCAACAGAATATACATTATTCTCAACAGCACATCACACTTATTCCAAAATTGACCACATAATTGGAAGTAAAGCACTCCTCAGCAAATGTAAAAGAACAGAAATCACAACAAACTGTCTCTCAGACCACAGTGCAATCAAATTAGAACTCAGAATTAAGAAACTCACTCAAAACTGCACAACTACATGGAAACTGAACAACCTGCTCCTGAATGACTACTGGGTAAATAACAAAATGAAGGCAGAAATAAAGATGTTCTTTGAAACCAGTGAGAACAAAGATAGAACATACCAGAATCTCTGGGACACATTTAAAGCAGTATGTAGAGGGAAATTTACAGCACTAAATGCCCACAAGAGAAAGCAGGAAAGATCTAAAATCGACAGCCTAACATCACAATTAAAAGAACTACAGAAGGAAGAGCAAACAAATTCAAAAGCTAGCAGATGGCAAGAAAGAAGAGCAAACAAATTCAAAAGCTAGCCGATGGCAAGAAATAACTAAGATCAGAGCAGAATTGAAGGAGATAGAGACACAAAAAAACCCTTCAAAAAATCAATGAATTCAGGAGCTGGTTTTTTGAAAAGATCTACAAAATTGATAGACCACTAGCAATACTAATAAAGAAGAAAAGAGAGAAGAATCAAATAGATGCAATAAAAGATGATAAAGGAGATATCACCACTGATCCCACAGAAATGCAAACTACCATCAGAGAATACTATAAACACCTTTATGCAAGTAAACTAGAAAATCTAGAAGAAATGGATAAATTCCTAGACACATACACCCTCCCAAGCCTAAACCAGGAAGAAGTTGAATCCCTGAATAGACCAATAGCAGGCTCTGAAATTGAGGCAATAATTAATAACCTACCAACCAAAAAAAGTCCAGGACAAGATGGATTCACAGCCGAATTCTACCAGAGGTACAAAGAGGAGCTGGTGCCATTCCTTCTGAAACTATTCCAATCAATAGAAAAAGAGGAAATCCTCCCTAACTCATTTTATGAGGCCAGCCTCATCCTGATACCAAAGCCTGACAGAGACACAACAGAAAAAGAGAAGTTTAGACCATGATCTCTGATGAACATCAGTGTGAAAATCCTCAATAAAATACTGGCAAACCGAATCCAGCAGCACATCAAAAGCTTATCCACCAAGATCAAGTTGGCTTTATCCCTGGGATGCAAGGCTGGTTCAACATATGCAAATCAATAAACGTAATCCAGCATATAAACAGAACCAAAGACAAAAACCACATGATTATCTCAATAGATGCAGAAAAGGCCTTTGACAAAATTCAACAACGCTTTATGCTAAAAGCTCTCAAAAAATAGGTATTGATGGAACATATCTCAAAATAATAAGAGCTATTTATGACACAGCCAATATCATACTGAATGGGAAAAAACTGGAAGCACTCCCTTTGAAAACTGGCACAAGACAGGGATGCCCTCTCTCACCATTCCTATTCAACATAGTGTTGGAAGTTCTGGCCAGGATAATCAGGCAAGAGAAAGAGATAAAGGGTATTCAATTAGGAAAAGAGGAAGTCAAATTGTCCCTGTTTGCAGATGACAGGATTGTATATTTAGAAAACCTTATCATCTCTGTCCACAATCTCCTTAAGCTGGTAAGCAACTTCAGCAAAGTCTCAGGACACAAAATCAATGTGCAAAAATCACAAGCATTCCTATACACCAATAACAGACAAACAGAGAGTCAAATCATGAGTGAACTCCCATTCACAATTGCTACAAATAGAATAAAATACCTAGGAATCCAACTTACAAGGGATGTGAAGGACCTCTTCAAGGAGAACTAAAAAACACTGCTCAATGAAATAAAAGAGGACACAAACAAATGGAAGAACATTCCATGTTCACGCATAGGAAGAATCAATATCGTGAATATGGCCATACTGCGCAAAGTAATTTATAGATTCAATGCCATCCCCATCAAGCTACTAATGACTTTCTTCACAGAACTGAAAAAAACTACTTTAATGTTCATATGGAACCAAAAAAGAGCCCACATTGCCAAGACAATCCTAAGCAAAAAGAACAAAGCTGGAAGTGTCATGCTACCTGACTTCAAACTATACTACAAGGCTACAGCAACCAAAACAGCATGGTACTGGTACTAAAACATATATATAGACCAATGGAACAGAACAGAGGCCTCAGAAACAACATCACACATCTACAACCATCTGATCTTTGACAAACCTGACAAAAACAAGAAATGGGGAAAGATTCCCTATTTAATAAATGGTGCTGGGAAAACTGGCTAGCCATTTGTAGAAAGCGGAAACTGGATCCTTTCCTTACACCTTATACAAAAATTAATTCAAGGTGGATTAAAGACTTAAATGTTAGACCTCGAACCATAAAAACCCTAGAAGAAAACCTAGGTAATACCATTCAGGACCTAGGCATGGTCAAGGACTTCATGACTAAAACACCAAAAGCAATGGCAACAAAAACCAAAATTGACAAGTGGGATCTAATTAAACTAAAGAGCTTGTGCACAGCAAAAGAAACTATCATCAGAGTGAACAGGCAACCTATAGAATGGGAGAAAATTTTTGCAATCTACCTATCTGACAAAGGGCTAATATCCAGAATCTACAAAGAACTTACACAAATTTACAAGAAAAAATCAAACAACCCCATCAAAAAGTGGGCAAAGGATATGAACAGACACTTCTCAAAAGAAAACATTTATGCAGCCAACAGACACATGAAAAAATGCTCATCGTCACTGGTCATCAGAGAAATGCAAATCAAAACCACAATGAGATACCATCTCATACCAGTTAGAATGGCGATCATTAAAAAGTCAGGAAACAACAGGTGCTGGAGAAGATGTGGAGAAATAGGAACGTGTTTACACTGTTGGTGGGAGCGTAAACTAGTTCAACCATTGTGGAAGATGGTGTGGCGATTCCTCAAGGATCTAGAACTGGAAATACCATTTGACCCAGTGATCCCATTAATGGGTATATACCCAAAGGATTATAAATCATGCTGCTATAAAGACACATGCACATGTATGTTTATTGTGGCACTATTCACAATAGCAAAGACTTGGAACCAACCCAAATGTCCATCAATGATAGACTGGATTAAGAAAATGTGGCACATACACACCATGGAATACTATGCAGCCATAAAAAGGATGAGTTTATGTCCTTTGTAGTGACATGGATAAAGCTGGAAACCATCATTGTCAGCAAACCTTCACAAGGACAGAAAACCAAACATCGTATGTTCTCATTCATAAGTGGGAATTGAACAAGGAGAACACTTGGACACAGGGTGGGGAATATCACACACCAGGGCCTGTTGTTGGCAGGGGGGAACAGGGGAAGGATAGCATTAGGAGAAATACCTAATGTAAATGAAGAGTTAATGGGTGCAGCAAACCAACATGACACATGTATACCTTTGTAACAAACCTGCACGTTGTGCACATGTACCCTAGAACTTAAAGTATAATAAATAAATAAATACATACATACATACATACATACATACATACATAAATGGGTATAATACCAACCAAGTAAGATCATTGTAAGGATTTTTTTGTTTTTTTTGAGATGGAGTCTCGCTCTGTCGCCCAGGCTGGAGTGCAATGGCCAGATCTCGGCTCACTGCAAGCTCTGCCTCCCGAGTTTACGCCATTCTCCTGCCTCAGCCTCCGGAGTAGCTGGGACTACAGGTGCCCACCACCTCGCCCGGATAGTTTTCTTGTATTTTTAGTAGAGACGGGGTTTCACCGTGTTAGCCAGGATGGTCTCGATCTCCTGACCTCGTGATCCGCCCGTCTCGGCCTCCCAAAGTGCTGGGATTACAGGCGTGAGCCACCGTGCCCTGCCGATCATTGTAAGGATTAAGTGACAAAATGTGTGTTAGATTCTTGCTACGAATAATGTGCTAAATATATGTAAACTGTCTAGAAAAAAACAAACAAAAACTGATGAATGGATATACAAAATACATAACCATACATTGGCATATTATTTGGCAATAAAAAGGAACAAAGTACTGATACATGCTGCAACATGAATGAACCTGAATATCATGCTGTTGAAGTCACACACAAAGGGCCACATATTGTATGATTCCATTTATATGAAATGTCCAGAACAGGCAAATGTATGGAGACAGAAAGTAGAGTCACGGTTGCCAGGGCTCAGTCAGATGAGGTAAAAATGTGCCAAAATTAAATGTGGTGATACTTGCACAACTCTGTGAATATACTAAAAACCATTGAATTGTACACTTTAAATAGGTGGATAGTAGGGTATGTGAATTATATCTACATAGAGCTGTTACCAAACAAAACCAAACCAAACAAAACCACCAACAACCAACCTATATTCTTTGAATACACTACATCTCTAATTTGGCACTTATCATACAGTATTTTATCTCATGTGTTTTTCCCCAATCATAATCGGCCAGGCACAGTGGCTCACCCCTATAATCCTAGCACTTTGGGAGGCCGAGGTGGGTGGATCATTTGAGATCAAGAATTCGAAATCAGCCTGGCCAACATGGTGAAACCCCATCTCTACTAAAAAAAAAAAAAAAAATTGCCAGGCATGCTGGTGGGTGCCTGTAATCTCAGCTACTTAGGAAGCTGAGGCAGGATAATAGTTTGAACCCTGGAGGTGGAATTGCAGTGGGCCGAGATCACGCCACTGCAATGTAGCCTGGGCAACAGAGTGAGACTCCGTTTCAAAAAAACAAAACCAAAACCAAAAAACCCCAAAATGTTACTTCATAACCCCCACATCATGATAATCTCTGAATTGTGGGGTTTCTTCAAGGTTTATTTTCTTCACTATATTTTTCAAATTTTCTCCAATGGCACATATTATTTTTATATTTGAAAGAACTACATTATAGAGAAATGAAAATATCATTTCACTAACGAAGTACTACTAAGTACTATTCAGCCATGGAAAAGAATGAGATTCTGTCATCTGCAACAACATGGATGGAACAGGAGGTCATTGTGATAAGTGAAATAAACCAGGCACAGAAAGACAAACTTAGCATGTTCTCACTTATTTGTGGGAGCTAAAAATTAAAACAATTGAACTCATGGAGATAGCAGACCGATGGCTACCAAAGGCTGGGAAGGATAGTTGTGGGGGGGTGGGGATTGGATTGCAAGTGGGGATGTTAACAGGTACAAAAAAATAGGAAGAATAAATAAGATCTAGTATTTGATAGCACAACAGGGTGACTATAGTCATTTAATTGTAAATTTAAAAATAACTAGGCCGAGCGTGGTGGCTCATGCCTGTAATCCCAGCACTTTGGGAGGCCAAGGTGGGCAGATCATAAGGTCAGGAGATCAAGACCATCCTGGCCAAAATGGTGAAACCGTGTCTCTACTAAAAATACAAAACATAGCCTGGCGTGGTGGCGGGCACCTGTAATCCCAGCTACTTGGGAGGCTGAGGCAGGAGAATCGCTTGACCCTGGGAGGTGGAGGTTGCAGTGAACCCAGATTGCGCCACTGCACTCCAGCCTGGGTGACAGAGTGAGACTCTGTCTCAAAAACAAACAAACAAAAACTAAAAGAGTATAATTGGATTGTTTGTAACACAAAGATAAATGCTTGAGGTAATGGATATGCCATTTACTTTGGTGTGATTATTACACATTTTGTGCCTTTAACAAAATATCCCATATACCTCATAAATGTATATACCAGCTCTGTACCCACAAAAATTAAAAATGTAAGTAAATAAAAAACCACAGAATTATTAGCTCCTAAAGGGCATAGTCTTTTGTATCTTCCACATAGTAGGTTCTTAACAACTATTTATGGATATTATTGATAGCAGCACTGGGTTTGAATTCTATTATGAATTGAAACCCAGATTGAATTCTATGGTTCTAAGTCTGTGGGTCTTTGGTAGCCTGTGTGAATTTGTGATTGGTAAAAGCTCAGAAAAAGCAAATGTTACCTTATGATTATAAACCTTAAAAGATGTAAAATGTATTTTCACTGAAAGAAAAAAAAGTTTTAGTTTAAATGCCAATTTCAATGCCAGATATATCAGGGATATGATAAACTTTAATACTCATTTTCAAATGAATTCAGATATACCATCTGGGCTAGCTGACTTACCCTCCTCCTAGTTACTCCATGCAGTGGAACCTGCCTCTATTAGCCCATTCTCATACTGCTATAAGGAGATACCTGAGACTGGGTAATTTATAAAGTAAAGAGGTTTAATTGACTCACAGTTCCGCATGGCTGGGGAGGACTCAGGAACTTACAATCGTGGCAAAAGGCGATGAAGAAGCAAGTGCCTTCTTTACAAGGCAGCAGGAGAAAGAAAACAAAGAGGGAGCTGCCAGACACTTTTAAGCCATCAGATCTTATGAGAACTCATTCACTATCATGAGAACAGCATGGTGGAAACTGCTCCCATGATCTCATCACCTCCCACCAGGTCCCTTCCTCAACATGTGGGGATTGCAATTCAGATTATAATTAAAGATGAGATTTGGGTGGGGACATGGAGCCAGACCATGTCATTGCCCAAAGCCATGTATTGTATTAGTGCACCAGAGTCATTCTGTGAACTATTTGCTTTGCCATGTTTCTTTATGGAAACAAGGTCATCTTCTGCGCACATGTCTTTAGCCCTTTCCCATGCTTGCCTTCTTTATCTCTTCTTTGTATACTTTTCCCTCCCTCTGTTTTGGAGGGCAGGGTGGAGGTGAGGATCAGTGGTCTATACTCAGCAACGGCTTATTTGTCAGGTCCAGCTTTGGTCTGTTTACATTCAGTCCCCTTGTTTGTGCCTTTCACAATGATTCTGCTGGACGACTATATCCACCTCATTTTAGATGAGGAAACTGAGGCACACACTGTAAGTGGCAGAGTCTGGACAGGACTCTGTCTAGTTTGGTGTGCAGTTAGGAGCAGACCTGGCGCCAGGCTGTCTGGGCTTGAATCCAACCCTCCCTGTCCACCAGCTCTGTCCCCTGGTTTCCTCCTAGGAATGATAATAGTCCTATCTTACAGGGCTGGAATAAGGATTGAGTTAGTCAATTATTTGTAATGCACTTAGAACAGTGCCTAGCATAGCATAAGTGCCACATAAGTGTTTTCAAAGTAAATAAACTAAAGCCTGTCTGACTCCAAAGCTGGTAATGGTGGAATTTTAGGCCTGCTTTTTGTTCCATTCCCCTATTATAGCAGTAGAATTGGACAAAGATTAAACTCGGATTCTGGATGGGGAACAGAGATTTAGCGGCTGAGGCACCCAGGTGACCTCCGGCCACCGTCAGAAACCTCCTGTCAGCAGCCATTCTGAAGAGGGGAATCCATTAGCTTGAGGTCAGGCCAAGAATACTGAGCTCCTCTGGACCCAGCGCCGGGCTTACGTAGGTCAGAGCTCCCTGGTGGCCTACCAGGGGATACCCAGGCAACAATCTAAAAGGTAGTGTGTGCCCCTCATCCGCAGGCGGGACCTGGCCTGCCTCTCCCAAGCTATCATTCCTGCCTGGTGCTCTCCTCACCAGCTCCAGTCTTGCTGGCCTGCTGCTGGCTCATCCATCTGGAATTCTTCCCCCAGACTGTTACACAGTTAAATCTCCCTCACTCATGTCACCTCTTCATGACATTTCCTTACAGACACCTTCCTTGATCATCACTTGGGCTCTAGTGCAAAACAGAAGGCGTGCTCAAGTGGGAGTGGCCGAGGAGAGTTTAAAGGAAGGGTTAGAAAGAAGTGAGCCGGGTCGGGAGACCATAATGGGATGGGGAAACCTTTACCATACCTAGGCCTGGGAGGTTTAATGGGACAAAAGGAGATGGGGGACCTTCTGGAAACCCCCTACCCACCTGCAGGAAGGGACGAGATAAATAAATGCACGTCTCTCCTTAGCTCACTGACCATCTGCCTCCCTCCCATTAATGGAACCGGGACTCACAGGTCAGCCTCCCAGCCAAAAGGGGGGAAGGCTATCGGAAATTACCCTGCGCTTTTTCTTCCCAAGTCATTATCTTCTCCTCTTTTATCTTAACACCCGCCACAATTATCTTCTTTTGATTTACCTGTTTATTGTCTGTCCCGGCCCTCAATTCCTTCTACAATGTCAATACCTCGAAGGCAAGGTAGGGTGTATGTGTTGTGTGTGTGTGTTTCCATCTCTGCGTCCCCAGCGCCTGACCCAGTGCCTGACGCATAGTAGGTACACAGTGACTGTTGGTTGACTGCATCGACAGACTAGGACACAGATAGCTTCCCTGGAGAAGGCAAAGCTCATCGGGGTCGTTTTTCTTTTTACAAAACGATCAGGTGGCTGTGTACTTCCCGGCGCCCGGCCAGGGGCTGCCCCGCCTTGCCCCAACTTCTGCGGCCAGGAGGGACTGCAGGTGCTGCGCGGCCCGCTTGTCCTCCCGCTCCGGTGCCGGTGCCGCAGCGCCGGCTCCCCCGGGTCCGGGTGCACCCCGTTGGGTGCGCGTCTCCCATACGAGGCCAGACCCGTCCGCCCGCCCCTCGGCAGCCGGCCGGGCGCAGGGACGTGCGGGGCGGCCAGTGGAGTCCCTCTACCAGGCCGGGTGTGAGCGGGAGGGAGACACGCAGCGCTCACTCCGGGTTATTTTTAGTCGGTAGCTGTGTCCCCCCTCCCCCGGGGCGGAGCGGCCCGCCAAGGTGGGGAGGAGAAGAAGCTCCTGGCGTCTCCGCGCTCGCTCCCGCGGGGCACTCGCGGCGCGTTGGAGCCCGGGCGGCTCTGGGAACAGCTGCCGCGGCGTCCTCTAGCAGCTCGCGGCTCTCCCGGGACCTGCGCCGGCCGGGGGCGGGGAGAGGCGGGGAGGGGAGGCCGGCGGGCGGGAAGGGGCGGGGAGCGCGCTCCTGCGGCGGCGGCGGCCGTCCTCATCCCGTCGCTCGAGCGGACGCGGGGCTGCGCAAATGGCTTGTCCCGCTCTTGGTCTGGAAGCTCTTCAGCCCCTGCAGCCCGAGCCGCCCCCCGAGCCCGCCTTCTCCGAGGCGCAGAAGTGGATCGAGGTAGGTGCGGGTGGCTGGCGGGCGGCCTTGCACCGGCGCCCTGGGCCACGGACCCGCGCACGCTCCGACCGCAGGTCCAGCCTCGCCTTCCCCCCCCCCCCCCCCCCACTTTCTTTTGCCGGCGGCACCAGGTCACCCCCTGAGCCTCAGCGAGCCGCGAAACCCTAGCGCTTTGGCACTGGAATCCCGGGCCAGGGTGGGCGTGAAAGGGGACACTGCAGTCTAGCTGCGCGTGAGAGCAGGAAGGGATCCCCTGCGCCTCCATCCTTCCTGCCCGCCGGCCTCGCAAATCTCAGCTCGCGCCGCTTCCAGGCGTCGCCAAGGGAAGCGCAGTGCTAGCAAAGCGTTGCAAAGGCGCAGGAAGCGCGAGTCCCCAGAGACTTCACCGGTGCTCGCAATTCGGGGTATCTTGCTTCTGGTCCCACATTTCGCCCCTTGGCCTCCTACCCGCACCTTTCCGGAGGGGAGTTGGCGGTGTCTCCACGGAGGCGCATACCCACCGGAGCCTCTTGCTGTATTCCTGGCACCGGGTCAGGTGTGAGGCTGGCACAGTGCGCAGGGCTGGGGTAGCCTGAAAGACTCACCTGCGAGCAGGCATCCGCATAGACGCTGCCCAGCCTTTGGCGACACCCGCCCCTCTCCATTCCAGGGTCGGCAGGGTCGGTTCCGAAGTACGGGGTACCCGGTCTGGTTGGCATATTTCACTTCTTAAATGACTCGTTGGCAGGCCAGAGAAATCACTGGAGCTCTCGGCTCAGTCCAGGAAGCGCTCGCTGGGTGATCCTGATTCACGATGTCTATCAGTAGAGGCAGCTTGGTAGCCCTGAGCTCCCGAAATGACCTGTCTGCGGGGTTCAGGACGCTTGAAGGGCATGAAGGGGAAAGGTGACCCCCCCGTATGATTAGTGCAAGGAGCCTCTGCTTCGATGGGTGGCCTTTCTGGAGGCTTAGTGGAAGGTATGAATTTGGCCTTGTTTCCCTCAGTGACAAGCAGCCCTCTTTGCCTGGTAGTTCAGAGGAGGAAGTGTACCGCTAAATCATGACCCAGCAGTGTTGAAGCTTCCAGAATTCCGCCTGTCACTTAGTGACTCCCTACTCCGTTCAGCATCGTGGTTCTCAAGAAGCTGCTAGAGTAACAGAGCTCCAAGTACAGATTTAAACCTGCTGAGCTTCCTGCAGAAACCACCCTCACTTAATGCTGCTCTCCTGCTCCAGCCAGAGACCTGTACCCTACAGGGTTAACCTGCTTCCCGCAAGCAAGAGTGCTACTTAAGAGTTTAGAAACATCTATTTGAAAATAGGGCTCAAGAAACAAAACAATGAACATGAGGGTTGTCTTGCTGAAAGCCCCAGGCATGTCTCATAATTTCATAGCTCACCATCACATGAGAAAAAGACCTTGGCTTTTTCATTTTTGATATGTGGCTGGAACGGTTTGGCGTGTGACAGGTGCCTCTCTCTGTGTTGCATATTTAGGCTCCCAGGATACACAGGAAGCGTTTGTAGTTACTGGCTTGGTGCAGAGTTGGATAACTATTTTTCAGGTTCTTGAACTTTAAAATTCTCAGGAGAGATTTCGAGTGTGGGTGGGGGTAAGGGGAGGATCTAGAAGAAGAACAGTCTTACTGTTCTTGAAGGCAAGTGATTTATTCTCAATTTCCTTAACTGTGAGTATCGTTGACATATTCTCTTTTAAAAAAATGTATTGTGGTATAAGTTACACACGTAAAGGTGCACACATCTGAAGTTTACACCTCCATGAATTTTGACATATGTATATTACTATAGCCCCCACCTAAATCAAGATACAAAATGTCTCCTTTGGCCCAGATTACAGTTTGCTTTTAAGAGGTAGTATATTTCAGGCTACTATGCAGTGCAGAGTATTAGCTTTAGTATCACGTTTAAGAAAAGGAAGAAGGGATTCCTTAAGAAAGCAGAGCCTCATTAAGCCCTATAGACAGTTTGGCATTGTTCTTGATGCTTTACCATTCACACCAATTTAAGAATGTTAAAACCGTAATGGGGCATGCGTGACTTTAGGACCAGGCATCCCAGGAGAGCTGCGTGTGCATTATTGAAGCGGCCTATCTCCTTTCAGTTGTTGGGTTCAGTTTCAGGGAAAGGAGAGCTTCCCCCTCCCAGGCTATATAAAATGGTGATTGCTCCAGGGGAACCATAGGGACCTCCCCCTTCCTTCCCAGAGGTTCTTCTTGAAATGTAAATGCTGTGTCTGCAAACCAGGGGAACCCAGGAGTTGTAACAGATGGTTTTGCATGCAGTTGCCTTGTGAACAAAGATTCCTCAGGTAATATAGCAATAATGTAGTACTTAGGGCCAGTGAATTCCCGGAGGGGATTGTTATCTCGAGACAGTTGCAGCTCCTCTAGGGGCCCCATTGTCTCTGGCAACATCTTCATTGTTTTTACTTTTATTCAGTTGGTGATTAAATTTCCCATAGGTTTTTCTTTTTTTTTTTTCTTTCTTCTTTTTGAGTAGTCAGGAATTTCACCCTTTCATAAAAATGTTCCCTTGGGTGGAGCAAGTTAATAAACAAACTTTGCTGCTTGTCTTGCCTCGGTTCTCAGTCTTCCTTGAGTCATGGATTGGCAAGAAAACATTCATTCTTAATAAAGGCTCAGGGAACTAGCTCCAGGACGTAACTTGTTAGTGAGGAATTTCTCGGCCTGCAGCCTTGGCTATTTGAGGACCATGTTACTGGGCAGGAAATGTGGCCTGGGAACGATTCCCCCACCTCAGCCCCCCTCCCTTCACTCCTTAGCTGGCAAAGGTGAAAGCTCTAATGGAGCTCTAGATGGTCAAAGACTATGTGGGGACAGCCCTGTAACACTCCTAGTGACTTTTTATAGCTGTAGGAACAGGCTGCACATCGTACTGTGTGTTTGGGAAGACTCCTAGAGGAGACAGCAAACTTGAAGTAGTAACTCTGGCTACCAGCAGGCAGGGGAGTGACTAACTTCTTTCCATACTACTTTTCTAGAAGGCCTTAGTAACAACAAAATAGCTAAGAGTTATTATTGAGAGCATCTATAAAACAGGATACTAATAACAGCAGCTCCTATTTCATAGGAGTGCTGTCAGGATTAAATCAATTGATATATTTAAAATGCTTAAAACAGTGCCTAGTACATAGGAAGTGCTGTGTAAGTATGGTTAGTAGTAGTATTACCATTATTATTACCACTGCTATTACTTTTACTACTACTATTATCATTATGCTCATTATTACTACTGTTGCTATTGCTATTGTTTTTTCTGTTGTTAATAATAACTAAGGTTGATTTTGAAAGAAATGATTCAGAACACCAAATTTCCAGGGTAAAAAATATGATTCAATTGCCTACTGATTTCATCCTGTTATCTCACTCTGTTAACTCTGGATACCTGGAGTAGAAGTTAACTAGATGCTACATGTCACTCTAAATTTGCACTAAAAGTGACTTGGGGATCAGAGAAAAACCTTTAATATCTACTCATAAAATGATCTTGGTAGTCCATCAAAGCTTAGAAAATTATTCCTCAATATTATGCTGAATATGTAAGTTTAATGTGTAATCTTTGTTACCAGACTTCAAGCAGAGTGTTCAATGCCTCTCCTCTTGTAGATGATCTAATATTAAATCATTATACAAATAATGGGTCCAAATGTTCATCTAAATGCAGCAGAGTTTTATTCACTGGAGTTGTGTCAACTGCTAGGAATAAGAATAATTCTTCCATTGATTTGCTTTCCCTCTTCCTCCCTTCTTTTATTCGTTCCTTCTTTTTTTCTGGTGGTATTTATTGAGTTACAAGAGTTTATTGGTAGGTTAGATGACTCTGATTTTCCTGATTCCCCGCTTCTCTTGGCCTCACCACCCACAACAATATTTATCTGTTCTAATCTGTGGTTCTTCTTTTCAATGCCAAACACTTTCTGAAGAAACAGATGTCCTTCAACTTGGTTTCGGTTATGATTTGGAACAGGTTCCCAGGCCTTTAGGGAGGGACTGGAAATTTCAACCCAACTCAGCCTTATTTCTCAACTTCAAAAGTTCCTGGACTCCTTTACCTTCAATCAGAGTGTGCCCATGGGGCTTGGTGATGAATACAATCTTATTTGTGACCTAATCCATACTTCACAAGAGTGAGAACTAGTGCTGGAAGGGATCAGTTTCTCATTTTGGTTCATTCCCTGCTGCCCACATAGAATTGTTTTCTTATTCAGCTGGGACCTAATTCTGAAGATTAAAAGCACTGAGGGTATCATAGCTCTCCAAGACTGAAAGATGCTTGTGTTGTTTGGCAGTAGGGAAAATTTATGAATAGCTTTTGAGATAATTTAGCATTTCATGGCCAGTAACATATGACATTTGTGATGTAATACCATAAGTTATACATGTAGTCATTCCAATCTCCACCTCTGTAGGGACTAGACTCTTAACATCTTTTTCTCCCAACAGGTAGTTAACTTCGCAGATGGTCCTCCAGCTCTGCATAAATTGCCAAGGAAGAGGAAGAAAAAACTTTTCTGGCTAGATCAAGGAAGGAGTAGTGGTCTGAATAGATATGTAAATGAGAGCAGGCGGCATCTTTCTCACAATGACATTTAAATAGTCTAGCTTGTTTGTATACAAGAGCAGCTATGACACAATGCTGTCACATGGTAGGAAAACAGTGAGGTCCCACAGATTTGGGGAAAGGGGATGCGGAATGGGAGGTGGAGCTGGCACTTCTTGCCCCGGCATCTCCCTGGAAACCAGTTGCATCAGGCGAGCTCCAAAGGGCAGACTGAGCACTGGCTACCAAGAAAGGGAAGGCTGGGCATGCGTTCCCAGCCACTGGGTCTCTTGGCCTCCTGCTCTCCGCGGACGGATGACAATAGAGCCATGATGTAGACAGTTGGCCTTGATTCTGTGGGTGGCAGTCAGTGCTAGGTGGGACTAGGAAGCTCTAGGAGTACTAGAAATTGGCCTGGCAGCTTCTCTTTTTGCTTTAGACCATTCTGAAGCTTAAAAGCATTATAGTTGGGGGATAACATGATGATAAAAGTTATGGCAATGATGCTGATGTTGCTGATGATAAAAGGTACTATTTATTGAGTGCTTATTATGTGCCTGCTGAAGTCTATGTACAGTTGGCCCCCCAAGTGGTGCAAAATACATTTTGTATTTTGGCCGTGATTTTCATGGTTTAGGACAGAATCAGTTAACACTGGTTGATTTTTGACCAAACTGTTCTCACTGGAATTAGATTTTCCTTTTAAGCCCAGTTCACTGTTCTGAGATTTTTAAAAAGGTACAATACAATTTTGTAATAGAACACCTCATATGTTCCTTAGGATGTGTGTGTGTGTTTACATTTGAGGCAGAAGAAAGGTATCAGATATGATCTTTTTTGAAGGAAGGGTAGGCTGGAAAAAAGGATGACTTCAGTGCTATTAAATGACAAAAGGAAGGGATAATAGAACTTTGGTTTTAAGTGATTGAGAAATATAAAAATAGCCTAAACTAGAGGGCTAAAGATAATATAGGGGAAAAATAGTTCTTAAAAAAATGGTAGAATATTTGAAAGACTTCTGCCTGGACATGAGATGTTACATTTCAAGGAGGAATGATGCAATGGAATTCAGTTCTACTGTGATAAAATTCCATGTTTGCAATATTGAAAACAACACTTCCAAAGAGATGCCCTCATACATCTAACCCTGATGGGATGTGTAGTAGTTTGTTTACACACTGCTATAAAGATACGACCTGAGACTGGGTAATTTATAAAGAAAGGAGGTTTAATTGACTTACAGTTCCACGTGGCTGGGGAGGCCTCAAGAAACTTATGATTGTCATGGAAGGCAAAGGGGAAGCAAGACAGGTCTTATATGGTGGCAGGAGAGAGACAGCAAGTGAAGACGGACTGCCAAATGCTTTTAAAACCATTAACTTTCATGAGAACTCACTCACCATCATGAGAAAAGCATGGGGGAAACCGCCCCCATGATCCAATTGCCTCCCCCCTAACATGGGGGAATTACAACTTGAGATGAGATTTGGGTGGGGACACAGAGCCAAACCTTATCAGGATGGCTAGTGTATCTCAGGGAATTACCTTTGGCGTCATGAAAGGACAGATGATGTAGTCATATAAGATGCACCTAAGAAATAACTTGGCTGACCTTTTCCCACAGTCAGCAAAACTGTGCTCTATGCTGAGACCTTAAGAATAAAATATTGGTTAGGTGGGAAAGCGCCATGTTTCCACTGCCCTGCATTTTGCCTGTGAGAGTTACACTCGTGTGGCTATTGGAGGCTGCAGCTTGGCCTCCTGGTCAGTGTAAGTTAGGGACTGCCTCACCCATTCATCCCTAGATAGCCCATTAGGAGGCCATGGAGGAATACACCTGCACTTGCTTTTAAAATCAAGGTCGGCTGGGTGCGGTGGCTCCTGCTGAGGTTGAGGTGGGCAGATCACCAGGTCAGGATATCGAGACCATTCTGGCTAATACAGTGAAACCCTGTCTCTACTAAAAAAAAAAAAAAAAAAAGAAAAATCAGCTGGGCTTGGTGGTGGGCACCTGTAGTCCCAGCTACTCGGGAGGCTGAGGCAGGAGAATGGCGTGAACCTGGGAGGCCGAGCTTGTAGTGAGCCGAGATTACGCCACTGCACTCCTGCCTGGGCGACAGTGCAAGACTCCGTCTCAAAAAAAAAAAAAAAAAAAACAAGGTCAAGAACAGAAGGACTTGTGACTTTTTCATTTCCATGACCGAACAATGTTAAAAAAAAATTCCTCAGCCTTATTTTTTTTACCAAGTGTGTTCACCAAATGGGTCTGCAACAAGTGAGGAACTGAAGTTACATTTATTGCGATCAGTACATCACTATCTTTTTCTCCCCTCAGAAGTGTTTAAAAAATATTTTGAACAATTATTTTATTTTAATTGAATATCTTATTCCAGTTGAAATTGAATGAAAGCTACAATAAGCTCAGTCAAATTGTTAAAATATGAAAATAATTATTTGGGAGGCCTTGTTATTATTATTTGGGAGGCCTTCACTTGCTGTCTCTCTCCTGCCACCATATAAGACCTCTCTCCTGCCACCATATAAGACCTATCACTCATTTGTAAGTTTGCTTCAGTATAAACAGCGGCAAAAATAAGCATTAATATTTTAATGTGTGAAAGTGTGGTTTAAAAATTATTTCCTGAAAAGTGTTTACTGAGCTCCAACAATGTGGAGCATAGTGCTAGGCATAGTGTTAGTTAATGAACAAAATAAACATAGTTCCTGCCCTCATGAAATATACAATGTGGCGGGAAGGGGGGGAGGGACAGAGAGATTAAACAATACATACATAATTACAATTTGAAATACATACCATGAAGACAAAGAATGGGGCAGGGGGGCTTAAGAGAAAAGTACTCTTTAAAAAGACAAGGATTCTTAGTGAAAGTAAGATTTAAGCTAAGACCACTGAAGAATCCTAAGCAGGAGAATTTGATTGATGATGATTTATTGAGAAAAGGGCTTGCGTTGGATGCAAAACATACTTTTATTATTATTGTGTTTTGAAACAAGGTAGGGTAGAAGCACTCTAAAATTTCTCTAGGTCTGTTAAAGGTAGATGTGTGTTGGTGGTGGGGCAGGGGGTGAAGGTACCTGCCTCGGAAGTTCTTGAATATTCCTTGCAGGCCACTCAGAGTTTGCATGATGATCCACTGTCCATTTTACATCTGAGGCACAGATAAGAACTCTTCTAAGAAAAATGCAGAGAGGACTTTGGGATTTGTGTTTGAGCCTAGACTCTGGATTAAAATTCTTGGACAAAACAGAGGCTGTAGAGGCTGTACTCCACTCTTAGTAGGAAGGGGCTGTGGGAAATCTGCTTGCTTTTCAGGGAGGGAAGATATCCATTTTGTGTGAGACTTTGGGTGGTGACCCACAGATGTTTTCTCATTTGGGAACTTTCCCCAGATTCTTCCAAACGAGGGGCTTTATAAACTAATAAAGCCAGGTGCCCTTTGGGAGCCTCATAAATTGTAAATCCTGGAGGTCTCTGACTGAGATTCCTTTCAACACTTGAACCCACCATTCTTAGACCCCCTCCCCCATCTTCCCGGATAACATGGCTGCTGGAGAGTGTGATCATATCACCTTTCCAGGAAGCTGGATGCAGGCAAGGCAAGTGAAGAGTGCATCCTTCCCATGTAAGGTGCCTTCTGGGAAATCCTTTCTGACATACCGGCTACTATTTTATTGCCCAGAATTGAGGAACATGGCCATTTCTGGGTGTAGGAGAGACTCTGGAGAAGGGTCTTTTACCCCAGGCAGGAGTAATGCTCAGATAATATTCTTGAGTTCTATTTCCTCAGGAAAAAGGGGAGAATGGCTGTTGGGGTAGCCACACCCTGGAATGCCCCTTCTCCAATTCTCCAGGGACAAATCCTTTCAAGACAGAGCTTAAACACGACTGCCTCTGCAGCACAGTCCCTGATTCCTCTAAGCTCATTAATCCTTCCCTTCTCTGTGCACACCTGAGCCTCAGTTTTTGCCTTTTTTAGAAAAGTTGCCGTATTTTACTATCACGAATGTGTGTGTGTGTGTGTGTGTGTAGAGGGGTATTTGCCTCCTTTGGTGAACCCCAGAACCCTGTGGCCAAGACTGGGTCTTAGTCATCACCCCGCTCCCTCCTTGTTTCAGCCATGCTGTTCCTCACTAGGCCCCCACGGCCACGTTTCCCCACTGCCTGAGCGCTTTCTCAGTGAGTCTGTGCCCAGCTACAGTTGCCTGATTGGCACTTGGACTCGGCTGTGGCAGAGAAAATAGACTCTCTTGCTGCCCTGACAGGAAGCAAAGTGTGTGCATGTGTGTGTGTGTGTGTGTGTGTGTGTGTGTGTGTGTGTGTTTTGTTTGAGTGATTAAAAAAAGCAGTTTACCCAATAGTTGCCTGGAGACAGTCAGCGATTGGACACTCAGAGGGTGATTTCTCTGTTGGTCCTTGGGTGAAGATATTCTTTAGGGTGCTAACCCTCCCTTCAAGTTGGACTGGCTCCTTGGACTTGGAGTTCCTGGCTGCAAGTCTGGAGAGCAGACATCTCTTTTCTTTAAGTAAACATGCCCCCAGCATTTGGCCCTGGGACTGTCACCTTCTCTTTCTTTCCCTAAGTCAAAGCAAACCTCTATTTCACCTGTTATAGAAGTCTAGCTAATTCCCAGTTCTTAGGATTAGGGAAAGATAGAGCACTTCCAGTGATAGTGAATCTAAAAAGAAATGGAAGAATTTTTATTATAGTGGTCACCTGTATGAGTTCTTATTAGGCAGGTATTTTTAAAGGAAAATAACCCAAAATGACTGATTAGTAGCTGGTATCAGTAAACAACTATGGCTCTGACTGTTAATTGTCATGACCCAGTGGGAGCACTGAGAAATAGCATCCCCTCCTCCTTTACATGGAAAAAGGAAAAAGTTGCCTGTGGAGCTGAATGTTGTCATCAGCCAACAGATGAGTTTGCCACCTGTTCCCTAAGGGACCATGCAAGATGTCATAAATAGGAGGGGCCAGTGACCAGTAGAAGCCTGATTCTTTATGCTGTTAGAGTTGACAGAGTGTGATAATAGTGATAAAAATGGCTAGTTCAGTGCCAAATAAAAATAACAGCAAACACACTTCTGGAACACTTACCACGTACAAGTGGTAGTCTAGGTGCTTGCTTGAGTTCATGAGGTGGTATATTATGTATAGAACAAACACCCAGCACAAAATGGGAGCACGGAAATGGTAACTGATATGCTTGGAGCCACACAGATCATCAGTGGCAGAGCTGGGATTTGAACCCAGGCAAGCTGGTTCCAGAACTTGGACTGGTGACGGCCGTGTCCCGCTGCCTTATCCCTAACAACTCCTCAGTATATATTTACTCATTGGAAAAAGTACCTTTGTGGACCTGTTAGAAGTAAAAGCAATTTGGGTCCCAAAAAGTATTTGGGACCTGTTAGAAGTAAAAGCAAAACATCTAAAAAGATCATGATCCCAAGTAACTACCTAACCAAGCAGGTGACCTGCCTCTCTCCCTCTCTCTCTCCATTCCCTTAATGGTTCAAGATGCTGTTTATTGAGCATCTTCTATATACATAGTACCGTTAGTTATGAGGAAACAATTTCCTCCGTACGGCTCCCAAGCACACTCTCTGAAACTGGAGCCTTTTCAATGTTTTTTAAAAGATAAATGTCAGGAGGGTGGTTAGGACTATGATGAAAAATCATTACAGGAGCCCAATGAACCATCGTCAGTGGGTGGAACCATTTTTATTCCCTTTCACTTCACATCCCCTCCCCCAACCTTTTTCTCCTTGATTGGGACCTGACGTCCCCACTGGACTCAAATAGTCCTCGATGCTGAGATCCAGACTGGAATGATTATAAACAAGGGGAAGGAAAACGTGGATTTAGGGCGTCTCCCTGCCAGGCACTGTTAGGTTCTTTGCATATGGTATTCTGTTTAGTCTTTGTGTAACACAGGTATCTGCTGCCCCCTGTCCCAGTTTGAGGTTCTTTACTGTGCCTGTTTCAATAAATTTCACTCATGTTAAGACTGGCAGGCCTGATCCCACATAGCTCCTGAGTCCCCACATGGTACCCACATGATAGTCCTTCTTTTGGCCTCATCTGGCACCTCCCAACAGCAGCTCCACTCTTAGACCTCTCACGTGGCACAGGTTTTGGTGTTCTGAACAAATACAGTTGACTATTTTATAATGTGGGTTTCTGTAATGAGGATTATTACATATACAGTTGACTATTTTATAATGTGTGTTTCTGTAATGAGGATTATTACATATGCGATTGGGAAATAGGAGAAGCATGCTTGGAAAGGTGCAAGTTGTGATGGTTCGTGTGAGATTTTTATTAGCACCTGCCTATTTTGTACCACCAAATAGCAGTAGTTGAAAACAAAATAGGATAGTAGAAGTGAACACAACCAGCCAGGAGATGAACACCCCTCTTCTTGCTCTAGACTCCATTTAGCTTTGTGTTCATTGAAAGGTCTGGTTTTCCCAGATCTTTCTGCCTTTTCCTCTTGTCTCCATAACACAGCAGCCTTGGTCTTTCCTCATACCCTTCCACCATGCACTCTGGCCCCTGCCTTTTTGTGAAATCCTCCGTTTGTTCTGTAATAGGAAATAGAAAACATCTTTTTATCTGTGCTGGTAATTTTTAGTGTTCTTGTTTTTGTTAGGGCTCTGGTTGCAAAGTTGAACGGGGTTTGGGCCTTTTACATGAACTCTGTATTTTCCATAAGCCCTGTTATTTTTAGTGTGTGATTTTGTAGGATACAAGGTTTTTGGCTGTCTGTCTTAGTTTGGGACATTATTCATACATTTACAGGAATATGGATACTGTTTTATGGTAGAAATACTTAGATATTAATATTTTGTGCAGACAGTATCTCTCACATACTCACCCACACAGATGCATAAAACAATACCTTAAAGATTCCCAGTGCTGGAGCCTGGGATCTTGGGTCATATGGAAAACTTTTTCTTTAGGAATTTCACATTTCCTTTCTGCTGTCAGAAGACCTTGGACAACATTTCCAGGAGAAGCTTCTCTTGCCTTTGGAGGAGATAGTTGAATATTGTCCGTGTGTGTGTTTTTCTGATCGATTTTTCTTTGGGATTTTGTGCCTGGGTACTACATAAAGCAGCACTCTTTTCACCCAGGGAACCTACAGGAGTTACTTATTGTGAGTGAGAAACTCAAGTGAGTTGGAAATGAGGAAACTGAGACTTGAGGGTTGGCAATTTGTCTGAGGGTCAGTGACTTCTTGGCTGTGATTATTCCTGTTCTCTGGAGCCCTTTCTACACCAGTATATGAGTATTGGCAATTTGTCTCAGTTTGGGACATCATTCATTCATTCATCATATAGTTATTGAGCATGTCCTAGGGACTCAGTAGTATGAGAGACAAATGTGGGATTTCCATTCCATCTGGAAGGACGTATGCTGAGCACAGAATCACACGCGTGATGCATGTTCGGAAATGGAAGAGCAAGTTGGTCTGGAACACGAAGAGGACTGGGATCTCCTTTGGTCTAAGGGGCAACAGGACAGCCTCTCTGAGGAAGTGCTATGTAAGCCGAGACCCCAAGGATGAGCAGGGGTTGGCCAGCAAAAATGAGCAAGAAATCACGTTTTTGGCCGACACTTAAGGCTGTGTGGAGACTCTAATGGAAGAGCTGAAGGAGACCAGTGAGGGAGGAGCTTTGGGAGTCGGTACAAGGGAGGTGCAGGATGAAGCTGGAGTGCCCTGCAGGAAAGCTGCATGGTCCTGGCGCCGAAGATAGGAATCCTCTGTGCTGCTTGGCCCAGCCTGGGTCATAGCTGGCCTTGTCTGGGAGGACAGCAGTTGGATTTTCTCCAAACTCTTTCAAATTACTATAATTCCTGACAAAAGAATAGAAACATAGCTAACATTTATGGGAGCTTATGGCCTAGCAAACTCTGTCCTAAGCACCTAACTTTTCAGCCATCCTATGAGCTAGCTACAAACTCTATATTACTCCCATCAAATGTAGAAATGAGTGAATGGCTAAGGGTTATACAGTCATTAGGTGGTAGAGCTGATCTTCAAACTCATGCAGTCTGGCTGCTTTACCTGTACTCCTAACCACCATGCTGTGGGGTATGATATGGTTTGGATTTATGTCCCTGCTCAAATCCATGTTGAATTGTAATCCCCAATGTTGGAGAAGGCGCCTGGGTGGGAGGTGACTGGATCATGGGGGCAAATTTCCCCCTTGCTGTTCTTGTGATAGTGAGGGTGCTCTCAGGAGATCTGGTTGTTTAAAAGCATGTAGCACCTCCCCCTGCTCTCTCTTCCTCCTGCTCCTACCATGCAGGACATGCCTGCTTCCCCTTCTGCCATGATTATAAGTTTCCTGTGTCTTCCCTGCCATGCTTCCTGTAGAGCCTGCAGGACTGTAAGCCAATTAAACATTTTTTTGTTATAAATTACCCAGCCTCATGTAGTTTTATATAGCAATGTGAGAATGGACTAATACAGGGTGCAAATTCTGGCTGTTGACCAAGGGTGTCCGTGAAGGATATTGATGAGAGGGAGCAGCAGTAAAGAGCTGGGGGCAGGAGGGTAGAGGTAGGGGATGCCTAAGGATGCTGGAGGCCAGTGTTGGCTTTAGACATGTTTTCTATATTTTAAAAGAAACTCCAAAAATAAGTCCTCTCACCTTGACAGTTGTTGCCACCTGGGAAGGACAGTGATTGTATACAAAGAGGGCTCCAGGCATCTCCCAAACCTCACATTCTAATGCGTAGGGACTCTGGTTCCCAAGCAGCCTGATGAACCCTGGTATTGCTCTGACATGATAGGCCACTCATTTTTAACTTCCATCAAGAGTTGTAAGTAGTATAATATATTTAAAAATATATTTCTTATTTGATTTTAAACTCTGTGTGTGTGTTTAATAATTTTTTCATTCAATTTTTGTTTTGTTTTAGTTAGCATTCTTATGGTTGCAAGCAACAGAAATCCAACCAAAACTGGCTCTAAAAAATAGACAGTTGATTGCTCATTGACTGTCTGGAGGTAGATCCCTACTTCAGACAAAGGCTGACTCAGCAACTCAATGATATCAGTAAGGACCTGGATTTTCTCTGTCTTTCCACCGTGCTGTGCACTGTGTGGCTTTATGCTCTGGCTTTACATGGGGCCTCCACACCTGCCCTACCCCACTTCAGAAGGTCCAGACTTTTCCACTGAGGGCTGGCTGGGAAAGAGTGACTCCAGTCCTCAAGTTCTCTTTACACCCTGGGCAGAGAAAGAGAAAGAGAACACATTCCTCATTCATGATCACCAGGGGAACAGATGAGTTGATTAGCCTAAGCCAATCAGACTTCACCTGGTCCATCCCTATCAAAGATGCTGGCTGCTACCTAACAGAGAAGCAGTGAATTCCGTAGAGGAAAATCTGGGTGTTTTTAGTAGAAGAATGGGTAAAGTGGATGCCGAAGAGGCTACCACCAATTGTTACTAACATTTTATTTAAAATGTGGTAATATACACAAACACACACAGATGATAAGGGAAGGAAGGAAATAATTAAAACGAACTATTCAGAACAGTGACTACTTCTTGGAGGTGAGTATAAGATTATAAACTGGGAGTGGTTAAAAAGAGGCATTAATAAATTGTTTTATTCATATTTTTACAAGACTAGAACAGTGCTATTTTTAGAGATATCGCTGAATGTCAAGTGCCAAACCCACACCTAATTGATTCTGTTAGGTGTAAAAATGCAATTGAACAAACTGGATTGATTTTTGAACTGTTGATTAAAAAATAAAAATGTTCATCCTGGGTACTTCAACTCTCCTTTCTTCTCAATATATATGAACCTTTACACTGAATTATTGTAGCTTTAAAAAAATGTTAGAAATGACAATATCCAATACCACTATCTGATTTGTTTTTTCCCATTTAATTTCATATTTCTCAGGTAAAGATATATATTTTTTGGAGCCTGAAGCCTAGAAATAGCAAAACCATGCAGTTGCTGTTCACCGGACACTCTGGGTCCGGGGGTGTGCAGCTCTGTGCCTGAGCAGTCCCCAGGCATGTGGGGCCTTTCTAAAAGTGGATACAGCGGCTGTTGCCCACTGATCCTCCGTGCTGAGTGACCCAGATTGGCACAGCGCAGCTGAGTCCTACCCAGGGCGAGTACGGGAAAGAGGAGTAAAAATAAAAACTGGTTGGATGGCTTAGGTGGAGTCAGGATACTTGAAAGCTCACAGGTTACTTTGCTAATTCTTGGGCAGATTTTTCCTTTTTTCTTTTTTGAGGGGATAGTGATGATTCCAGTAACAGTTTTCCAGGTTCTTGGATTTGGCAAAATAGTTTCATACAGAACAGCAAAATGAAGTGAGGGGTGCTTTTTCTATATGTAGAAAATGTGTTTTTCTTTTGAGATGAGAACGTTTTGCCCTTGACATGAGTTTCTTATTTACCCTATTCAACATTCAAATCTTTAATAAACTTTTCCCCAAAGGTATCTCTTTTAGGGAGTTACTTTCTGAATGAAGACATTTCTGTCTTTTTTTGTTAATAGAATGAAATGTACTTGCCATTATAGTTTCTATATAGTTTTCTACGTTATCTAAGAAAAATGAGTAACAGTGTTTAGGTATGGTGTCAAGGTATCCACCCAGAATAGTCGTTCAATCTCTGCCACTGTTTGGCATTTTGACATTTGTGTTTTTTAAGTGTAGATTTGCTAATTTTTGAAGCTTTGGTCCTTACTATTAGAAATTTTGAGGTTTTGTTTTTGGTGTTTGAACAAGAGATTTTTTTTTAATGCAAAAGCAGATTTTATGTAATGTTTTCCTCAGTTATGGATAGCTTTTTTTTTTTTGAGACGGAGTCTTGCTCTGTCGCCCAGGTTGGAGTGCAGTGGCCGGATCTCAGCTCACTGCAAGCTCCGCCTCCCGGGTTTACGCCATTCTCCTGCCTCAGCCTCCCAAGTAGCTGGGACTACAGGCGCCCGCCACCTTGCCCGGCTAGTTTTTGTATTTTTTACAAAACTAGAGACGGGGTTTCACCGTGTTAGCCAGGATGGTCTCGATCTCCTGACCTCGTGATCCGCCCATCTCGGCCTCCCAAAGTGCTGGGATTACAGGCTTGAGCTACCGCGCCCAGCCTATGGATAGCTTTGATAAACTACATGACATTTTTTCCCTCCTGAATGCTTTGTGGCTTTTAATGTAATCATCTCTCTGTGATCTGTAGACCAATAATTAAATCTCCAAATGGCCTTTGCGTTGCCATAGCAATTGAAAAGAATATTAAATATTTATACTTAAAATATATGAGACATGTGGATATAACTTCTTTTAAAGACAAAATGTCCTTAAAATACCCTAGTGGTAGGAATATCCTAGTTAAGACACTTTTCTGGGAAAAAAAATTTTCTGCAGTGTTTACATCACGACACTAAATTGGAATAAGAGTTCTTCTAAGAAATTTCTTATGTTTTCATTCATTAAGTTATTTATTTACAAAATCTATTAAGAGACTGCTAATAGCTATGGGTTTCCTTTTGGGGTGATGGAAATGTTCTGGAATTAGATAGTGGTGATGGTTGCCCATATGTAGTACTTAGTGAAAAACTAAAAAATGTTTAATTATAAAAGGGTGAATTTGATGGTATCTGAGTTATATCTTAACAGAAAATCTGCTAAGAGTTCTTAATGTTTTAAGCATGATTTTGAGCTCCCAAGATACGTAAACAAGCACACGAAATTAAGACTTCCAGATGTGTGTACAATAATGCAGCATAACAAACCACCCCCAAACCCAGTGGCAGATAGCAATGGTCTATTTTATTTTTCTTGCTCATGGGTTGAAGGGTCAGCTTGAGTAGCTCTGCTTCAAGCTGTGGGTTGGCTGTACTTGGCTTAAGGCTGTGGGTTATGTTCAAGTCTGTTTCATGTGTCTCCTTTCTTCTTGGACCAGAGGCTACCTGGGAGATGCTCTCTTTATGGCAAATGAATGACAGGTGCACCAGAACCCAGCCAAAACCATGCAACAAATGGATTTAAAGTCTCCACTTGCATCACATCTACTCACATTCCACTGCAAAAGCAAGTGATGTGGCCAAGTCCACAGTCAGTGGGGCAGGGAAAGGCATTCTGCTCACAGTGGGAGGGGAGGGAGTGGATATTTTTCCAGTAATACTCTCATCTACCACAAAGTCTGTTCAGGGTTCCTTGGTGCTGCAAAGGAAGATGTGAACATTCTCCCTGGGTACTGGAATGTTTGAGAGATGGGCATTGGGTTCCTTGGTGTCTTGGTTTGTTTTCTGTTGCTATAACTAAATACCACAGGCTGGGTAATGTACAAAGAAAATAAATTTATTTCTTACAATTCTGGAGACTGGGAAGTCCAAGGTCAAGGGGCTGCATATAGTGAGAGGCGTTCTTGCTAGTGGAGACTCTGCAGAATCCCGAGGTGGTGTGGGGCATCACATGGCAAGAAGGGCTCACTACAGACGGCCAAACTGGTTTTGGTAAGAGACCCACTCTTGTGATAACTAACCCACTCCCTTGGTAACCCATTAGTGCATTAATTCATGAATGAATTAATCCAGTCATGGGGGCCGAATGCTCATGACCAAATCACCTCCCAAAGGTTCTATTTTTCAATACTGCTGCACTGGGGACCAAGTTTTCAACACATGAATTCTGGGGTACACACTTAAGTCATGGCACTTGGGTTGAGTCTTGAAAAATTAGCAAGCATTGTCAGTTGCATGGGACAGTAAGGGTGAGGAGAGGTGACAGCAATGGCTAGACCTTGAAGGCAGCATGAGCAGAGGCATGGAGGTGTGTGGTAGCAGAGTGCACTTGGGAAGCAGCAGAGCTGGGACATAGCATGTGGAGAGTGCTGCTGGAAGAAGACACACTGGGTCACATCAGCAGAGGCCTTGTGTGCCATGCCTGAGGGTTTGGTGCTGGAACTAAATGGGCTGGGCTCAGAGTCAGCCTGAATCGCAAACTTGGCTCTGCCATTTACTAATGCTGTGACTGTGGGGGAAGTTATTTGGCCTCTCTGTGCTTTACCTCTTAATCTGTGAAATGGTGAGGGTATTTTTAGCTACCTTGTGAATTGTGATTAGGATTAAATAAATTAATATACTCAGTGCTTGATATAAAGTCAAGTGCTCAATAAGTTTTAGCTGCTGTTAGTATTTTTTAATGGAGTTTAGATTTTATCTGTAAGCGGTGGGGTATGACTTAAAAGTAAGAAAGGGATGTGATTATATTTTGGCAAGATGATGTTGGTGGTAGTGTAGGAGATCATTACGATGGCCAGCATGGAAGCAGGGAGGCTATAGGGTTGTTGCAATAATAGAGGTAAGAGATGATGATGGCAACATCAGTGGGAATGAATGTGAGAGATGTTAAAGGCGTAGAAATGATGAGATTCAGTGACTGAGTGGATGTATGAGGCGAGAGAAACAGAGAAATCCTGGGAAAGGAGGAACAAAAGATTGTAGTAGGATTTGTTTTGTTCTGTATTTAAGGATGGGAGAGACTTGGACATATTAGAAGGCCTTGACGAAGGGGTAGAGAGGGAGCCATTGATTATATAACAATGAGAAGGAATGATGGATGAAACAAGTTTCTGAGACATTCAGAGAGGGAGTTGAGAGTAGATGTACATAGTAGAAGGGACACTTTAGATACTTGTCAAGAAAACTGTTAAAAGTTTTTTGATGCTGATTTAGTTATTGGTGCATAATAAATTATCCCAAAACACAGTAGCTTAAACCAACAAATATTTATTATTTTATAGTTTCTATGAGTCAGAAATTTGGGAATGATTAGTTAGCTGGTTCTGGCTCAGGTTTTTCTTGAGGTCACAAGCAAGATATTGGCTAGGGCAGGTGTCGTCTGAAGTCTTGACTGAAGCTGGAAGATGTGCTTCTAAGATGGCTTCCTCATGTGCCTGTATGCAGGAGGCCTCAGTACTTTGCTGGCTCTTGGCAGGAGGTATTAGTTCCTGTCATCTAGGCCTCCCTGTAAGGCTGCTTGTGTGTTCTTATAACATGGCAGCTGATTTCCCCTAGAGTGAACGATTCAGGAGAGGGAAAAGGAGGGATTGGTAGGACCTGGCTTCAGACTTCACATGTCACCATATCTACCAACTTATCTGCCACTGTATCGGCCACCATAGCTTCCTAAGAAGTTAGTCACTAAGTACAGCCCACACCCAAGAGGAGAGGAATTAGGCTCCACCTTTTGAAAGGAGGAGTATCAAAGAATTTGTGGACATATTTTAAAACCATCGTAAGTGACTATGCAGTCAATATGTAATTTTAACTGTAACTCGTCATTTATCATGTTTCATATATAAGGGATTCGATATTAGATATTCTGATACTAAGTCATTTGTCTAGTCCAGTCTATTTAGATAAATGGTGAGGGTAAGATAGTCTATCTAGATATATTGTCCAAAATAGGCCTAGTATTTTATTTATTTATTTTTATTTTTATTTTTTTGAGACAGTCTCACTGTGTCACTCAGTTTGGAGTGCAGTGATGCAATCTTGGCTCACTGTAACCTCCGTCTCCCAGGTTGAGGTGATTCTCCTGCCTCAGCCTCCTGAGTAGCTGAGATTACAGGTGTGCATTATCAAACCTGGTTGATTTTTGTATTTTTAGTAGAGATGGGGTTTTGCCATGTTGGCCAGGCTGGTCTCATACTCCCTTACCTCAGCCTCAGGTGATCCACCCGTTTTGGCCTCCCAGAGTGCTAGGATTACAGGTGTGAGCCACGATGCCCAGCCAGGTCTAGTATTTTAAACACGACCACCATCAGCATCACCACCAACACCAAACAATATAGGAATAAAAATGCTTCCACTCTGGAATCCCAGCTGATACAGGTAACCACTGGTAATATGCACTATTTATATTGAAACTCACGTTACTGAAACTTTTGATTAATTCTGGAATCTATTATTCAAACAAAATCTTACAGAGATTTGATATCTTCTTTTCTTTTCTTTCTTCTTTCTTGTAGAGATGGGATCTCACTTTGTTGCCTAGGCGGCCTTGATCTCCTCCTGGCTTCAAGCAATCCTGCCTTGGCCTCCCAAAGTGCTGGGATTACAGGCATGAGCCACTGCGCCAAGCCTGAGATTTGATTTAATATTTTCTTTTCTTTTCTTTTTTTTAAAAAAATAACCATGTAATAATAATTACTGCCTCCCTGCTAGTGGATAGCTCTGGCTCAGCAGTTCTCAACTGTGGCTACACATTAGAATTATTTGGGAGCTTTTGATTTAAAATGATCTGGATCAGGGCCTGAGCATTGTTATTTTATAGACGTTTTCCCCCAAGTGATTGCAATGTACAGCCAGGGTGGAGAACACAGCAGATGACAAAACAAGTGAGTAAGTTGCACTGGGTGATACTGGCAGATCTAAGATTTAAAACTTGTTTGAATGATTATGTGGGGGTGTGTGAAGCGATGTGCATCTTGGGACTACAGTTATATTTTGTCTGCCAACAACATCATTCCTAGTTCACATGATGGAATAAAATAATCAGTATTTTATGGCGCACTCTAAAGAGTAGTAGAATGTTCTAGATACCTGAGCAAATTTGACCACAGCTTCTTTAGGAGAATCATATTTTCTGCACTGAATCACAGACATCCCTGAGTATAAAGTCACATCACAATCAGTCATTCTCCTCTGTATGAATGTCCTCATTTATTCATTTATTCACTAAACAGATCTTGAACACTTACTGTGTGCCAGGTAGGTACATTTTATGTCCAAGGCACTGAATGCCAGACACTGAATGCCCAAGGAAGAACTTAACCTTATTCTTAAGCTAATATCTTAATATAGATTCTAGCGCCAAGTGAGTGATTCTCTGTCCCATAGAGGAGACAAACAGGTGCACAAAATTGGAGGCCAAGGTAATGAAACTTAAATAACTGTACAGCACAGCGCCAACCAATCAGAGCAGACCCAGTCACAATAGTGCCCGCCATGGTGAATACTGGCTGTCTGTCAGCTCCAAGTATTGGTAATACCAAGTGCAATGTTTTAAACACCCAAAGAGGAATGTAAACAAGAGGGAGCAGAGAGAAGGGAACCACTTTTATAATTCCAAATTCGGGAGCTGAATTGGTGTGGTTGGCTATACCAGTTTTCCATCCCGTCCTGTATACATACCCCTTGCCAAGTGACTGCAGTTCTTCTCCCTGAAGAGGTGGAGTCTGTTTCCTGACTCCTTGGATGTGGGCAGGCCCTCTGACTTGCTTTGGCCAGTAGAATGCAGCAGAAGTGATGAGGTACCCATTCCAAGCTTAGGCTGTAAGACACCTTGGGTAATTCTGCTTGTTCTTGCTCCTCTGTCATCACTGTGACAAGATGCCCCAGATAGCCTGCTGGAGGATGAGAGACCTGGACAAAGCCAAGTTGCCCCACTTGCCCCAGACAGAGCTGTCCTAGATCAGCTAATAGCCAGCCAGCACCTACAGTGAAGTTTCTCAGCAGAAGCACTTTGCCGTTAGGGGTTGGATCATTGTTTGTTTTGGGGAGTTGTTCATTTTAGGATGGTTAGCATCATCCCTGGCTTCTACTCACCAGATCGCAGTAGTATGTCCCCTGCCAAAGGTGTGACAACCAAAAATGTCTCCAGACATTGCCAAATGCCCCTGAGGGGCAAAACAGCCTCTGATTGAGAACTTATGCTCCAAACTTATGAGTGTGTCCAGCTAAGATCAGCAGCGCTACCTAGTTTCCGACCGCAGATACATGAGCAGTAAATGCCTAGTGTTGTTTACCACTGAAGCGTGTGGTTATTTGTCTCATAGCATTGTTGTGGAATAGGTAGCTAATACAGTGATCAAAAACATGGAAACATGGAAGTGGGAGATGGAACTGGACAACTGGAAGTAGTTCAGTTGGGTGGGAACTTGACAAGTAGATTTGTAGGTAGAGTTGGGTTAGTGTGAAGTACAGAAGAGGCTAGAAAGCTAGGGTAGAATGTATCCATGGAGACTTTAAGTGCCTTGGTATGAATTGGGGACTTGGTTATTCATGGGCAGGGGGAGGGGTGCTGTCAGAGGTTTTAGTTATGTATTTGTAGCTGAGGAAAAAGGGTTATCAGTCTGTACTGTAGGCAGCAGTAGGGAGGGGGAATTGGAAGCAGGAGGGAAGGCTCTGCAGTAGTTCGGTTGATTCATACATAAGGCCCGAATTAGGGAATTAGGAGAATGATCACAGGTGTGGAAAGGAGGGGAGGGCTCTGAGGCACGTTTGGTGTAAAATGGATACAACTTGGTAACCTGTACATTGCTACCTTTGCATATTTGGTTTCCCCTGTCTCAAAGGCTCCCTCTTCTCCAGTGGTGTTCTACTCAACCGTCAATACTCAGTTCAACACTTGGGGAAGTCTTTTTCGTAGTCTTCTATGTCTTGTGAAGGCAGAGTTTATATGGCTGTCACCTTTGTTTTTTTGATACAGAGTCTCCCTACCATCGCCTGGGCTGGTGTGCAGTGGCGCAATCTCGGCTCACTGCAGCCTCCACCACCTGGGCTCAAGCAGTCCTCCCACCTCAGCCACCCAAGTAGCTGGGACTGCAGGTGCATGCCAGCACACCTGGTTATCTTTCGGTATTTTTTAAGAGGTGAGGTCTTGCCACATTAGCCAGGCTGGTCTTAAGCTCCTGGGCTCAAGTGATTCACCTGCCTCAGCCTCCCAAAGTGTTGGGATTATAGATGTGAGCCACTATGCCCAGCCATGCTAATCTTTTTATCATTGAATTGTCCATCTTATATTTGAACTAATAATCAGTTGTAAGTCTGTCTCTTCCATACTGTTAGCTGCTAATTCACTTATTAAGCACCCTTTCTATGTTTGGCCTGGTGGTAGGTGCTTGGGACACAGTGGTGAGTTAGAGAGATATAATTGCTGATTTCTTGAAGCATATGGTCTAGTGGGGAGATACACAGATAAACAGGCAATTACTGTACATGCTGTAATGGGGAAAGTAAAGAAGGGTTTAGGAACATACAGGACAGACAGCCTGGAATGTGTGGGTGCCAGTGAAGACCTCATGAGAGCAAAGTAATGAAGGGGTAGGATGTGGTGTAGGGAGGAGGTAAAACCAGGAAACTGTGGGCTTTGTGGCTCTGGATTAAGAGAAAATGGCACATTTGAGGAAAAGAAGAAAATTCAAAATCATTGTAAAGGGTCTTATAAACTATGATCAGAGCTGTGTTGGGAAAAATCACTGATTGATTTTCAATCCTGCTGTAGAACAGAACCATTGTATGGTGCTTTTAATAGTAGAGAGACCTGGGCCCCACTCCAAGCCTGTTTAATTTCTATGACCAGAGCATGTGGCTCGGAGACACACACACACACACACACACACACACACACACACACACACACACTATATATGTCTATATGTATGTGTATGTATGTATTTAAAGCTCCGTAGGTGATTCTGGTGTGTGACCAGGGTTGAGAGCTGTAGGGCTATGTGGAGAGCAAGAACTAGAGTAGAGGAGCAAGACTGGAGGTAGGGACACCAGAGAGACAAAGAGTAATCCAGGTGGTGATTATGGAAGTTCAACCCAGAGTAGTTCAAGTGGGACTGGAGAAAGCATGTATAGATTAAGAGATATTTAGGAGTTAGAACACATAGCACTTAAGGTTGATTGAATGTAGGGGCCTGGAGGGGTGCAGTTCAAGAAAGGCTCCCAGTTTCTGGCACAACCACAGAGTGGAAGGTTGTGCTCGTCACTGATCTAGGAAATGTTAGAGGAGGAGCAGTTATTTAATGAGAAAGGTAAGGTTTTTAGGTTTTAGGTGAGTTTGAGATGCTTATGGAACCTCCAAATAGCATTGTCCATTAGTTTATTGACTATAAGAGTCTGGAGTTCAGGAGATGTATCTAGCCTGGGGAACTATAGGTCAGCACCGTCCATCTTACTTACACTGGAGCCCATGAAAATGAATGAAATTGACCAGGGAGCAGGTGAAAAGTAAAAAGAGAACTGTAATAATAGCATTTATGGGATGAATAGAAAGAGGAACCTGCAGAGAAACTAAGATAGGGAAGTCAGAAACGTGGACAATTAAGTGGGAGAACTCCTAGTTGTTAAATGTTGAAGACAACTAATAGTATCAGAAGCTAAGGCAAGAGGAGTTTTCAAGAAGGAAGGGAGGAACACAATTGTCAGATGCTGCCAGGAAGGTAAATAATGAACTGAAAAGTGAGTGCTGAATATGGCTGAAAAGGTTGTTAGAGATCTAGGCTGGAGTCATTTCAGTGGAATGGTGGGGCAGAAGCCAGACTGCAGGGGGCTGAACAGTGAGTAGGACGTGAGAGGGGTTAGACAGGGAGGGGTCCTTCACATTACGTCCTGCTTTCTTGGCCATCACAGAATCCTCAACAGTCAATAAACTTTGAATAAGTGAAAGTGTGGGTATTGGAAGAGTAAGGATTAAGTTGATGCAACATTTTTAGCCTGACTGGTTGGGCACATGGCAGCGGCATTTGCTGAGATTTGAAGCAAAGCCAGAAGAAAGGGCTGAGCTTGGTTTTGTGTTTTAGATATGCAAAGGAGAAGATGCTAAGTGCAGTTGTAGATATACTAAGTTTGGTGCTCTTCTTCTGATTATTCTGTAAGTATAGCATTGTCTTCAGAGTCACTCCAAATACTACCAAGTATTACTTGGTGTTGATCAGAAGTAGGGTTTCCCCTCAACTTTGTATGCTTGAAAATGTGATAGAACTTGAAAAAAAGAGGAAATATAGGAATTTAAGAAAAAAGTCTGAACAGCATCATTTTGGGATGTAAGTGAAGTAGAACTGATAGAAAGGGGAACACATTCTCTTTGCCTGAGGAAGTTGGACTAGTTCTACCTCTGTCATGGCATTTTAAAATTGTATATTTAAATTTTCAGTGTATTTAACTTCTCTTTGTCCTCTTGAAGTTGGGAACATTCAGTGGTACTCTGAACCAGTGGATAATTGTGACCTGGTGCTGTGCCTCTTGGGCCAGCTTTTGTTTCCTTAATGAATGCACTTCCTTCATCTGTTAGTGATAAGCAGGCAAGTGAGGAATTCTTATCTGCATCTATGGATTGAACATCTGTTTCTATTCCACTGTGTTTCAGTTTTAACTTCTTTGCTTAGAAATTAATGTGAGCAAGTGAGCCTCCTCTTTTGTAAAATCATTTTGGATTGAGAATATTTGTTATCTGAGCATTTTATATGCATTAAATTGATAATTTATAATTTTTTCTAATATTTTGAGTGATGCAGAAATCATCATCATGGGTTTTCTTAAATGTCTGTGACAGTGGGTTTATTAAAAAATGTAATTTTGTGCATGGAGATTATTGGAGGGATACCAAATTTATCCTTGGAGGATGTTCAATTTTGTCAGAGAGTTATGATGCATTTTATTCTGCATATTAAAAATGTTCAAGAAAGGAAAGCAAAAAATCACCATGGCAACTCAGTAGAATACCATTATTTTGTTTTTCTGAAAGGAAAATTCTAAATCTGAGTAATGAGGTATGAGAAAAGAGCAATGCAGATTGTGTCTCTGGCTTCCAGGAAGTGAGCTCATAAAAGAATGGATTTGATGCCCTGGGTGACTCAGTGTTATTTAGTGCCCCATTTCTTTTTTCTCATAAGGAAGAGCTATAAAAAGGTGGCATATATATTGACACTACTAAAACAGATCTGCCAAAGAGCCTGTTGAATTTTTCTTTATTATGCAACTTTTTGGAGCCAACTGTAAATGTCAAGGCTGAGAATGAATGGAGAGCTGCAGGGGTTGGTGGGGGAAGGTTCTTAAGATGTCATCACACCACTTTTGACACTTCAATACTGAAAGAGTGCTACTAGGGTGAGTTTGATTGGAATGATTCTGGCAGAGTGTCAAAAAAGAAATAATACATAGTCAATGAATTGATACATTGATCAGTAGTAAAAAGTAGAATCAAGCTGTGTACTATTTTTGTAGAGAGACTAGTGGGCAGATCAGTTGTCAACATGGCATCCAGTTGTAGCACCAAACTGGTCATCTAGAACTCAGTGTCTGACCTGTAAATCGTTGCTATTTCAGGGCTTCTGTTACCCCTCTTGGGGAAGCACCAAAGGACCTACAGGAACATCAGTATTCTGTAGAGGAAGGATGAAGTGCTCAGGCATAGACCTGACTGACAAGGCTGGAAGTAGCTTGGGAAAGTTACTTAACCTCTCCAAACATCAGTTTTCTTATCTATGAAATGGTTATGGTTATAACACCTATCTGATAGGGTTGTTTTCAGGAATACATGAGTTAATATATGTAAAACATTAAAAGAAATGCCTGAAACATAGTAAGCACCAATTGTTAGCTCTAATTATTGAAGAATCTACAAGTGATGCTTTTTTTGGCTATGACTTTTCTAAATTGGATATGTTTATGAAATGGACAGGCAAACAATTACTTTTTGTTGTTGTTCTTTGGTAATTACTTTGTAATAAGTTAAAATGGGATGGATGTAAATGGGGAGGGGATATACTGAAACCCAATTTTCAGTCACATGGCGTCATGTGGGATACTGAGAGATAACTGACACATGGAACATTCTGGTCTGTAGCATTTAGGGAAAATACGGATATTTAGCAAAGACATATCTAAGGGACAGCCTGGGTAACTTATCAGTTCAAGAGTGAGGTTTCTGATGTACATGACATCCAGGAGCGAGATTTCTGCTGTTATATGGTAGGAAAAGGAATTGCATGCTATTTTCTTTAATTGTTTTTAGCCAAAGTAGCTGTTATAGCTGTATGCTATGGTAAAACACTACAGCTTTTGGTTGTTAGGAAACCGTTGGGTTATCTGGGCTCTTCTTTTTCCCAAGTTCTGAAGATGAAAAGCTGGCTATCAGAAGGTACAAAAAGAATAAAACAGTTTGTGACTTCTGAGACAAAAATTGTTATCCATGACAATAAATACTCATGTATACTGTATTTTTTAAAGTTAAACAATATTTATTTTCATTTGTCTTATTAGAAATGATGAAAATACAGAAAATGAGAATGTACAGATAATGTACATGAGAGTGAGATGTATGAGAAATGTACAGATAACATACATGAGAACATACATTGTTCTGTACATAGAATGTACATAGAATATATGTACATTCATTCATAATCCTTTTGCACAGAAATCTACTTACATGCACATTTTCTGGGTACATACACATTGATGTAAATGGGGTTCATATGCTTTCTATTTTAAAGTACATTATAAATACATTTACTTTACAATGAATATACATCTCCTATATAATTGAGCAATTCATAAAGTAATCAAAGGATAGACCAAAAAAAGTATTGAATCATTATTCTTTATCAATGAGTTGATTATTTCCAATTTTTATGAACATGTTCTTAAATAACAGGACTGGGCACTTGCCAGCCAGGCGGAACAGTGAGCCTCCTTCAACCTAAAGGGTTATTTATTTTAACAGAGCCAAGGCAGCAGCTTCTCTGTGCATATGTACCTCTGGGAAGACTGTTTTCTGATGAAGGCATAGTTTCATTCAGCATTTGATGACAAATCCACACCAGTTTAGTGAAAGAGATATAGTCATGTTCAGTGATGCACCAAGGAAGGGCAGGTTATTACCTTGGAAGTCTACATTTGGCAACTATTTCACAAATTTTGTCAGTCAAAACTTGACATGAAGATTCTTAAAAATTTAACTTGGCCAGGCATAGTGGCTCAATGCCTGTAATCCTAGCACTTTGGGAGGCCGACGCAGGCGGATCACCTGAGCTCAGGAGTTTGAGACCAGCCTGGGCAACATGGTGAAACCCTGCCTCTACTAAAAATACAAAAATTAGCCGGGTGTGGTGGTGCATGCCTATAATCCCAGCTACTCAGGAGGCTGAGGCAGGAGAATCGCTTGAACCCAAGAGGTGGAGACTGCAGTGAGCTGAGATCATGCCACAGCACTCCAGCCTGGGCGAAAGAGCAAGACTCTGTCTCAAAAAAAAGTTAACTTACCATAGACCCAGTAATTCTACTTTTAGTAGCTACCTTAGAGAACTGAAAACATATGTACCTACAAAAACTTGCTCATGAGTGTTTCTGGAAGCATTATTCATAATAGCCCAAAAGTGGGAACAGTCCAAATGTCTATGAATGGTGAAGGAATAAAGGTGGTATATCCATACAATGGAATACTCTACTATTTGGCAATTAAAAGGAATGAACTACCAAACCTCAAAAACATTATGCTAAGTGAAAGAAACCAGATGCGAAAGACTGTACATTGTGTTATTCCATTTATATGTGATGTCCAGAAAAGGCAGATCTATAGAGACAGAAAACAGAGTTGCCTGGGCTACAGATGGGTGTAATGATTAACTGCTCATGGGCAGGAGGAATCTATTGGGGATGATGGAAATATTCTAAAACTCATTTGTAGTGATGGTCGCACAATTCTATAAATTCACTAAAACTTATGGAATTGGACTTTTACAATGGGTGAATTTTGTAGTATGCAGGTTATGCATCCATAAAGCCTTTTTTTTTTTTTTTTTTGGAGACAGAGTTTCACTCTTGTCACCCAGGCTGGAGTGCAATGGCACGATCGTGGCTCACTGTAACCTCCGCCTCCCGGGTTCAAGCGATTCTCCTGCCTCAGCTTCCCAAGTAGCTGGGATTACAGACACCCGTCACCATGCCCAGCTAATTTTTGTATTTTTACTAGAGACGGGGTTTTGCCATTTGACCAGGCTCAGGTAGTCCACCCGCCTCGGCCTCCCAGAGTGCTGGGATTGCAGGCGTGAGCCACTGCAACCGGCCCATAAAGCTGTTTTTTTAAACATAACAAATGGTATTTGATATTAAAACATTGAAAAGGAAATTGGTAGGATATCTATAGTACTTCTGTGTTTTTTGACTGGGAGGAGGCCAAAGTGCAACTTTCTTTGGTCATCTCATATCCTGGTTCCTCTGACACCAGCTGCCTCTCCCATACCACCTAAATTTGACCCCAGTGAGATCAAGGTTGTATATCTGAGGTGAACCAGTGGCAAAGTCAGAGCCACGTCTGCCCCTGGCCTCTAAGATCAGCCCCCTGGGTCTTTCTCCATCAAGGTTGGTGAGGACATTGCCAAGGCAACCAGTGGTTGGAAATGTCTGAGGATTACAGTGAAACTGATCAGGCCCAATTTGAGGTAGTACCTTATACCTCTGCCCTCATCATCAGAGCACTCAAGAAACCATCAAGAGGTAGAAATAGAAAAATAAACTCAGTAGAAATATCACTTTTGATGAGATTGTCAACATTGCATGACAAATATGGTACCGATCTTTAGCCAGAGAACTCTCTGGAATCATTAGAGAGATCCTGGGGACTGCCCCATCTGTTGGCTGCAGTTGTTGATGGCCACCACCCTCATGACATCATAGATGACATCAGCAGTGACATGGTGGAATGCACAGCTAGTTAAGTAGTACAAAGGAAAATATTTTAGTGAAGATCATTTGACAACCAACCAACCAACCAACCAAACAAACAAAAGGACATCAACAGAAGTTCCCAACCTGCCTGCTCATCAGAATCTCTTGGGAAATAAACTTAAATAAAAAAAGAGTCCTGGGCCTGACCTCAGCCTTAGGATTCCTGTTTTCAATGGTCTTCCTAGATTATCGGGTAGTCAGGTTGGAAACCACTGCTTTTTTGTGAGCCATTGCTCCAGATCCTGAACTATTCTGAAAAATACCGAGACAGACGTAGTCAACAGGTGCTGATTTCACCTTCCCTTCTGGTGTGAGCTAAATAGATGTCAAATTCCCTGGCTCCCCATGGTTTACTTTGAAAGCCTTTCTTCTCCTACTTAAAGCTAGACTTGGTGCTTCTTTGCATTCACCTTAAGGAACTGACTCACTGCAGAAGCATCAGCAGCACCGTTTTTTAAAAAAACTGGAGAGACAAAAAAGTATTAGCTGCAGAGCAAACAACATTCCTGCCCTGTCAATTTCTAGGTGCTCTTTCCTGTGACCCTTCTGCCATCTTGCTGTCCTGTGCCTCTCACTGCACTACTTTCTGAAGCTTGGGTGACCCTGTGTGGTCCAATCTTTGCTCTACCTGCATCTCTGCATGTGGGGAGGGGGGGCAGAGAGAGAGAGAGAGAGAGAGAGAGAGAGCAAGCGAGAGCGAGCTCTTTGGGTAACCTGTCTGCCTCCCTGGAATTCCGGGGAGTACAGTTTTCTTTATCTTGTTGATGAGTTATTGTTTGTTTCTTCTGTGTTTATGTGTTCTGCTTAGTTCAACTCAAGTCATCAAATAGTTCCAGAGTGAATGTAGTGCGTGAGGTCTGCCACGCATGGTGTGCGATGTTACCAAGAGATGCATTATCAGATGGTATGAAGGCACCTAGGCTTTGACAATTAGGGTTGCCAGATTTAGCAAAGAAAAATACATGATGCCCAGTTAGATTTGAGTTTCAAATGAGTAACAAATTTTTTATTGTAAACATATCACTTTATCTGAAATTAGAATCTAACATTGTACCCTCTATTTTATTGGACATTCCTAAAGTTTCCGTCAGATCTGGCTTTTCCTTTTCGCTTTTCCACTTGAATAGTTAGGTACTCAGTAGGTTACCTAACGTGTAAACTTTGGTTTCCTTATCTGAAAATTAGGGCAAATATTGCCTATAAGTGTGGGCTTCCTTCCTTCTCAGTGGACTCCAAACTCATGGGGAACAGTGGTTAGCCCTGTGTGCCAAGTTTAGAGCTTATGCTTATATTTTATTGTCTGGAATATAATCAGATGGCCAAACCTAGCTCTAAGAGTGGCTTGGATATGGTCCTTATTCTGGGCAGCCATGTGCCTAAAGTGCCAATTAGGGATTCTCTTATGTGGGAAGAACTCGGGAACAATTAACAGTCTTCGCCACACACTTTTTTTTTTTTCTGTCTGCAATACTGTTAAATAAATGCTATTGATTAAACACATTTAATAGAATAAAGGCCCCTACCCAATTGCAACAAATCAAGAAATTGTTTGGATCACTGCCAAGGATATACAGTAGGGGATTATTCTTGGATTCAACTCACTAGCTGACCTGTCTTGCCATATTGGAAAAATATTTTAATCCTTAAGTGCTCTAGTTTTTTCATTTGTGTGATGTCTATGTTGACTGGGGTCACAGACATAATTACATTGTATAGCTGGTTACTGATCCAATTTTTGGCAGTTTCAAAATGTGCCACCTGGATTTTATATACCTTCTATTTTCTTGGTGACTGAGTTAAAGTAGAGGTGTAGTTTTGCAGAAATTCGGTTCTAACGTCAGCACATAGAACAAACATTGTGTATAGTTAAAATTACTGAATGTGGGCTGATATAGTGACTCACTTCTAAGAGAGAGACTAGGGAAAGGGAAAATAATAACTTTACAGTAGAGAAATCTGGCAGACACTACCTTATCAAGTATTCAAGATTAACCTTCCCAACAAGTCATGGTGCTTCATGTGCCCTCTGAAGAGCACTTCATCTCTGTGGTATTCTTCCCCCAAATCTGTGCCCCAGATTAGTCATGATATAGTATCAGACAAGCCCAAACTGAGGGACATTCTACAAAACATCCAACCAAGCACCCTTCAAAAGTGTCAAGGTCGTTAAAAGCAAGCAAAGACTGAGAAGCTATCACAGATTGATGGAGACTAAGGGGTCATGATAACTAAATACAATAGGGACACTAGTGGAAACACTGGTGAAATCCAAGTAAACTCTGTAGTTAATAGTGTTGTAGCAATGTCAATTTCTTAGTTTTTGTAAATGCACTATGGTTAGATAAGATGTTAATATTAGAGGAAGCTGGATAAAGAACATATGACAACTCTCATTGTAACTTTTCTTAAATCTAAAATTATTGCAAAAAATTTTTAAAAAACTACTCCTGAAATTCTCTTGAAAATGCCTTATGTTGTGAATGAGAACCATGTGACACCTTGAAAGAAGCTTAACATGTCCGGTTTTCTTCCAGCATTAGGGCAGATTACTGTTTTCTTAATGGGTATTTAACTTGGATTTTTTTGGTGCTGGTAATAGAGCAGTGAGAAAACAGTTAAAAAAATCTCTGCCCTCCTAGAGCTTACATTCTAGTAGGGATGTAATAAAATAAATAAGCAAAATGTATTATATGTAAAATAGTATTAAGTGCTATGGAAAAAATAAAGCAGGAAATAAAGTAAGTATTGGAGGGTTGATAAAAGTTCAGAGGTTCAAAGATGTCCTCCCTAAGAAGATGACTTTAATGTAAAGACATGAAGGAAGTGAGAAAGAGAGCCTCATCAAACAAACACAACAGTAAAGCATCCCAGATAGAGGAAATAGTGTGTGCAAATGTCTTGAGACAGCACTTGCCTGGTATATCTGAAGAACAGCAAGGGATGCTGTTTGCTTACTTGAACCACAGATGGAGTAACTAGTTTTCATTTGGAGTCATATTGTAGGAAAATTGTGTATCTTTGAATTATGCTCAGCTTGGTGAGTTGCTTACATTATGAGAGGCATGTGGGAACTCCACCTGACTGAAGGGGCAGTCTTCTTCCATCTCATCTAGGGTCATATGCTTATCCAGTGAAATGAAAGGCTAAACTCTCCATGCTATTGAAAATGTTATAGGCCAGGCACAGTGGCTCACACCTGTAATCCCAGCACTTTGGGAGGCCGAGGCAGGTGGATCACTCGAGGTCAGGAATTCGAGACCAGCCTGGGCAACATGGTGAAACCCTATCTCTACAAAAAAATACAAAAATTAGCCTGGCATGGTGGCACATGCCTATAGTCCCAGCTACTTCGGAGTCTGAGGCAGGAATCACTTGAATCTGGGAGGCGGAGGTTGCAGTGAGCCGAGATCGCACCACTGCACTCCAGCTTGGGTGACAGAGCAAGACTGTCTCAAAAAAGAAAAAAGAAAATATTATATCTCGGCCGGGTGCGGTGGCTCAAGCCTGTAATCCCAGCACTTTGGACTTTGGGAGGCCGAGACGGGCAGATCACGAGGTCAGGAGATCGAGACCATCCTGGCTAACACGGTGAAACCCTGTCTCTACTAAAAAATACAAAAAACTATCTGGGCAAGGTGGCGGGCGCCTGTAGTCCCAGCTACTCGGGAGGCTGAAGTCGAGAATGGCGTAAACCCGGGAGGTGGAGCTTGCAGTGAGCTGAGATTGGGCCACTGCACTCCAGCCTGGGCAACAGAGTGAGACTCAGTCTCAAAAAAAAAGAAAAGAAAAGAAAAGAAAATGTTATATCTCTTTTATTTTTTGGTCGAGCACATGTAATTTCTGTTGAATTTGTTAAAGGCAAAGAAAAGATGTTTACTTTATGTGCCGACTTTGTGATATGACCACAGAGCCCATTCATGATGAAGACATTGAGTGTTGCTAGCAAAGGTTGACTTACTCCCTGTTGGCTGCCCCTTGTCTCTGGCTTTCCTCATTGAATGCGTACTCTCTTACCTGCTCGGGAGGAAGTGGTCAGGAGGAGTGTGCTGTGTCTTTTTTCCGTTTGGTAGACAATGTGGCTTGCTGCTGCTGGTGGTAAATTATGATGGTTCTACTCTGCCCTTCATGAATGTCACTGTCATGGCAATAAAGTGTGCATTAGTAGAGCATGGGATTGTTGCACTCAGTTTTAGAATGTCCTTTGATAAAGAATTCCTTTATTATGAGTCCTAAAAGGCAATCTCTTTAAATGTACCTTTCAAACACTGGGCCACTTACATAGATGTGTGTTCCAGTTACTCATGTATAGCTAATTAGTCCCATGATGGAGACTATATGGCTGAAAGCCTACTAGAAATAAAATAAAATGAGAGTTTCTCCTACAGAATAGAGCATTATAGTTTCACTTGGAGCTGTAATATTTTATAACAAATACCATGGCTTTAAAGCCATATAAGAAAAGGAAAAACACTTTCATCTTGACCTCTTTAACCTATAAAAATGTATCCCTCTCTTAATCATCTAGAATTGTATATATAAATATAAACTCTAAAATTAGAAAGACCTGAAGATACTTGAATAAAAAGAAATAAAATTTTCTTTTATTCAACATGTATCTTTATCATCTTGCTCAGACTTTTCCATCTTTAGGAGACTTATAAAATGGAACCCTTTCAATTGAATTATCTCAGGAGCTCCTTTTACTGTGTCATTAGGAAAAATAATAATGTTTTGGGAATAACATAAAATATCCTTGTGTCTGAAGTATCTGGGTTTAGTTAGAAATTTAATATCATCTGGGGCAACTTTTTATTTTTGGGATTGAATTCTTTGTCTATGTAAACTTACTCTATGTAGTTTTAAAGTAACTACATAAAGAATTTTCCTTCCATTTCCATAGTGTGCTAGGCCAAAATTGGAAAATTGGTTCTGTTTTCTGTATTATTGACAGTTTTGATTGAGTCCTACCATACCTTTCAGGGAAGATTGTTGAGTTGGTTGCTGTGGTACATTAAGGAACGAGCACTTTCAATAGGACCTTGGTTGTGGTATTCTGATAGAATCAGAAGTTAGATTCTTGGGTTACACTTAAACCCTCCCAATGAAAAGGACTTTTTATTATACTATGAAATGAGAATGAAATATTCATTTGCTTGGAACCCGTTAAATTCTTAAATTTCATATAGGAGTTACAGAATAAAGACCTATTGTTGACTAAGGCTAATCTGAAAATCTCTATCATACTTCTCTGCAAGCTGTAAAGCTGTGCAGCTGTGTTCTGGGTCTTGGTATTTAAAACCTTTGGATTTCCTGAGATTGGTAGTGGGAAGGAGTGTAGAAGTGAAAATGCTGAGGAAATTACTGCTCTTCTTGATCTGGGATTGTAGGTACTTCTCTGACCTTTAATTCAAGATTCCTTATTATGAGTCACCTTAATGTTCCCCTGGAAATCACATGTTTTGGGGAACACCTAAATAGCTCTCTTCATTCTGTAATTGGGGAATATGTAGGGAAGGGTAGGGGATTCATAGAGCATCTTTCGTGGGGGAGGAATCTGAGTGCTTGGAGGCCTTGCAGCAGGAAGTGGCATTTACAAATGGTGCTCAGAATAAGAATACTGCCTGTGTCCATAGCCAAAAAGAAACTGAGGACCTAGCATGAGTTCCCATTAAAATCTGTGTGAACTGAGTCATTAAAGCTAAGTTAGCGGCTTCACTTTTTTCTTTGGCCAAAAGGACAAGACATACTGCTTGATATCTGAGAAACTGAACTGCAGATGAATTTAAAGATAGTATTGGAGTGCCCTTTTTCTCTTAAAAAGAAGAAGGAGGGGAAAGAGAACAGGCTTGTCTATGTTGTGTGGTTTTTCAAATGTTAATTTTGCCAATATAATTTGATTTGACTTCTTGAAGCTTACCTTGGAGAACTATAATTTGATAGACTATTTTCTACTTTGACAATAGATTTTCTTTATCAGCTAGACTAGTAGAAGTTAATTTCTTTTTAGTTTTTTTTTTTTTTTTTTTTTTTTGATATGGAGTTTCACTCTTGTCACCCAGGCTGGAGGGCAATGGCGTGATCTCGGCTCACTGCAACCTCTGCCTCCCGGGTTCAAGCGGTTCTCCTGCCTCAGCCTCCCAAGTAGCTGGGACTATAGGCACCCACCCCTCCCACCCACTACACCTGGATAGTTTTTGTATTTTTAGTAGAGACGGGGTTTCACCATGTTGACCAGGCTGGTCTCGAACTCCTGACCTCAAGTGATCCACCCGCCTTGGCCTCCCAAAGTGCTGGGATTACAGGCATGAGCCACCGTGCCTGGCCGAATATTCTTAGTGGTAGTGTAATTGTGTTTACTTTTGGCCTCATGAGAGAAAGGAAAATATACTACTCTATTAAGTACTTCTTGGTAGCTGGGTCTCAATTTTCCTGCTCTTAGGTCTGGGCATACTTTTATAAAAGGCTTGAGTGTATTTTTTTCCTGTTATGGCTCCATGTCACCCCCATTCATTTATTCAGCAAATACTTACAGAGCATCTACTTTATGTCAGGAACTTTTCTAGCTCCTGGGGAGCTAGCTCCTGCCTTCTGGGAACTTAGATTCTAGAGGGCAAAGACAAAAAAGAGGTAAGAATATATGTCAGACAGTGATAAGTGTGGAGAAAAATAAAGTAGGGCAGTGGAGATAGGGATTATTTGGGGAAGGGAATGTGCTGTGTTTTAAGGTGATCAGGGACAGTCTTACTGAGAAGGTGACAGTGGAGCAGAGACCTGAAAGGAATGAGGGTGAAAGCCACAAGAACACCTAGGGGAAGAGCCCCCCAGTAATGGGAACAAATGGGGGGCCAGGGTGGGGCCGTGGGTGAGAGGAGGAGCAGTAACGGGAGTCAGAGTGTTTGTGAGGCTGGATTTGTAGGATCTCATAGCCAAGAGAAGGATTTAGGATTATTTTCCTGTGTGAGCTGCATCCTAATACGATTGTTGATATTTCTTCTGCCCAACCTCCTTCATTTTCCTATACCATTTCCAGTTGTTTCAACATGTAAACTTTGTTAAGGTTTCAAAAATAAACAAATATAACCCAAATAACAATGTATTAAATGCAAAAGATTGAAATCTGCACGTCTATTTCTACTAAACTGCTCTTCTTTATATGTGTCATCTGCTGGGGAAAGCAGCATTTGCTACTGACCTACTTAAATATGCTGAGCTCAGAGCCCTTCCCAGCCCAACAAAATGCATTTGACCCTCTGTAGGGATACAAGGTTGATAGATTGTTTCATGATTGTATTGTGTGTTTTTCTTTTTCTTTTGGTTGTGCACCTGACTTTGATATTTATCTGTGTCTGTGCATTTTTTAGAAAGTAAGCTCTGAAGGCCAGGCGCAGTGGCTCATGCCTGTAATCTCAGCACTTTGGGAGGCCGAGGTGGGCAGATCACTTGAGGTCAGGAGTTCGAGACCAGCCTGGCCAACATGGTGAAACCTTGTCTCTACTAAAAATACAAAAGTTAGCTCTGTGTGTGGTGGCAGGCACCTGTAATCCCAGCTTCTTGGGAGGCTGAGGTAGGAATCGCTTGAACCTGGGAGGCGGAATTTGCAATGAGCCGAGATGGTGCCACTGCGCTTCAGCCTGGGTGACAGAGCAAGACTCTGTCTCAAAAAAACAAAAACAAAAACAAAAACAAAACAAAACAAGAAAAACAGTACGCAAGCTCTGAGAAGACAGGTATATTTGGAGTACAATGGTTATTGTAGTTGATTCCCTGACACCCAGTCCACTCTACTATAGTCATTTCAGTTGATTCCCTTATGTCAAGTCCCTCCTCCTAAGCCACTAATGGCGTTCCTATGCTCCTTGCTGGTTATTTATTAGTTAAGGATTGGGCCATTGGTTTGGTCATGGCTTATGTTGAGGGAGCTTCTATGAAGGATTTCCTTGCTTCTAAGAAAGACACTGAGAGAAGGTTACCTTTCTTCTTTTGGTCATTGCTGTGTCTAGATGTGATGCCTGGAATTGCTGCAGTTATTTTGCTACCTGCCTGAGAATGAAATTAGTATGTTCTGAGCTACAGAATTATCCAATTCTGGGTCCTGCTTGCTTTAGGCTTTTTATGGCATAAGATATATCCTTGTTGTTTGAGACAGGTTTGTTTGTTTTATTTAGAGCTGAAAGTGTCCTAACTGGTAAAGATGTACCATCTGGTAAAGAAAAAAATTCCCTTCTTGAGGTTTTTTTCAGAATACGTTATATGGATTTACATGTAGTGTTTTTCAGTAATATTTAGCCCTATGGATTCCAAACTTACTGAAATGATTTAGAAGGTTAGAGTGGGAATGTAGTGACATTATGTTGCCCTTGTTAACATCCGGAGTTTTGTTACATAAAAGCAGTATGAAAATGTTGTGTGTTTAAAGAGCTGAAAAGGAAAAAAAAGGAAAAATAAAAAGTGCAGATACAGAGAAAAACCCAAAATTGTTAGATTGTATTGTTCAAATATTCTGTAGCTGTACTAATTTTTGTTGGCGTATTTGTAATTGAATGTGCTGTACTGAAACCTCCCATTATGATGGTGATTTTGTCTATTTCTTCTTGCAATCTTATCAGTCCGACGTATGTATTGACATTTATATATTTATATTTCTCTGGATTATTTTCTGAGATGTGTAGCGTTTACACTGGTTATGTCTTTCTGGTGTATTACAATTTTTATACTACGTAAAAATAAAGAACTGAAAAGACCCTTTAGACCGTATTAGTTTATTTTAATGACCATGCAGTGCTCTTTAAGTTAGTAACGTCTGGACTAGTAATAGTAGAAAAGAAAGTAAATTGTAGGATGCAGTGCTCTTTAAGTTAGTAGCATCTGAACTAGTAATAGTAGGAAAGAAAGGCAAATTGCAGGATACAAACCCATGTCCGTGTACCAGATTCATCACAGCTATTCTTGCACGAGCCCAGATACTTTAAATTAAAAAAAAGAAATGTTGAAGAACTTGGAATTCATCCCTTTATCCCATTCATTTATTAAGAGTTTTCTTAAGCACAGGTAATAATAGCAAATTGAGACATCAATATTTGAGGGTTTTAAGGTGGCCAGACTGTGGGCTCATCAATTTCCGTACTTTTCTGTCATCCAACTGAGTTTTGTGGGTGAAGAATGTTACCATTTTATTTGTTTTAAAGCAGCATATTTGGTGTTTTTTTCTCACATATTTCTTTTAGTTCTTATAAAGGCTAGGAGTAGAACTTTGCTGTTCAAATGGGGAATGAGCAGTAAAATTAAAAGGTTGGCCAAGACCCTGGGAAAGTGCTAACAGTGAGTGTCTTTTTTTGCATCTGAACTGAAATCTGTGAGGTTCCTAGGTTCTGCACAAGCTAGCTTTGTGCATATTTCTCTGATTGCTGAACCTGGATTGAGCTACCTGACAGGCCTCTGATAATCAATTCCAAAGCACACACTATTCTCTTTCAGCATCTTGTAGGGAAAGGTGGACAAAGAGTGTGAAATAAATATTCTCTTCCCAAGTCTCCCATCCCAAGTGTCTCTTTGAGGTGGGATACTGACAAAGACTTAAAAATACCCATCTTGCTTGCCCCCTCCCACATCCCTAAATACAACAGGCAGCAAACAACCCCAAATGCCTAACAAGAAGACAATTCCTTTTTAATTCTGGCAAAATCTGGGAACTCTTTGTGTTGTGGTGTCCAGAAACATAAAAGGAGAATTCTATGAAAAGATTTCAGCTAATTCACATTTACAGGGTGCCCATTGCTGTGTCACCATGTGAGGTATTATTTAAGCTTTGCGGAGGTAAATTAAAATGTACTTTTTGTTGCCTTGCCTGCTTAAAGGGGAAAGCAGAGGCATGGGATGTTATTATAAAGTAAGGAAGTTGATTTTCATGTGAGGCTTAGTGCAAATCAGCCTGTTGTTTATTCTGAAAAGCATGCTGTTTTCTACAATACAGACTTCTTTATTTGCTTGTTTCTTATATTAAGATTTCTCAGTGGGACAAAAAAGGAAAAGAAAGAATAGAGAGGATGAAGTGGGCGGAGAAAAGGGACGGAACTCAGAAGGTGAAGAAATATTGTGGTTTGTCTGAAGGAATCTGGGAAGTAAGGACATGGAAGAAGTTGGGCAATCCATTCAGATAAAATAAGTGAAGACAGTTGTGGGTTAAGAGAAGTAAGACTTTCTGATTATGAAGATCTGGCACATGTAACTCGTCAAATATTTTAGATTCTAGATGGACATTTCAAGAGAAGAGGTAATACAATGTAATAGAAATATTGGCTAATGATTAATGACTGCTTAACATGTACGTGTTGAAACTGATGGAGAATAAGACTTTATAACAATCCTATGAGGTGGGTACTCTTTTTTTTTTTTTTTGACATGGAGTCTTGCTCTTTCGCCAGGCTGGAGCGCAGTGGCGGCATCTCGGTTTACTGCAACCTCTGCCTCCCGGGTTCAAGCGATTCTCCTGCTTCAGCCTCCCGAGTAGCTGGGACTACAGGTGTGTGCCACCACGCCCAGCTAATTTTTTTTTCCTTTTTTTTGTATTTTTAGTAGAGATGGGGTTACCATGTTGGCCAGGATGGTCTTCATCTCCTGACCTCGTGATTTGCCCGCCTCAGCCTCCCAAAGTGCTGGAATTACAGGCGTGAGCCACCGTGCCCGGCCGAGGTGGATATTCTTTTCATTTCCTTTTTTTTTTTTTTTGTCTTTTTTCGAGGAGGAAACTGAAGCTTAGAGAGATTACATTTCTGAAAGTCTCAGCTGGTAAGTAATAAAACCAAGGTTCAGACCAAGACTGTGCCCCTAACGGCTATCCTATACTGTATCTGAATACCTGAGGAAATAAAATACAACTGAAATCACTTTGCATTTTTTTAAAAAACAGTAGCAATAGGAGCATAGGATCTTAAAGTTTAAAAGGTCTTAGAGGTCAGATTATAGAGAAAAAAAAAAAAAAAGGAAGTCCAGGGAGAGTTCCTAAACTGTGTCATGGGGTACCTTAGAAATATTTTTACCTTTGTATTTTAACTTCACAAGAAGCATAAAATGCATAATCTTCTCTGTCAATTTTTTTCCAGTTTTTTGTTCATTATGAATGTCAGGGAAGGTATCTTTTAAATTGGACTGTGTCATGAGTAATGCTTGAAGAATTACATGTTGTGCTTGTTAGTTGGTACTGCATGCAAAGCTGGAATGTAGGGAGTTTTCCTGTTTTGTACTCTCTCTCTTATTATGTGTAGGGTGAGGAGAATGGAGCCCTAATGCAGTTTCTTTAGGAAGTGTAGTCCACTAGCAGTAATCAAAATGATTATTATGTGGTAATGCCAAGGGCTCTAGAATAGAATTTAAACATTCCTTGATGTTTTCTAGATAGATCTTAAAATAGATATCAATATAAAACAAAATGTAAGGTACAGAAAATTAATTTTAGAATGTCAATTCTGAATATATTTTGATGAGAATATGAGAAAGTAGCCACAAATCACACCTTGCGCCATGAAATTTGCAACAGAAATTTCAAAGCCAAATATATTTAAGTGTTCTTGGAGCCCACTTTTTGTTTTCTTAAAAAAGACCTATCCAAATGCTGAAAATGAAACTAGTAGGAATTATATAAAGATGAAATAACTTATATTGAGGATTTTACATAGTTATCACGACTTTGATATTTTTCTATTCAAAAAATAAAAACGCCTAGTACCATATGTAGGAAAACAGACTAATGCTGTAAAAGTGCCTCAACTATCCGTTAGACACTTTATTACTAAAATTTCTCCTGGGGGTGGTGGGAGAAGATGGAATTTCCTAGTTGATTTATAACATGATATTTAAGATGCAAAGAACTAGCCGGGCGTGGTGGCTCATGCCTGTAATCCCAGCGCTTTGGGAGGCCAAGTCCGGCGGATCACGATGTTGGGAGATCGAGACCATCCTGGCTAACACGATGAAACCCTGTCTCTATTAAAAATACAAAAAATTAGCCAGGTGTGGTGGTGGGCGCCTATAGTCCCAGCTACTCGGGAGGCTGAGGCAGGAGAATGGTGTGAACCCAGGAGGCGGAGGTTGCAGTGAGCCGAGGCCGTACCACTTGCACTCCAGCCTGGGCAATAGAGTGAGACTCCGTCTCAAAAAAAAAAAAAAATAAAAAAAAAAAAAAAAAACATGCAAAGAACTATGTTGCTTTATTTTAAGGGACCCATCAGGCCGGGCACGATGGTTCACACCTGTGATCCCAGCACTTTGGGAGGCTGAAGTAGGCGGATCACTTGAGCTCAGTAGTTCAAGACCAGCCTGGTCAACATGATGAAACCCTGTCTGTACTGAAAATACAAAAAGTAGCCGGGCGTGGTGGCGCGTGTCTGTAATGCCACTTATTCGGGAGCCTGAGGCAGGAGAATCGTTTGAACCCAGGAGGTGGAGGTTGCAATGAGCTGAGATTGTGCCACTGCACTCCAGCCTGGGCAACACAGTGAGACTCAGTCTCAAGTAAATAAATAAATAAAATAAGATTAAGAGACCCATCAGTGTTTTGTGTTTGGTTACTCTCCAGTAATAGCTTTGTAATTTCCACCTTGCTCCTTCATTGATCTTGCATTTTTCAATCCAATGCATTTTAGTTGGTCTACTTGTATACTTAATTCCCATGGCAAGCCTCATTAATCTCGTTAATTCCATGCCCTAGTGAACTGCTGAGAAGAAAAGTTGTCATTACCATGGATTCTGTCACATGAAGGGATGGAATGGTGGAAACCACCTTCTGTTTCCTCCGTCTATCTCTGTTTTGCTGCTGTCCAAATATTTAACATTAAAGAGTATTATAAAAAACAAATTGATTTCAGATATTTGAGAGATAGCATACTTGAGATTTAATGTATTTGGGCAACTGAGAGGGGTTTGATGCGTGGTAGAGGTACAAGGAAATGGGAGTGGGTTTTATATGTATAATAGTGCATGACAGAGCTAGGATAGGCTAGAGGCTAGATTATGTGTCAGTTACAAATGATCCCCAAATCTCAGTGGCTTGCACCATAAAAGTTTTTTCTTGCTCATGCTATATATCCAGTGTGGGTTGGTACCCAGACTGACAGAGACTTCCTTCACAATATCTCCAACCATGACCACCCTTACAGCGGGGAGGGAAAGGAGCTTTCTGTTGGGACATGATTCATGGGCCAAAGTAAGTCTTATAGCAATGCCTACCTGCAGGTGGGGAGGCGAAGAGCCATCAGACTTTGTGTCTCAACAGGAAGACCAGATACCAATGACAGCCAGTACTGTTCTCTAACTTTTGTTGAGAAAGAGCGAGATCAGTAAAGGATTAAGATGGGGGCAGTGCCAACCACTTCAGTCTTGCGTTGCTCCTCGGGGAGTATCTTCTTTTAAAAAAATTGATTAATAGGCTGGATGCGGGTGGCTCATGCCTACAGCCCCAGCACTTTGGGAGGCCGAGGTGGGTGGATCACTTGAGGTCAGAAATTTGAGACCAGCCTGACCAACATGATGAAACCCCATCTCTACTAAAAATACAAAAAATTATCCGGGCATGGTGGCGGGCGCCTGTAATCCCAGCTACTTGGGAAGCTGAGGCAGGAAAATCACTTGAACCTGGGAGGCAAAGGTTGCAGTGAGCCAGGATTGTGCCACTACGCTCCAGCCTGGGTGACAGAGTGACACTCTGTCTCAGAAAACAAATAATAATAATTGATTAACAATATTGCATATGGAGGCAAGGGCCCAATATGTGATTCCAGGCATGTTAGTTCATTCTCTTCTTCATTCTTTTGTTCCTTCACCCCTTCACTGAATATTTATTTAATGATCACATATCGAGTATAAGATGTAAGTGCTGGTTTATTTTATTGATTTTGCTTTTGCTTGTGTAATCTGTAGTGATTATTTCTTTAACCCATTTTTACTGTCTTGTCAAATTTTAGTTGCACTCAGGAGCAGCCTTTTGTATGCATGTTTATTTTGAATCTGTTATTTTTTAAATTCCTTCAGGGTGTGGACCTGATCTGTTTTCTTTGCCATACTATCCACATGTATTGTTAGTAAATATTTGATAACGAGAGAGAAACCATAGTTTATTGGTTATATCTTTTTCAATATTTCTCTGAAGCAGTTTTGATTTTAAAAAACTATTCCAGTCTATTAACATTTTAATTAGCATCTTAAAATTTTATCTGTAATACACAGGTAAAATTTTTCCCTTGCTGTTTTACTTGTAGAGTCAAATGACTCTAGTATGTCTCGTTCAGGTGACACAAAAAAACCCTCTGCATAATGAGTAAAATTATCCCAGAGGAGGGAGCTCTTTTAGACAATGAAACATAGTGGGGTCCTTGAGTGCAACTAAAATTTCTCTTCTGATTAATCACCGTCCCCTTGATTCATCTTTGCTTGGTCTTGTATATTTCCATTGCATAGTCTGACTTGTAATGTGGTTCTGTAGTTTTGTCTTTCTTAGAACTGAGTGATCACAGGAAGTATCTTATTTGTCTTTGTAGTCCACTACCCCTCTTCTCATCCTACAGGCCTTATTCAATAACTTGTACATAGTAGCTGTTCAATAAAAACTTGTTAAATATTAAGGTGATGGATATCACGATTACCCTGATTTGATTATATGAATGTATCAAATTATCACATATACCCCTAAAATATGTGCATCTGTATGTCTCAATGAAAAATAAAATCTTTTTAAAGGGATTTGATTTTCAGTGGTGAATAGGGGTTGTGCTTTTGAGGTGATGCAAGGCTAAGAACAAAACTGTAATTGTTTAATTCAGAAAGTAGTTGTGGAACGGAGTCTGAAGAGAGACGGGACAATAGGGCCTGCACGGAAGGAAGATTTTGTGTATAGAATGTTCTAGCCTTTTTAGATTGCCTTGACTTGTGTCAGGGGAGCAGTTTGTTTCACTTTGCCTATATAAGATTAATGTTTCTGAGATGAAAAAAACACACAAAAAAGGAGCTTTTTGACGTAATCAAGCCTCTATCAATCACTTCTTGCTTCTTAATAACTTTTGTATCTTCCTTTCAGGAGAGCAGTTGAAGTGAATTCTTCTGGGACCAAATCCAGTGTTTCTGCCTTGAAGAAACATAATTAACTGACATTTTAAAAGCTACTTTATAGACCTGTTCTGACTCTGGGCAAAGGACATTGCTTGATTTATAGTTTATGAAAAGTCTACTTTTAGAATTTGGGTATGTTTTGTGGTAGTTCTTTTAGTTGATTACTTTCATTTTTCTTAGGGAAATTATCTAGAATAGTTGTAGTGATGTCATCAGAAGCTTGACTTTTACCTCTGTGTACTTAGAGGGCTGACTGATGCACAGGGAAGTATTTCACAGTGAATGGTGAGTTTAAACTTATGTGTGTAAGGAAAAGGTAACTGCACTGCAAGCAGCTTCCCGCTCCCTCCCTCTCCAAGGAGGGGATGATAGCTATTATTAATGGATTTTCCTCTTACTATGGAAGCCAAGGGTTTAGATATTAATGGAAAAAAATTATTGAAATGTCAAGGATTTTGTTTTGTGGATTGGGTTCCCTGAAGCCTAGCTTGAAGAGACCAGCAGTGAATTACAGTGTCGCACTGTAAAGACTCTGACAAGATTTTTGTCATTAAAGTTAAAAATATTGCAACAGATTGCTTGGGTAATCAGACTTTCCTTTGATGTGTGTGGTAAGAATTCTTATTCAAGGGAACTGAGGCGGGATATATATTCATTATTAGAGACTCCAGCGTGGATATGATTTTAAGTTTCGATGAAAAGCTTTCTTCCAGAATTACCATGCTTCAGGAAATATGGTTAAGAGTTGATCACATTTGTTCACCAGCCACAGACATTCTTGCCAGTTTGAGAGCACGGGTACAAGTGATCTCTGTGCTTCTAGGCATATGCACCTATCATTGTTGGGTCTTCCAAGGATCTCGTATGTCAGTCCAGACTCATGCATCTGGTGGCTTTCATCCTTCTGCCTGGAGCCCAGCCTCACTTTCATGATAATGGATCCCCTTCCAACTTTCTAATAAGGAGGCTTTGTGTTGGTCCTTGTGTTAGTTCTTGGGATATAGGTAAAAGAAAAAAAAAAAAAAAAAACCTTTGAAAATCTACAAGTCCACATTGGTTGCTTCCCTGTCATCTTTTTTTCTTGAGACAGTACTTTGTCACCCAGGCTGGAGTGCAGTGATGCAGTCATGGCTCACGGCATCTTCCACCTGCTGGGCTCAAGTGATCCTCCCACCTCAGCCACCTGAGTCGCTAGGACTATGGGCATGTGCCACCATGCCTGGCTAATTTTTTAAATTTTTGGTAGGGAGGAGGTCTCACTATGTTGGCTAGGCTGGTCTCTAACTCCTGGGCTCAAGTGATCCTCCCGCCTTGGCCTCCCAAAGTGTTGGGATTACAGGCATGAGCCACCGCATCTGGCCTCCCATCATCTTTATCCTTCAAGTGAAGAGTCCTGGAGGGACTGGTCCATGTCCATAGGTGAGGAGTGTCAGTGTTGTCATGTTGCCAATTCATGCCCTCTGAGGAAGGTGCCAGGCTAAGAAAAATATATCGAAACAAGATAAAACCAAACCAAACAGCCAAAGACTTCTCCTATCCCACAGCGACCACTTGCCCCTTCCTGCCTGCTTCTCATTGTAGTATCCCTCGTTGAGGATTGGAGGGTTGAGCCCCATGTCTAGACTTCAATACTTGAACATGTGAGGCCAACTGCTGCTACTTTCCCAGGTTCTCGTGATTTAAACTCTGGGCTACTAGTACTCTGGACACTTAAAATTCGTCACTCAGTGGATCAACTAAGTACGTATTGCTGGACTTGGTTTTGTAGGTATCATTTAAGAAATTCCTGGAAACAAAATAGGAACTATTTATAAAGTTATTGACCTTTTGCCAGCATAGTTCCTTATAGAATATAAAACTGGTCTCGTTTCATATCTCACCTCACTCCATGCCTTGTCCATAGTTAGTATTCAAAATGTCAGGTCAAATGAATGAGGAATGAGTATCAGACAGATTTATTAATGGAAGGCAGCAAAGTGAACAAAGGCAAGTAGGCAGGGGTAGGGAGACAAGCCTGGGAGGACTTTAAGGAGTCAAGGAAAATAACAGACTTTGGGGGCTGGTGAGATGAGAGATGGTTGAGTAGAGATGGCTGGGTCAGAGCAGGATTCACCTAAGGAGCATCCCACTCAGTGCTGTAAAAGACTCGCCCTGAGAAATACTCATGTGAACTCCCTTTGTGCAGTCTGTATGGTTGGATTTCTCTGACTTTATGCAAATATAACCTGATTCCACTGTGAATGTGTTGGTGCATTCAAGAAGCTGCAAAACTCTTACTACTATCCCATTTTAGATGAGGAAGTGAAGACTCAGAAGTCAAGAAATCTGCCCAAAGTCTCACAGTTGGAGCCTCTCTGCAGACCCTCAAAATATGCATATGTATTCCTATGTAAAAATGTCAGGTTTTCCAGTGTTCCTCCTGAACCCAACTGTATAGTGTTGATTTGCTCTGAGTCAAAGTAGGGAGGTGACGAGAAATAGGAACTAAGTAAGGTTGTTTCTTGTGTGATTTTATGGAATCAAACAAGGTAGTTGAATCAGCAGATTTTGCTTCCACCTGAAATAACATCTTCATTTTTGTTCTGCTCTTTCTTAAACATCTGTGATGGTTTAAGCTTTTGGGAGTTCAGCTGGACTGTATTGAGGGTAAGCTTCCAAGAGGGACAACTATTGGCCCCAACAAACTATTGCCATAGAATCTTCTAGCACTTAACTTAGTCCTGATGTTTCTCATAAATTCTAGGGATGATCAGCAATTTAGTCTTGGAAGTAGGCCTTTTAACTTTAGTTGTAGGAATCAATAACCCAGAATTATTTGCAGCTCTATCCTGATTTGCAGTGGTTTATAAAATTTGCTCATCCTGACTTGTTCTGTATATGGGCTGTGTATAGATCAGTGTGGGAGTATGTGCTTGCTTCATTTTGAGAACTTTTTATTACATAAGCTGAGGAACTTGAATTGAAATTCTATGATATGACTTTTTATTCCTGAAGTGTTGCCAGGGCTTGGCTGATATTTCATGCCAAATTTAAAAAATAATATTATTATTTATAAGCGATTACATTTTACCATGCACAATCTGATTGTTTGACTCATTATGACTCATGAGCAGCTGAAATGTGTGGCTTGAATTTTGAGTCAGTTCCTTAGGAAATATTCAGCCAAAAAGCATTTATTGGGGCCTTTAGGCCACAGTATCAAGGAGATTAATGCCGCCAGTAGTAGAGAGGACTATGCCATTTCAAATTTGAATGATACAGTATTGAGGTGAGTCAGAAAATGTATCCAGTGATAACTAGTAATAGCTTGACATTGGGAAAATATTGACTGCTTTTATTAATCTTTTAAAAAATATGGACATCCTTGCTATAATTAAAAAGCTGCCATTTATACCTAGATGCATCTATGTTGGGGAAGGGGGATGATTTAATAGCTATAAGCTGGTTGGGTCTTTATTCAGAAATTGTGCTGACATTAACTTAGAGTGGTTCCTATAAATGATGCCCAATACAGTAACACTGTATTCATCTTTTAGAAGTTCACTTTTGGCTCTTTTTGTTTAATAATGTTGCCAGACTTTATAGCTGTGCTGTAATTTGAAACAATGTGAAAACTGCCCTATTTACTCATTCCAAGCAAAAGGGCTATGTTAATTTTCTTGTCACAAGTTGATTGAATTGAGTAATAGCCAACTTCATTCACTCTTCCCTGGTTCTCTCCTTTATGTTTTATCTGCCTCAGAATAGTGTAGAAATGTTATGTTATGAATTCCTGAAAATGGGGTCATATAAGGGCTTTATATCGTATGCTACCCAAATCCTTTTATGTAAACTGGAAAAAAAAATCAGATTCTGAATGAAAGCACAGGGAAAAAAGAATCAGGGCTGATTTTAGCAGAGTAGCCCAAGAGGATGAATGTGTTTTCATCGTACTGCCTTCCAGAAACAAGGGAGGTATGACTCAAGACCCAGTTGATACCTGTGTACTTTCCCAGGAGGCTATGTTTATGATTCCTAGGGCCTGTAGATTGCATCTTACACAATATTGGATTCTGCTCATTTCTGTTGGTTAATTCAGTCTTCACATTCTCCAGTATAGCTTCTTTTGACTCAGTTAAGATTTACACTCCTCTCAGTTTACTTCTCCTGTTCCATTAAGGCTTATGTCATTGGCATTGTAGGAAAGAATTTCTTCCTGTTCCCATTACTGTTGTTTTCATCAATGGTCCTTCTTTGCTCTCCCCTGAAGGATCTGCCCTCAAATCACTTTACATCTTGACCTGGGTGTGATAGCTCTGCTTGGATGCACTTAAACAAAACATGGGGGAAAATGGAACTAATTCTTTGTGTTCCCTGCAAGACAGCACCCCTCCCCTGCATTGTCAACACTGCCAGCAGTCTCCTCTCCTGTCCATGGGATCCAGTGAGAGGTATTTGGGTCCCAGATGTTTTAGGGTTAATTTGTGTGCTGCTCTTTCTGCTACATGCTGGTTCATTAGCCCATCTTCTGGCTTTCCTCAAGCCCATGCGTAGATTGGTGAAACCGTTTCTCTGATTTTTCTCTACACTTGACTTTCCATTTCATTTTGCCAGGCCCTGCTCCCTGCTGGGCTGACCTCGCCCTTACCTAAGCCCCACACTCATACCTGCTAGCCCATCCGGATAAATGAAGTCCGTTCTGTAGTCTTGCTGTTTGTAGAGGTTCACACAGCTCAAGACATTCATCACCACCATCAGGTTATTTCTTCTCCCTTATTATGTGAGACTCCATTTAAGACTCTCAGTCTTCTCAAACTTAGCACTTGAATGATCGCCTGTGTTTGTAAAGCATTTTTACAGTGTGTATTTTCACCTAGAATGTCTCATTTACAAATGTATCTAAAATGTGTTCAGGCTGGGATTTGAATCCAGGCAGTCTGGCTCCAGAGCCTGTGTTCTTAAATTACTAAGTTTCATATTTGGGATAATAGAGAGATGAGAATTTGGACAAAAACCTTTATATATAACCTGTTATTTGCTTGCATGGCATTCTATCTCATCATGGCCAACGTGATCAAAATCTCTCAACTGAAAATTACTATGTTGCTGGGTTTTTTTTTTTTTTAAATGTGTGTGTGTTTTTTGAGACGAGGTCTCACTATGTTGCTTAGGCTTGGACTTGATCTTGTGGGCTCAAGCAATCCTCCTGCCTCAGCCTCCTGAGTAGCTCGGACTATAGGTGCAGGCCACTGCCCGGCTTGCTGTTTTTATCAGGAAGTTCCCTTGAAGCTTTAAGAAACCAAACCTCACTTTTTCCTCTCTCACAAATGGCTGGGATTCATTGCCGGATTGATTGCTCCACCATTCACTCTTGTGGTCCATCATCTGCCAATAGATTCAACATTTAGGAAAAAGAAAAAGATAGGCTGGGCATGGTGGCTCACGCCTGTAATACCAGCACTTTGGGAAGCCAGGTGGGCAGATCATGAGGTCAGGAATTCAAGACCAGCCTGGCCAATATGGTAAAACCCTGTTTCTACTAAAAATACAAAAATTAGCTGGGTGTGGTGGCAGGTGCCTGTAATCCCAGCTACTTGGGAGGTTGAGGCAGAAGAATCACTTGAACCCAGGAGGCAGAAGTTGCAGTGAGCGAGATCTCTCCACTGCACTACAGCCTGGGTGACAGAACGAGACTCCATCTCAATAAATAAATAAATAAATAAATAAATAAATAAATAAATAAATAAAAAAGGATAGCCCTGACACAGGTTGAAAACCTGTTATATGGATCACAGAGAATGTGCATTTTTAAAAACCAACCTCATTAGCAGAGATTATTAGCTATGTCCGACTTAAGTTCCCCTTTAAAAAATGTTTTCTTCTCTATTAAGGCTGTGACTCACAGGTCTCATCCTCACAAAGAGGCATTGGAGTTGGTGTAGCTGAGCAGCAATTTATTAAAGGTACAAATTGAAGATTTCATATGGCACTTGGTCTTCGTTTTGCTTCTTGTAGTCAAATATTTTTAATAGTGTCTAAAAAAAGTGTCTAGTTGAAAATTAGAGGATACTAACAAATGGAATATAATTATGTACTGAACGGATGTGATGGCTGTTGTTCTAGGTGCTGAATTGCATATCTCAATCTGTATTTTTCTTTCACTTTTCGGGTTTGAAGACTTAGATAATCCCAGTATCTACAGAGATTACTTAAGGATACTAAGTATCATGAGGTTTTATAGTCATAGGGGGAAATAGAGGTAAAATGGGAAACTAAAACATTAACATGTAGGGCAGTATTTAAAAAAAGAGTATAGTAATTGGGTCAGTTTATATATGTATGCATGTGTATGGGAAAATCAATGCACTGGAAAAGAGAGAAGGTTTTTTGCATTATATTCTAATATCATTGTGTTAGAATCATGGTTTATAGGTGGGGAAATGAGCCTTAGAGAGGCTAAATGAGTTGACCCAGAGAATCTGGGGAAGTGAGGACAGAGCTGGGATTGAAACACGTCCTTCTGGATTCAAGTACTCTTGACCTTTGCCTTCTGGCTGAATGGATGGCAAGAAGGATCCACTACGTCAAGAGGAAAAATTAAAATGGAAGATGTTCATCTAGGGGGCTAGTGTGGTATCATTGACTTTGGACTAAAAACAATGGTTTAGCTCAACTCTGGGGGTTACCAGCTTTGTAACCTAGGTAAGTTGCTGAAGTTGGAACCTCAAGTCTGGAGATCCTCATAGCTAAAGGGAAAGGATTTTTTGAGGATAAGCTTATCCACCACTTTTGAGGATTGAGATCATGTGCATGATAATATCTGGAACTTAATAAATGTCAGTTTCCCTTCTCCTTCCTTTACATATTGATCTATAAGTTGTTTAAATTTTTCCTCATAACATTGTGTTCTTCTGAGTCCTTTTTGTCTTAAAAAACCTCATAGAGAACAATGTTGTTATATGCAACATGTAGACGTAATAAGTTTTTTTAAAAAAAAAATCAGTTTTGTGTGTTGTAAGGTAACTTCCAGGTTAGTTACCTTATGGCCAAATGGTTTGAAGTCTCATGGAGCCATGAAAATGTCATCTACAGTTTAAGTTTTTTTGAGACAAGGTCTCATTCTGTTGCCTAGACTGGACTACAGTGGTGCAATCGTAGCTTACTGCAGCCTTGAACTCCTGGGCTCCTGGCCTTCTGCTTCAGCCTCCTGAGTAGCTAGGATTACAGGCACATGCCACCATGCCTGGCTATTTTTTTTTTTTTTTTTTTTTGTAGTTTTTGTAGATACAGGGTCTTGCTTTGTTGCCCAGGCTGGTCTCGAAATCCTGACTTCAGGTGATCCTCCTGTCTCAGCCTCCCAGTGTGCTGAGATAATAGACATGACCCTGGTCTATAATTAACTTTTAAGAAAATAGCAGGCTGGGCATGGTGGCTCATGCCTGTAATCGCAGCACTTTGAGAGGCTCAGGCAGGCGGATTACAAGGTCAGGAAATCGAGACCATCCCGGCTAACATGGTGAAACCCCGTCTCTACTAAAAATACAAAAAATGAGCTGGGCGTGGTGGCGGCACCTGTAGTCCCAGCTACTCGGGAGGCTGAGGCAGGAGAATGGCGTGAACTTGGGGGGCGGAGCTTGCAGTGACCTGAGATCACACCACTGTCCTCAAGCAGAGCGAGACTCCGTCTCAAAAAAAGAAAAAAGAAAAGAAAAAGAAAAAGAAAATAGCAATAGTAGTATAAAGACCAAGAGAAATGGCAAGATGTTAACATCTTATGCCATTTTTTCTGGTGGCTGTGAATATTTATTTAGCATGGCTATTATGCTGTGGAGTGGTTAATGTCCAGATCAGTTCCACATAATTGTAAAGCCGACCTCAAGTAAGAGGAGGATAAATGGGTTAAAGGAAAAAAGACTAGCAGAGGTTCCTGTGGTTTATAAAGGAAATGGTTGAGGGAGGCAATTAATGACTGAGAATTAGTAAACCAGGGTTAGCTGGTGCACAGTTTTGATGCAGACCCTAAAGGGGGGCAGGGGCATGCCTTTCTCTTGCCTGGTAGAATGCGAAATATCATTAGAGGGTAAACATTATATTTAGTTTAAACTTCAGTTCCTTATGTTTACATGAGAAAAGATTAGATTACAATTTATTATAACTCATTCTCCAAAATATCTGGGAGTAAATAAAAAATGAAATAATCCTCTATTATTCATATTAACAGGATGGGGGAGGCAGGAAGAGTGTGTGTCGACAACATAGGACAATTAATAGTATAAAAACCACTGATCACTGACAGATCCCTCTTCTGTTTTCTTCCTGACCTTCTTGGTTTGAGAACACTAGACATAGCTGAGTCCTTAGCGTGAGAGAATGGGGTTGAGAGGAGGAGACAACTCATGTACTATTGAAGTTGATTGTCTTAAATTAAAAAACCCATTATCCCAATCTGCCCCCTTAAAAACTATTTTCCTCTCAGCTTCTCACACTCTGTGAAATATACTTTTAGCCTCTAATACCTGACTTGATCCTCACTGTAGTGATTAGAGTCAGATGTTTAGACAACGCTAGACTAATCTAATGCACTTTGACTTGGCCACAGCTAAGACTGTAAATCCGTATGTCAGATACCAGGCGATTGACATTTTTGTTATGACCATAAATTACGCTGGACCTGGAGCCTGATGTAAAATTATGCATTATGTCACTGTGTCAACTACTCATCATGGAAGACTTTGTTTGATGTTGGTCCTGAGTATGAAACTTCATACTCCTAGAATGCCAATTTCAAATTTAGATGTCAGCCATGATGATAAGGTTTTATAATTTGTGCTTTAAAGCAACTTTAATCTTACAAGTGGGTCTCAATATATAAAGAATAAAATTGTTCAGTGCTTTTAAGGAATATTGTACACATATTGTGGTCACAATATCCTAAAAAGAAAATGTTGATAAAATGGAAAGTAAACACAATAGAGTGGTTAGGAACACGGACTCTGGAATCAAACCTTAGTTTGAGTCCATGTCTTTCTTGCCACTTATTAGATGTTTAATCTTTCTTAACCTCATCCTCCCTCCTCCATATATACTATAGGAATAACAATATAATACCTGTTTCATAGAGACATTGTGATGATTAATTGAGATGATGCATGTAAAGGCTTTAGGCTGGTACATTGTGAGTGCTCAATAATCACTAGCTACAATTAATAATAATAATAGAAATAAATATTAAGGATACCACCCTTAACATCTCGAATTTATAATCTTCCTGAAAATGCAGAGGAATTAATTTCTGTTGTTGTTTTGATGTTGATATTGTAGAACATACCAACTTTTGTCCTGGAGACACATGGAGAATGTCGGTAGTGTGTCCTGAAGATGTATTACTAGGAGGTGACCTGATAATGGATTTTTAAAACCATCTAGATAAATAGATAAAATAAAATTCTTTAAACTTTCCATCTCCTGTCTTGCCCCCTCCCCTCCTTGAAGAGAAATTTGGTGGCAATAATGTGTATATGATTTCCATGCTAGAACAAATGATTTAATTTATTTGGGGTTTTGAAGCAGCATGCTGCAGGAGAAAAAGGAGAGGCCCAGAAGTCTGAAACCCAGCCTTGCCCATACAGCTGTCGTCTGCTTTAGGAGACAGGTTTTGGAAGCATCACCAGCTCTGTGATGCTTCTGTGACCTTGGTTAGCTATTGTCCTTTTATCTATGTGTCTGGTACTGCTATTTGTGTACATGTCCATTATTATGCTGGGAACACAGCACAGTGGCTCACGCCTGTAATCCCAGCACTTTGGGAAGCCAAGGGAGGCGGATCGCGAGGTCAGGAGTTAGAGGCCAGCCTGACCAACATGGTGAAACCCTGTCTCTACTAAAAATAAAAAAATTAGCTGGATGTGGTGGTGCATGCCTGTAATCCCAGCTACTCAGGAGGAGGCTGAGGGAGGAGAATCACTTGAACCCGGGAGGTGGAGGTTGCAGTGAGCCGAGATCATGCCATTGCACTCCAGCCTGGGCGACAGAGTGAGACTCCGTCTCGAAAACAAAACAAAACAAAACAAACAAAAACAAAAACAAAGTAATACTTGCCATCAATTAAACTGTGAGTTCTTTGAGGGTATTTTATGTATAGTACCCAGGCTGGTGCTGAGTCCTGACTTAGGAAAGATTTGTTGAGTGATTGTGTGACCAGCATAAAGGTGTGACTGTAGGCTTACTTTGCTGGGTGGTTTTGGGCAATTTATTTACTCCGAAACCCAATGAACCTCACACCTGATTTGTCTCCTGTAAATAGCTAATGTGAACGCAAATGAATAAATGTAAATAGTTTCTGTAATTTCAAAATGCCAGACAATAGAAGATTTAAAAACCTGGTCATGATAATAACAATAATATTGAAACCCAAGCTATAATATTTACCGTGGTATGCTTCATAATAGTGAGAACTGAAAACAACTGAGATTTTCTGTGGCTCACGCTTGTAATCCTAGCACTTTGGGAGGCCGAGGTGGGTGGGTCACTTGGGGTCAGGGGTTTGAGACCAGCCTGGCCAACATGGTGAAATCTCATCTCTACTAAAAATACAAAAAAATTTTAGCGGGTTGTGGTAGCAGGTGCCTGTAATCCCAGCTGCTCAGGAGGCTGAGGCATGAGAATCTCTTGAATCTGGGAATTGGTGGTTGCAGTAAGTTGAGATCATGCCACTGCACTCCAGCCTGGGCAACAGAGTAAGACTCCATCTCAAAAAAAAAAAAAAAAAAAAAAAAAAAAAAGAAAAAGAAAAAGGAAAAGAATAAAAGAAAAGAAAATTTTATCACTAGGTTATTTGTTAAATCACTGATGCTACCCACACACAATATAGTATTAGGCAGCTGAAAATATTTACTGAATGTTTAAATTATGTGCTGTTCTACTGTGAATGAACTGGTCTAGGCAAACCTATCCCCAAAGGCCAAGGGAGCTGAGAGGCCAAAGAAAGAGGCTGACAAATCTAGTTTCTGAGAAAGAAATAGGGACTTACAAATAGAAGCAATGTCTCTGGCAGCTGAGAGATGGTGGATCCCTGCACTTGGCCTGCAAAAAATATCCTTCACAAATTAGATACCCATCTTTATGAGGGGTTATCTATGCTGTAGGCATTGCTTCTTTGTGAGGGGTTATCTATGCTGTAGGTATTGCTTCTTTGTGAGGGGTTATCTATGCTATAGGCATTGCTTCTTTGTGAGGGGTTATCTGTGCTATAGGCATTGCTTCCTTGTGAAGGGTTATCTATGCTATAGGCATTGCTTCTTTGTGAGGGGTTGTCTATGCTATAGGCATTGCTTCTTTGTGAGGCATTATCTATGCTATAGGCATTGCTTCTTTGTGAGGGGTTGTCTATGCTATAGGCATTGTTTCTTTATGAGAGGTTATCTATGCTGTAGGCATTGTTTCTTTATGAGGGGTTATCTATGATATGGGAACACACTGGTCATCACAGAGGTTTTGTTTCAAGATTGAGTCACTCTGGGTGAAAACAGGCTGTTTTCTTGCATGCCCCCGGCCCTGTTCTAAGCATTGAACAAATATCTCATTTAATCTTTACAACACCCCTTTGAAATCCAGATCCAGAGTCCTCAGTTTACAGATGAAGTAGAAGCTGTGTGACTGGCACAGGAAGAGGTGCACCGTTTTGGGCATCAATCAGAAGCAAGCTGAAGAGCCATTTATTTAGGCATAGGAAAAACAACCCTGATAGGTGATCCATCCAAGAATTAGTAGTCGTTATCTCTGGAGACTAGATTTCTGAGGGAGTTGTTCTCTACAGGGAGTCGCTCTCTACAGGGAGTCAGTGTCGTTCTGTTGCCCAGGCTGGAGTGCAGTGGTGTGATTTTGGCTCACTGCAATCTCCACCTCCTGGGCTCAAGTGATCCTCCCACCTCAGCCTCCCAAATAGCTGGGTTTACAGGCATGTGCCACCATGACTAGCTAATACTTTTGTATTTTTTTGTAGAGATGTGGTTTCACCATGTTGCCCAGGCTGATCTTGAACTCCTGGGTTCAATAGATCTCCCCACCTCAGCCTCCCAAAATGCTGGAATTACAGGTGTGAGCCACTGTGCCCAGCCTCTATAGAGTATTTTAAAATTGATTCGAATTTTTTTTTTACAATGAGCATGTATTATTTAATATTTAATGAAATAAAGTAATAAATGATCATTCACTTTGTAACTATCCATTTTATTAAAAAGAAGTAGCCAAGAAATGAAATGTTAACATAACTGAAATGTTAATTTAATTATTTCTCATTTTGGCAATGAAAGTTATTGAATTCAAGCTAAAATAGTGCATTTGAAACACAATGAGATACCATCTCACACCGGTTAGAATGGCAATCATTTAAAAGTCAGGAAACAATAGGTGCTGGAGAGGATGTGGAGACATAGGAACACTTTTACACTGTTGGTGGGATTGTAAACTAGTTCAACCATTATGGAAAACAGTATGGCGATTCCTCAAGGATCTAGAACTAGAAGTACCATATGACCCAGCCATCCCATTACTGGGTATATACCCAAAGGATTATAAATCATGCCGCTATAAAGACACATGCACATGTATGTTCATTGCGGCACTATTCACAATAGCAAAGACTTGGAATCAATCCAAATGTCCATCAGTGACAGACTGGATTAAGAAAATGTGGCCCATATACACCATGGAATACTTTGCAGCTATAAAAAAGGATGAGTTTGTGTCCTCTGTAGGGACATGGATGCAGCTGGAAACCATCATTCTCAGCAAACTATCGCAAGAACAGAAAACCAAACACCGCATGTTCTCACTCATAGGTGGGAACTGAACAACGAGATCACTCGGACTCGGGAAGGGGAACATCACACACCGGGGCCTATTATGGGGAGCGGGGAGGGGAGAGGGATTGCATTGGGAGTTATACCTGATGTAAATGACGAGTTGATGGGTGCTGACGAGTTAATGGGTGCAGCACACCAACATGGCACAAGTATGCATATGTAGCAAACCTGCACATTGTGCACACGTACCCTAGAACTTAAAGTATAATAATAATAATAATAAAAAGAAAAACAGATATTCTAAAATAAAATAAAATAAAATAAAATAAAATAAAATAAAATAGTGCATTTGAAACAAAAGATACCTGCCCCTACCCAGTACTTTTCGTGTTTTCTGGGTCTCAGCAATTCACTTGCATTTGACTTTCATTTATCATATTTGTGAGACTAGGTGAAGTTTTAGCTAATAAGTAATGTAGTATTAAATCTCAGTGACTGCAAAAAAGACTAGAGCTTTCTAGCCAGCAAATGCCTCTTTCCATAAGGGAACAAATTCTCCAACTTTCAAAAATGTAATATAACAAATGACTCTATTTTAGATTGTATGGATGTTGTAAACTTACATCTGCATTTTTCTCCATTCACCTGGTGTGAAAAGGGAGGGACTCAACCTGGGTGAGCAGCTATTTAAGCATCTGGCACAGGAATCTTGGTCAGCCACATGCGTGTGCAGGACTATAAAGAAGTCTAGGTTTGTGTTGGGAGTCCATCACTAAGTGTTTATGTGCCAGTGAAGTCACCAGGCCTTCAACACCCACAGCCAAGAGCTGTGCCGAGAGAAGGAGGCTGCCACTCCTGCAGTGCTGCAGTGTGGTTGACAAGCCTCTGTGCCCAGCACCTGCACCTTGTTGCCTGTGGGATTCCAACTCTCATTGTTGCCTCAGAAACTTTTGTTACCACAGAACTTTCTCACACTCACTGGCCCAGACGTTTGCAGAATTCCAGGGCTAGTGTGTGGTCAGGCAGCCAAATTCCAATTTTAGAATGCTGCTTGTGACCATGAAACTCTGTTAACTCAGGCTTTTAAAGGGCTGACATGGTGAGAGAGAGAGAGAGAGAGAGAAACTGTTGGGGAGGAAGCAGTATGAAGATGAATAAACAAGCAATTGTTTATTGTTCTCAACCAGAGAACAAACATATATTTTGGTCTCCATAGGATTTGAGTGTTAGCAGTAATAAAACATAGGTATTTGAAATGTGGAATGATGCTGGAATCTTAAATCATCCACGTTTCACAAAGGATTGTGTTAAAATTCTTTCAGAAAGGTAGAGGGTTTATTTCACTTTTGAATCCAGTCACTTCACAATCTGCCTCAGTAAAGTGTCTCAGAATTTTACATTTCTAAGTCACTAAGTTTTTTTTATTTTATTTATTTTGAGATGGAGTCTAGCTCTGTTGCCCAGGCTGGAGTGCAGTGGCGTGATCTCAGCTCACTGCAGTCTTCGCCTCCTGGGTTCCACAGATTCTCCTGCCTCAGCCTCCTGAGTAGCTGGGATTACAGATGCCCACCACCACGTCCAGCTAATTTTTGTATTTTTTGTAGAAACGAGGTTTCATTGTGTTGGCCAGGCTGGTCTCAAACAGGAGTTCGTGATCCGCCCACCTCGGCCTCCCAAAGTGCTTGGATTACAAGCATGAGCCACTGCGCCCGGCCAAGTCACTAAGTTTTTTTAAATGCCTACAATAACCCTTTCTCCTTGTGAAGCTTATGGAAGAGCCTACATTTATTCCCTCCCTCCCTCCTTCCCTCCCTTCCTCTTTTCCCTCCTCTCCTTCCTTTCTTCCTCTCTGCCTTCCACTTTTCTTCCCTTCCCTCTTCCCTCCCTCCCTCCCATGCCATTCTTTGACAGGTATTATTATCAGCATTGAGGATATAACTTCGAACCAGATGGAAAAGTTTCCTTGCCCTCAAGAAACTGACATTCTAGTGGAGATAAACAGATAATACCTACTACATAAGAACTTCAGAAATATTAAGTGCTATGAATAAAACTAAACAAGGTAATGTGATAGAGAGAGGGGCTGAGAAATGTGGATGGGGGGGCCTTCTGCTTTTAATTGGGTGCTCTAGGCAAGCTTCTCTGTGGAGCTGACCCTTCAGTTGAGACCTGAATGATGAGAAACTGTGAGAGATACTGTCAGCCAGACCCAAGGGCTTTCATTTTCCATGTGTCACTGGCGGCAGGTGGGGCAGGATGGTAATACCTACCTCACAGGTTGACTGGGATTAACTGAGGTAACATGCCCAAAAGCCCAGAATAGTGCTTTGGTACTTAATAGCCTTGAATTATAATAGTAGAACTTAAAAATGTTCCCAGCCCCATTTTTCATGCCTGTGGAAGTAGTCATCATATCATCTGTATAAAAATCTGCCAGATATAGAGGTCAGAATAAAAGGTCTGCCAGAGCCATGCCTTGGATTCAGGGTGTAGGACTAAACAAGATGATGCCAGAATCTAGCCCTACCCCTTGAGATTACCAGTGGGGTTGATTATGTTCCTTTATTTGCCAACTTTATTTCAGGAGTTGGCTAGAGCTTAGTTATTTGATGGATGAGTTGGACATAGGACTTCCCAATACGAACCACGCCTTAGGTTGACTTAACCCGATTCCTCCTCCCCAAGGAGGTGAGATGCAGGGAGCTCTGAAGGCAGGGCCAACGTGCTGGCCTCAGGAGGCCCTTGAGATATGCTCACATGCTTGGCAGGTCCTCCACTGAAATTCCCAAGTTCTGCTCTGCAGAGCATGGAAGAGATGGCTTTGGCCTGGAAGATTTGATGGCAGGTGTTACCTTGTGGCTGCCAAGAGCTAGATGATAGAGATTCCTCATTGCAAGAATGCTGGAGAAATCACATTTTACTGTATGTGGGCCAATTTGAATTTCTTCTTACTAGTTGGTGATTGTTGTAGGCTTTGCTTCAAAAAGGTGCATACAAGGCTTACTCGAGTAACACATTTGTAACTAATGCTTGTGTTTGTATAGCGTGTACACCTTGACCTGGATCTTTGGGCCTTACCGCAACCTTGGGGGTTGTTAGGGCTGGCCCCAAGAATCGTATCCTCAAGTAGTGTGGCTTAGTGATTAAGAGGTATTGATATTCTGAAGCTAGACTTCCATAGGGTTGGGTCCCGGTTCTACCACTAGCAGTGAGATCCTGGTTAACATATTTACCTACTCTGTGACTTGGTTCCTCATGGTAAAGTGGAGATCATCGTACCCACCTCATAGGAGTGCTGTGAGAAGTAAGTTACTCTGTGTAAGCTCCTTAGAGTCATACGTGGGTGTGAACCAAGAGTTAAATGGCGGGGAGACCGAGACTTAAGAGGTCACATCGCTGATTCGGGTGAGCAGATTTGCAGAGTTGAGACTCAAACACAAGTTTGATTCTAAGTCTAGTAATCTTCCTACTTTTTCTTATATTTAACAGTTACTGGTTGTGATTTTAAAACAAACTCAGAAAGAAGCATAGGAAGGTATTTAGGGTCCTAGTAATAGAATCGCACACTATTCGAAGTAGTGGTACTGTTATCTCTCTTTTATGTATGGGGAAACTGAGGTATAATGCAGTTGTTTTGCAATGACCTGATGTTACTTTGGTTGATATTTTTAGTACGCCATTGGTCTTTTCATTTCTGGGTCCTGATTTTATAAGCAGTGTAAAAAGCATAAGACTGAAAGTGATGTTTCCAATATTAAAATTAAATGAACTGTCCTGTGAGGCAAAACTATAAAAGAATACAATTAAAAAGATGAATTAACAATTCAGTTATCACAATGAGATTAGAGGCCAGGCATGATAGCTCATACCTGTAATCCCAGCACTTTGGGAGGGTGAGGTGGGTGAATCACTTGAGCCCAGAAGTTTGAGATCAGCCTGGCCAACATGGTGAAACCTCGTCTCTACTAAAAATACAGAAATTAGCCGGGTGTGGTGGCGTGCACCTGTAATCCCAGCTACTTGGGAGGCTGAGGCACTAGAATTGCTTGAACCTGGATGGCAAAGGTTGCAGTGAGCTGAGATCACACCACTGCACTCCAGCCTAGGCAACAGAGCAAGGCTCTGTCTCAAAAAAAAAAAAAAAGAGAGAGAGAGAATGAGAGAGATTAGAGACTTTTCTCAATGGTGCTGTCCTTCATCAAATATACCTGAAACTTCTCTTTGCAAATTATCTTAACAATGGGTATCACCTTATTTTATTTATTTGTTTTTTTGAGATAAATGAGTGATCTCAGCTCACTGCAACCTCCACCAGATTCAAGCGATTCTTGTGCCTCAGCCTCCCAAGTAGCTTGGATTATAGGCGTGCATCACCATGCCCAGCTAATTTTTGAATTTTTAGTAGTGATCAGATTTCACCGTGTTGCCCAGGCTGGTCTTGAACTCCTGATCTCAAGTGATCTTCCTGCCTCAGCCTCCCAAAGTGCTGGGATTACAGGTGTGAGCCACTGTACCAGGCCAGGTATGGTATCACCTTATTTTAAATAAGCTTTTAAGGTTAATATTAATTTTTTTAAAAGAATAATTTTGTTTGAGCATCAATTTAGTAAAAATGTAGACATCACTTGATACCTTTTTTCTTCAGAAATAGAAAGCAGCTTCAAAGGCAGAGCAGGAAAATGGTATGTAATCAATTTGGGAGTAAAAAGCTGTTCAGCTTGTGTGGCCAGATTGTGGTTTTCCTGTGTGGCTGTAGCAGATAGGGACATTTCTTTTTTCTTTCTTTCCTTTTCTATTTTATTTTTTCTTTGATAAAGGGTCTCGCTCTGTCACCCAGGCTGCAGTGCAGTGGCACAATCGTGGCTCATTGCCATCTTGACTTCCTGGACTCAAGCAATCCTCCTGCTTCAGCCTCCTGAGGAGCTGGGACCGCAGGTGTGTGCCACCACACCCAGCTAATGTTTTCAGTTTTTTGTAGAGATGAGGTTTCGCTGTGTTGCTCAGGCTGATCTTGATCTCCTGGGCTCAAGTGATCCTCCTGCCTGGGCTTCCCAAAGTGCTGGAATTACAAGTGTGAGCCACCATACCCAGCCTGGAGATTTAAAATGGAGTTCTGTTACCCAATGGCAGCCACAATGAAATGAATGAATGCCCTTCTGAAGGGACTACTGTGAAGGCTAACATTCATGGGGTGCTTGACAGACATCAGCATCAGACATCCTCCGTATGATATGGAGAGGTAATGAAAGCCGTAAACTTATGATCTGGCTTGAAGCCCTAACTTTTCTTTCCAAGTAATTTCTTCAGGGAAAGCCTTTTGGCTTTGACTACAGCTATCCGCAAACGGAAAGATTTGAATTTCATGAAGTCTGGGAAAGAGAGTTTTGGGTGGTATGCACACCAACATTATCAAGAGGCTGTTAAAATGAATTTTGCAAATGAGCAAAAAGTAATTTGCATTAAATACAAATATGTTGTCTTGGGGTAAAAAAAAAAAAAGAATCCTGCAGAGCTCTGAGACTGCTAGCAGATGGATTTGAGAGTGGAAATGGGAGGCGAGGTAAGAAGCTGTGGTGGTGGTCTATTGGGAGAGGCAAAGAAATGGGTCAGTTGTGGGCTTGTTTTAATATAAGCAAACAGGTCCCAAGTTCCTGCCTTCTCCAAGCCTATAGCTTGCGGGAGAGTGGGTGGGACCAAAAGTCCTCTAAGCAGATACATTCTATATATACAAAATACATCAAAATATTCTGGTGTCTGTGATTATCCCAATCTGGGAGAATTCTTGGGTGAGGGCTGAGAATTGAGAAGTTAAATTTTCGGTGAAAGTACCATAAAGGTGTGGAGTTCTGGGAAAGTAAGAGTTTAATATGGGAAAGATTGTGAGTGGCTTGGTGGAGATAAGGGAAAGGTGGGTTGGGGTAACTGTGAAGTACCATAGGGAATCTCAGTGGGGTTTCAGGCTGCCAGGGTCAGTCAGTGAGTTACTCTTTGCCCATGAGTGATGTTCTGAGCATCAGAATAACTAGGATAGGATACTGGCATACCATCATTAGTGTGATTCCCTCCCTCCTGCCGTTTCTCTCATTTTGATATGATTGACTCAGACTTTTTAATTAAACTTTTTATTTTCTTTTTACCATGCATACTAGCCTTATACATATGACGTAGGGCTCCCTCTTTCCCTTCCTCCCTCCTTCCTTCCCTCCCTCTCTCTTTCTCTCCCTGTGAACGTGGAACTCTCTGCTAATGATTCAAGCAGTGATCATGATTCTTTCTTCTGATCTTGTTTTATATATACAGCAAAAATCAAATTGAGACCTTTTGGAAATAAACACATTAGTACATAGCTCAGCACCAAGCATATAGTGAGTGTTTTTAAAATGTCAGTGGAATGAAACCACCTGGATTAAAGTTAAAAGCTGTTTTCCTAGATCCTTATTGGCTGCTTAATCTTACCATGGATTCTTACAAACCCGTGGACCCTCATTTTAAACTCTTGGAGCCAAACGCCTTTCATATATCAGAATTTTTCAGATTTAAAAAAGTTTATACAGTGCAGATAGCATGTATTATGTAACTTCTTCAGTAGCAGCACCCATATCCAAACATACCATTTTTTTTTGGTTTTGTGATGAAACTTATGAATGTTCACATTGAATAAATAAAGACAATGCAACTGTAAGTCAGTTCAGGTCAGGTTTTGTCACTAATTGAATTTTCACCAAGCTTGCATACTTTTGGGTTTCAGAACTTTGGGGTTTTGTAGACCATAGTGGCTTTTTGGAACTATTTCCTGCTTATGTTGCTGTTAACTGTTGCCCAGTGTGCCTTAAAAAAATTGGATTCCCCTGGGTCAGACAGTGGCTATTGTTATCATTTGTCTTCTGTTTCCTGTAGGAAACCTGTACTTCTTTTAGGCTCTGCAGCAAAGAGAAAATCAGAAGGAAAATCGTCTTTGGTCTTCCTTCTAGGTGTCTGTTTTAGATCCTGATTAGCCTTGTCTCTCAATTGTAAATATATTCCTCTCATCCACCAGATTCCTCAGTCACTCCCCTGGTCCATCTCCTCCTTTATCAGTGCTTGAAGAGTGTGATGTTGTTCATTGCTTTTAACAATCTAGGGTTTGGCCTGATACAAATGGGTTCTTAAACTAAGAAGGGCGTATCTGTTTTCCTTCTGAACATTTTAGATTTTAAACATGGAACAGATATAAAAAGTAATTTGCTTGTTTTAATACAGAGAGAAAGTAACTTCTAATGGCTTCCTGTCTGGGAAGGGTCTTGATCCCATGAACTGATCCCATCTCATCTTTTTCTTCCTTATTCCTTTTCTCTTGGTCTTGGTTTCCACCTTTGCTTTTCAGTACTTTCAGGCAGTTTTTTTTTTTTTTTTTTTTTTTTTTAAGACAGAGCTCACTCTGTTGCCCAGGATGGAGTGCAGCGGCATGATCTCTGCCCACTGCAAGCCCCGCCTCCTGGGTTCAAGTGATTCTCCCACCTCAGCCTCCCAGGTAGCTGAGACTACAGGTGTGCACCACCATGCCTGGCTAATTTTTGTATTTTCAGTAGAGACAGGGTTTCGCCATGTTGGCCAGGCTGGTCTTGAATTCCTGACCTCAGGTGATCCGCTGGCCTCAGCCTCCCTAAATGCTGGGATTACAGGTGTGAGCCAGCGCACCCACCCAGCCTGGGTGGTCTCTTTCTTACCACCCCCATCTCTATTTCTTTTGCCTGCTGCCTCTGCTACCTGCTTCTTTTTAATCGTGTTCACTTTTAGTTGTTCACAATCAGTTGCCAATCTCTGAAAACAGTTTCCTAACAAACACATTTCCTCACTCTTCCCGTTGGAGGCTTTTCTGTTTGGGATTCTGCCCACATATGCAGACACTTAAACTTTCATGGCTGTTTTAGAGGACTTGGGTTGCTGGGCAGCTGAGAGTTGGATGTCTGAGGTGCTGCTGTTTTAAGGAACATTTATATGCATGTGAGTGGTTTTGATTTGAAACTAAGGCTGCTAACTGTGAAATCTGAGAGAGTGAAAAGATTCTTGTAAGATTCCAGGCGATTCTTAGTTCTTTTCATGGTCTGTATAGAAGAAGTGTTTTTCTACATCGTTCTTTGTGACAACAATAGATGTTTATAACATTATAGACATTTCACAGGAGACTGTAGTTAAATTTATGAATCATAACTTTATCCTGGCAGTTTTACTTTAGAAATAATATATGCTTAGAGTAATTCAGATAACTCAGTCCTTTGAAGGTTCTCTACATATTACTGCCTTTCACATTTGAAGATAGATTTGGAAATGATTGTCCTCTGGGTGTAAAGAGTCCAATATATACTGCTGTTGTTTCCACATGGCATTGTCATTTCCTACCAGGGACTCTCCCTTTTAAACTTAGAGTTGGCACGGAAACATTATTGCTCAAAAGAGCCACCCATTCCCGAGTGTGTTTGACAGGTCTTTGTAAACAAAATTCTTCAGCCTTGCTGAAATTAGTGGAAAAATCTAGGCTCTCATGTTTACAGTTGACGTGGGTTTTCCTTTCACCTAAAATAACCATTACAAGTAAGACACTAAGTAAAAAATATACTCATTTCTACTTCGTACATAAAAATAATAGATGTTTGATGTGTTCAGTGAAATTTCAGTTAACTCACAACTCTTTGAGGCTATGGATGGAGCGGTGGCATTATTAGTCTCTACCTCCAGTGCCTTGCACAATTTCTGGGCATAGAAAGAGACATATAATTCATGTTGGGTGAATCAAAGAATGATTGATCGTTGGCACCTCCTGATTCTATTTGGTGATCAGAAAAAGTGGCAGGACTTAAGTTATTTTACATACAAACATTTCTTGCAAAATTTGGAGAGGATGTTTTGATGGCTTGAGATCTTTTAATTTCTTTGAGTACTTTCATTGTCCTTCCCACCCCTTCCCTCCCTCCACTCTGAACTGCATAGGGCCTGCCTGCATGAACTACTCACTTCTTCTGACTCCAAGGAAGACCATATCATGTGTTTTAAGTACCCCATAAAGTTTGTCTTCAAAGTAAAGCTTCCTTTGCCAAGCTTACAAATGATGGATTTTTGTTTTCCTTCAGCCTGAGGGTCAAGAGAGTGGGCACTTTTGTATGTATCAGTCTTCAGGGCCATTTCCTCCCTCCTATCCTACTGCCCTCTCCCTGTCTTAGGCAAGAAATCAATTGGTTCCGAGCACTGACCTCCGCTGGGCCAGACAGTTCTGAAAGCCTCTGTGTGTTCATTTCCTTCAAGAAGTGGAAGGTAACATGTTTGAAAGCCGGGCAGCTGTGGCCTGTTCCAAAACATCAATGTTGATTGTTTGTTTTTCTGGATTTTAACAAAGGAGCTTTTGCCAGGAGACCTTTGCCCTCTTGCTCGTTCAAACCCCAAATTACAGAAATACGTAACAAAAATAAAACAGAAGCCAGACTTAAGGTTATCTTACCAAAACAGGACTTCTTCCTTCTTTAGATTGTACAAACACATGAGTTCCCGGTTAAATTTCAATCAATCATTCCTGATGGATTCAGCTAAAGTTTTATCTTTAACTCATACCACATTGTCTAGTCCTTAGAGCTTAGTTCTATTTCCTCACCTTGTTTACCTACAAAACGGTGCATTTATTTGAAAAAAAGAAGAATTTACTGGTTCCTCTTTCCCTCTGTGTATTCAGCAATAAAAGAAAAAATTCTCTGAAATGCGTGCTGGGGAATAATAAGCAGTATTCCTTGGGTGGTCTTAACAGCTCAACAGTTAGATTGTTCTGAAATTGAAATCCTCAAAGATGATCTGTTCAAAGGAGGAGTGTTGACTTTCTAATCTTTTGGAGAGAGGGAGGGATGCAGCACTGGCTAGAGACAGTATGGGGTGGTGGTAAAGAACATGAACTCTGAGGCCAGTTGGTTTGGTTTCAAATTATCTGCCTCTTACTAGCTGTGGACCTTGGTTATATCACTTAAGCTCACTGTCCCTCATCTGTATAATGGTAGTAGTGGTAGTACCTCCTCCATGGTATTATGATTAAATAAGTTAATATCTCTAAAGCACTGCATAATAAGTGCTGTGTGAGTGTTTTTAAAATACATGAAAAGGAAATACAGATGAGATAATGTTAGAGGAATTAGTGTCAAGCCCTTGAAGGGAGGGGCCAGTTTCAAATGAGAAGAGCCAATAGGGAGTGGCAGAGAAAGCAAGTAAAGTGGAGATTAAATGATAGACGATGCATTTGGCCATTTGGAGTTCTTAAGTAACTTCTAACTGTTCAGAGTGTGACTTTAAGCAACCCAACTTACCTCCCTATCGGTAAAAAGTGACACTTGGCTGGCTCGATATTCTTTTATGTGTCCCAGCCCCAGAAATACACAGACTGGCTTCCATTTTTAGTGGAGTGCTGTGAGCAGAAGCCAGACTGAGATTTCAGGTTGGATTGAGGAAAGATGAAAGAGTTGACGCTTGGTGTCTAAGTCATTTCCTGGCAGTGAGAGAGAAGAGTGAACATCATTAATGGCAAAGCCAGGGCTGATAGGCAGGGCTTGAGTTGCTGTGTAAAGACAATCGCTCACTGCTGCCTGAAGGCTTCCATGGTTTCTTCCATGATTTCTTCCTTTCCTCTCTCAAGCATTTGATTTCCCTTTTTACTTTTTTTCTGACTGTTTCTCTTTCAAAGTTGCCTGTGAAAGGGCCTTCTTGTTTGAAATCTCTTCTTGGGAAGGAAGAAAGTGGCATGCAGCAACATAAATAGCAGGTGCAAATCCTCCAGATGAGTTCCAGCCGAGGGAGAGTGGTGCTTGAGTGGCTGTGCTGAATTCCTCCTCCAACTTGATAGCATATTTTTGATATTACAGTCCATCTGTGCACCATTTTTTAATGCGTATGTTTTTGTTTTTTTGGTTTGCTTTATTCTCATTTTTTCCCTTGGGCTCTTTAAATAGTGTTGTTCTACAAAGGAGCTTTTTTTTTTTTTCTTTTTCTTATTTGTGCTTCTAGTGCTCTGACCCATGGGTTTTTTGAATATAAATTCACTTGCATTTAGCCACCGAGTGAAGGGTACTCATTTCTGAGGAACATACTTATTATTCTGGCATAAGATATGTGAACAGACTGTTCTTTACAGATTTGAATATCTTTGAGAGGTGCTGGTGACAACAATGGCATTTGGCAGCATGATGCTCTGTTCAAACAAATATTCAACTTGGTTTATATTAGCGTTTGTATCAGGCGGTGGTAAGCACAGTGTTCTCAGATTTGAACCTATAAATAATGATGGAGAAAGGATGGTGAGATCCACGGAAGTGGTCATTGCACTTATATTTTTCAAGTTTGCTTTTCTTGATTTTTCTTCATTAAATTTTCATTCAGTGTTTTTATCAGATGGGATGTGCTAGATGATGCTACAGTAACAAATGATACCCAGGTCTCAGTTGCTTAAAGCAATACTGTTTTCTTTATTGGCTGTGCTACATATCCATGGAGGGCTGGCCTTCATATAGACCTTCCCTGTGGATGCGCATTGATAGATATCCCCCTGTCACCAGTTACAAGGGCAATGAAAGGAATTATGGTGAATCATGCACACTGTCTTGTGGGATTTGGCTTAGAAGTAATATTAGTTTTGCTCACATTTATTGGCCAGTCAATGAAAGGCAAGTGCAATGGCCATGCCTAACTTCACATGGGCAGGGAAACACAATCCTATAACGTTCTTGGAGGAAGGAGAATTGGAAATATTTGGTGAACAGCACTAAATGCCTAATACAGTATAGACCTTATGTAAGCCAAATACCATAATGGTGTCTAGGGGCACAAAGATGAATGGAGTGTATTCTAATTCTAGAGAAATCATTATTTTTTGGGGGGGAGGGGGAAATAGCTTTATATAGGAATTTCAAAATGATGGTGATGAAGCTAAGATGGTTTTAAAACCATTTCTGTATTTTATTTTATTGTTTGTTTATTTATTTTTTGAGACAGAGTCTTGCCTTGTCGCCCAAGCTGGAGTGCAGTGGTGTGATCTTAGCTCACCACAACCTCTGCCTCCCGAGTTCAAGCAGTTCTCCTGCCTTAGCCTCCCAAGTAGCTGGGACTACAGGCATGTGCCACTACACCTGGCTAATTTTTGTGCTTTTAGTAGAGATGGGGTTTTACCACGTTGGCCAGGATGGTCTCGATCTCCTGACCTCGTGATCCGCCCGCCTCAGCCTCCCAAAGTGCTGAGATTATAGGCTTGAACCATCGTGCCTGGCCCCATCTCTGTATTTTAAAAGATTAGGAATGTTTCCTTTATCAATTCATTTCTCCAGTTTTTGTAAATATCTTCCAAAAGTTACAAATAGCTACTAAATAATCTTCAGAACTTAAATCTGATGAAGAAAAATTGGCTTTACGTTAATTTTACATAATGTTTGGGTTCTCTCTTGAATCTTTATTTGTGAAAGACATCATTTTTGTGGTTTTGCCATGCTTTAGCAGTCTAAAAATTGAATGTGCCTAAGGAGAATAACTTTTTTATTACATGCTGGCTTAAATCTCAGACAGAATTCCATCGAAAGCCAATTGGTTTTCTGTTTTTTTTTTTTTTTTTTTCTATGTGTCTTTCAGTGCTGAAATTGGAAATAAACCAGCATTATGGCTTCATAATGGAAAGTGTAGCAATTCTGCACAATATGCAAGCAAGTTTGTCATTTAAAATAGCAGACATCTGTCAGAAGTTGGTGCTGACCTTCTAAACTGCAACTGAATGTTCAGATTGTTATTTCTCCATCCTCCTCAGATGCATTCCCAGTGTTGGGCTCACAGCCCCATGCTTCTTGTCTGCTTCCTAGTGGGTTATGGGTTGTTTCCTAGAGTCTAGACATGAAATGAAAAATGATTATGTAATCTATTTCCCTTCTTCTCTGCAAAATTCAGAGGAAGGGTGAAAGCTTTGAGACATACCACGTCCCCCTGGTTGGTGGAAAGAGCAGATTTTGGGGATCTATAGACATTGGGTTGGAATCTTGGCCAGCCCCTTCCTACCTGTAGAACTTTGGGCAGATTGCTTTATCTCTTTAATTCTCAGCTTCCTTCCCAGTGATATGAAGAGCCTAAGAACTGTTTCAGTGGCTTGTTGTGAGGGTTAAATATATGATTCATATAAAATGCCAACAGTGTCTGACATGTAACAAGCACCCAATAAATATTCCCTGTTGGCACAGTGCTTACTGGTTTTTAAAGAACTTCATTACATATTATCTCGTGGGAATACACCAAGGAGGTAAAAGGTATCTAGCTGAATTAGTTTTCCGTTAACTTCCCAAAAAAATAAATACAGACTGCATTCTCTTGGAGTCACAGTTGACTTTGCAAAGATCTTATTTAATTATGTGTATGTTTTCTTCTCTACTCACATTTTCTCTCACCCATCATCTTGTTAGATTACATATAGACTGAATCCTGTACGTTTTTTAAGTTATAAATCTTTTCTTGTGCTATTATGAGTTTTGGGTGATTATTTCAGCCAGCAATCAATGATTAAGGGCTGAGGAGATTGGTGTTAATACTATAGGAGAAGAGGCCAGGCGCGGTGGCTCATGCCTGTAATCCCAGCACTTTGGGAGGCTGAGCCGGGCGGATCGCGAGGTCAGGAGATCAAGACCATCCTGGTTAACATGGTGAACCCCGTCTCTATTAAAAATACAAACAAATTAGCTGGGCGTGGTGGTGGGCACCTGTAGTCCCAGCTACTCGGGAGGCTGTGGCAGGAGAATGATGTGAACCTGGGAGGCGGAGCTTGCAGTGAGCCGAGATCTGGACACTGCACTCCAGCCTAGGCGACAGAGCGAGGCTCTGTGTCAAAAACAAACAAACAAACAAACAAAACAAAACAAAACAAAAAAACTATAGGAGAAGAAAACAAAAACTTTTATAATTTTAATAATAATCACTAACACCAGTTGAATAATAAATCTATGCCTAGTTCCTAATTGAAGTTTTCTTTTTTCTATGAAATCATAGTTAATTTTCTCTCCACTCTGTAAGGTAACTATGACTATTACTTGCACATTGCAGGTGAAGAAATTTAGGCTAAGATGTTAAGTAATTTGTCCAAGGCAGTATACTTAGTAAGATTAGCACTAGAATTTAAATCCAAGATCGTTTGATTTCAAAATAGCTGTTTTTCCCCACTCAGCTCTATAGTACAGATAAATTTGAGTTTAAAATAGGGAGGTTATATTCCTGGCTGATGCACGTTGTGTGAACACTATCTGAGTGGATTAATTGTGGCAGTTAAAAATAACAGGGTGTATTGTTGGCTTTGTGTACAGTCTAAACTTCTTTTCTGGATGACTTTAAAATATGAGTGTGTTGCTGCTCCTGATTCCTAACAGGGAACGTTAGAGACCTGGAAGCCTGTCCTTTGTGTAACTCTCTATGTATAACGTCAGATTCTGTGGACACGTGGCCCCTCATCTGCATCCCTAACAGGAGGGTTAGTAATGAGAAGTAAGGGTAAAGATAGAAGCTAGAAAATTGAATAGGCTGTACCTTCCCGTCTGAATTATTCTCTCATTTTTCTCATCCCTGACAACTTTCTCAATAAATTGGCCTAGCAAGTAAATCCATGGGTCTTCTGTCCTTGTTGGGAATAGCGCCATTTGGGCACAGCTTTGCCATCAATTTTCCATATAAAAACATTTCCTAAGGTAAACATTAAGGCCTGAATGACAACTATAGGTTGAGATTTTTACTTTGACTGATGAGGCTTACTTGGCTGGACATTATTTTTCAATGGCAACGATCCTTTCTGTTTTAAAACCTGATTGTTAAAATATAGGACATATGGAGATCTTAAAAAGATCAAGTTCCAAGTATAATTCTTTTTCAAGTAGGCAGTGGAGTCTGGTACATAATGTTCCAATCTAGTTTCACGGTCCTTTTGATCAACCCAAAATGAAACTGAACAAGACAGCATCTCTGAAAGGGTTAATACCCTGGAATTTCACACTTAACAATTGGCATTATGTTCTTTGCATTCTTGAGGAATTTTCTCACTGATGTCAAAAGACTTTGGTTTGTTATGCAAGACAGTGGTCCAGTGACTTTGCATATCACATTCTCTTAACATGAGGGAAATCCCTGCATGCTAATTGGAGAAGGAAAGAAGTAGTGCAAGTGGTTCTTTGGCTAGAGATGAATTAAATGAGGGAGGGCGTTTAGTGAAAAAACAAAGCCCAACAAAACCCTTGCAAATGAGCGGGCATTCTTTTGAAGTGGCTGCTTACTCTAGTCGTTTTGTGTAGTCTTACTGCTGTATCACTGTGATTCCATTTTTTGGGGGAAAACACTTGAATGTATATATAGTTTGTTTTTTATTTTTCTGATTGTTTTAATTACCTATTGCTGTGTAAGAAACCACTCCAAACTTAGTGGCTTAAAATAACAACAATTTATTGTTTCTTAAGTTTCCAGGAGTTGACTAGTTCAATTCTGTTCCATGGGTTGTTGACTGTCCCTATGTTCAGTTGGTGCTGGGGCTGGGCTGGAAGGTCCAAGACATCTTTTCTCACATGTCTGGTACCTCAGTGCTTCTCCACGTGGCCTCTCTACCTGACAGGTTTGGGCACCCTCATAGCATGGTGGTCTCAGGGTAGTTGGACTTCCTCAGGTAACTGGCCTTCAAGGAAAAGAAAGCAGAAGCTGTCAGTCTTCTTAAGACCAAGCTTGAAAGTGGCAGCATGTTACTTCCACCATATCCTGTTGGTCAAAGGAAGCCCTAGAGTCAGTCCAGATTCAAGGGAAGTCAGGGAAACAGACCCCATTTCGGGAAGGGTGGAGTGGCATGTCCCTATAGGAGGAAATGAATTGGTGGCCCAAATTGCACAAGTACAGGGAGGACTGAGGGCAGAGGGGCTCGTCCTGGCTGGTGGGAGCACCAAGGGCAGAGGAGAATTTTGTCCCACTTTCTGTTTAGGGTTCTGGGCAGACACTGCTATGTGAGTAACTTCATGCCAGCTTGGAAGGGGGACACTTCCAAGTGACATGAGAGGACAAAATGGTGAGGTCAGGTGGAGGAGGCCCCAGGGCACTCACTAAGCCTCTCTCAGCTCCTGTGTGATGGCGGAAGTAGCCAGATGTTCTGGAATTCTTTCAAGGGAGGGCTCAGAAGGCAGCTGAGTTAAGAGGCAGTGGGCTTAGGCCAGGAACTGGGTGGAAAATGAGACCCAGAGCTGGCTGTGGCACCACTGGAGGCCAGCCAGTGGCACTCTAAGGCCCTGGCCACCAGCTGTAGACATCAGCTGCGGATGTCCATGGAATATCCAGGGTTGAAGAGCTAGCCAGTTTCACTCCCATGGTCACCAGGCCAGGCAGCAACCCAGACTAGCTGCTTTGCAGCAGAGGGCAGCTAGGATGTAGAGGACAACATGTGATTTGCATTCTCCATCTCTCACATCACCATAATAATGGAGACACTCTCCCCTCTCCCCATACACCTGGTTACTGTTGGTTTTTGGGTTTTCTTTTTGAGACAGTGTCTTGCTTTGTTGCCCAGGCTGGAGTGCAGTGGTGTGATCTCGGCTTACTGCAACCTCCACCTCCCAAGTTCAAGAGATTCTCCTGCTTTGGCCTACTGAATAACTGGGATTACAGGCACCCACCCCCAGGCCGGGCTAATTTTTGTATTTTTAGTAGAGCCAGGGTTTTGCTATGTTGGCCAGGCTGCTCTCGGACTTCTGACCTCAGATGATCCGTCGGTCTCGGCCTCCCAAAGTGCTGGGATTACAGGTGTGAGCCAGCATACCCAGCCCTGGATACTGTCCTGATGAACAGAAATCTGAGTGACTGAGCATGTTGTCTAAAAAGACCGAACCTAAAGGAACTGTTTAATTTATTGCATAGGAGTAAATATTTGCCAGACTTTTCTGCAGTTGGGTCTTCCTTTTTCCGGTAGTCTGAATAAAGTCTTCCTATGGTTGTTCACATCCTAATCCGAAGAGCCTCTGGCTAGATTATCTTATATGGAAACAGAGACTTTGCAGATATGGTTAAATCAAGGATCTTGAGATGGGGAGATTATCCTTGGTTATCCCAGTGGACCCTATGTTATCCCAGGAGTCCTTATAAGAGGGAGACTGGACATCAGAAGCAGAAAACGGAGAGATGATGATGGAACCAGGTATCGGAGCGATGCATTTCGATGATGGAAGAAGGGACCATGAGCAAAGGAAATCAGGTGGCCTCTAGAAGCTGGAAAGGGCATGGAAAACCTCCTGCTCCCCGCGCCGAAGCCTCCAGAAGGAAGGCAGCCCTGCCAACACCTGGACATTAAATATCCTACCCCCAGAACTGTAAGAGTCAATTTGTGTAGTTTTAAGCCACTAAACTTAATGTGGTAACTTGTTAGAGCAGCAACAGGAAACGTCACTTAGAAACACTGAAGCTACCATTTCTTTGCTCGTTTGAGTGCAGAATAAAGCGAATAAAGTTCTATTTTATTTTTTTCTCCCATTCATTTTCCTAGTAAGATATTATTTCTGACTATTTGATGAGCAAGAACATTGAGGGGTAGGGAGTGAAGTTCAGTAACTTTGCCCGGGTTGAATGGTTAATGATTGAGCAGGATTAATCTAAGCTACAGAGACACTGTCCGGGAATATCATGGGTCTCATATAAAAATGTATTAGGGTCTCATATAAAAAGGTATTAAGTAGAGGTTTATATACAGAGTAAGCTGTTAATATATCAAAAATCTTATTTCTGAAGTCCTATATTGTAGCAACTCACTGACATGATGATTCCTATAATAGAAATAATAAAACAATTGCCACTACATGACTCAAATTATCCACTCCTTCTTATTTTGAAGACTTCACTCAACTTCTCAAGAAATAACCAGTGTACCATATTTGTTCCACTTTCAATGATATGGGCACTTTTCATTTTATTGCTTTTGTAAAGTTTAGTTCTATAAAGCTCATAGAGCCGTAAGAAAATCTCTTTAAACCTTGTTTTTCTATTAAAAGAATACATTCTGGGTGGTAAATTAGGAGGCCAGGAATTCTTCTTCCCTCTTTGGAGGTGATAGTGGTGATGGTTTGAGCTGTCTCATTACCTAGATCTAGGTATCTGCACTCCACAACTGTTCACTTTTTGCACTTCTCCATCTGTATAGAGATGGCATGACATTTGTCTGAACATGAGTGTACCTCCAGTTTACCTCTCCTTAACCTAGAGAAGTGAGCAGTTGCCACCACTGGAGGACTGGGGTTGCAGACTTACTTAGGGCCTGCTCATGCGTCTGGGGCTTTAAAAAATAATGTCCATATGTTGGGGACAGCTTGTATTAAGAATAATCTTTGTGAGACAGTTAATGCTGTGAGAGATTTTTTCCTAACACTGTCATTGTGCTATTTGCAGCCCAAGTTCCAACAAAACAGCTTTTCCATTTTATCATCGGGATTGTAGAGGCAGCATGTAAAGTAATTAAAATAATGGCACCAGGGCAATCTGTGTGAGAGATGCTGTCAGGACTGGAAATGGAATGCAGAAATTTCCAAATTTCTGTGCATACTCTTTGGTCCTCCCCAAGGAACCTTCACATGTGTTTCAGTCCTTGTGGAGGATGGGAAACTACGATTTTGTCAGCGTCTGGGTATATATTGGAAGTGTGGAGCTGGTTGGAAAAAAAAATTCACGAAGGAGATATAAAGCAGAATATTAGGGTAAAAACACATGGTTTTTGTCTGGTCTTTTGTATTTCCTATGTGAAAGGTGAATCCTTGAATCTGAAAATGAAAGCCATCTCCAATGTCTCCTAGGTAATACGTCAAATACTGTCACGGACCTTGGATCCCTTTCATTACACTCTTTGTTATTTCTGAATGTGAACTTGACACACAAATCTTCTTTTAAGAAGGCTTTCCAGAAGGCCTACTGTAGCTGTGTGCATGCTTTAAAATAAAAGTAAATCCCTTTTTCACTTAAACAAAACAAAACAAAACAAAACAAAACACCAACCTATTTGTGTCCATGAAAAATATCTTTGCATGTCTAGACAGTAGTGCTGATCAGCTGCCTTTTGTAAGGAAGGAATACAGAAAAACTATTATTCTCCCCAGAAACCTTGTAAGGTCCTATGTGACCCAAGTGACCTCTCACTCAACTAGTGAAACAGGAGCCAGAAGTGTGCAAGGAGCCTGAGCTGGAGCTTGATGCTGATGTTATAAATCAGCCTTGGCATTACTGGGCTTTCCTGTTTTTAGCCAGCAGTCCTTGGGGACTGTTGCTGATTGAGGGTGAAAAAAATTTCAGAACCATTGTAAGTGGTGACACTGACATATCATCAGGCTTCCACCCAGATGGCATTTGTAACAGATAGAAAGGAAACTGTAATGGAATTAACTTAAAGAGGAAAGAATTAAAGCACAATTTTACAGGCATACATAGCATGGGAAGGATCGAAAGGGAACTTTTATTTGCTCTCTGCTTTTGCTAGATACTGAGATTGGTGTGTTGTAGGTGGACTTCACGACAATGAGGAAAAGTTTTTGTTTTTCATTTACAGAGTGGCCAGGAGGATCCTATGCCGGCTAGTTGAAGTTATCTGTGTTTACCTCTCTGTTCCATGTAAATTCAGTTTTTTCCCTCTTCTTCTCCTGGGCATCTTTTTTTTTTTTTTTTCTTTTTGCTTATGACTGTAAGTCATTAAAGCAGTTCCCGAAAACTGTCCTTAGGTCTTTAGCTGTTGTTGGATGCAGTTGAGAATTTTTTGCTTTCACAATGGCCCAAAGTAAATTGTCACATGTGGTTTAAGTCTGGGCCCTGCAGTGACCACTGGATGATCATATCCATATCCAGTCCATGATACACTGAATTTGTTACCAAAATATCTTCTAGCTGGAATATGGGAAAGTGCTGGGGGCATTCATTGTTTTATTGCAGGATAGCTGTTTTCCCCAAACAGCTACCTTTCTTTATTTTCATACAGCTGTGGAATAAAACACATTCAAAGTATTTTCAAGTATGTAATTGACCCTTGTATTGAACAGATATTAAAATTGAACATTTCATGGCATGAGGAAGCTGCTCATTGAACAGAGTTGTACCTTCCTTCATCCATATCTGCACAGATGAGAGAATGCAGGTTCAGAGAAGTAAAGGAACTTGTTCGGGCCACATCGTCAGGCGAGTAGTGGAGCAAAGACTCATACCTGGTCGTGTGTGATTACAGTGCTTGTGCCTTTTAATTTTTCTTTTCTTTTCTTTTCTTTTTTTTTTTTTTTGACAGTCTTGCTGTGTTACTCAGGCTGGACATAATCTCTGCTCACTGCAACCTCCATTTCCCGGGGTCAAGCGATTCTTCTGCCTCAGCCTCCCGAGCAGCTGAGATTACAGGCGCCCACCACCACACCCAGCTATTTTTGTATTTTTAGTAGAGACAGGGTTTCACTATGTTGGCCAGGCTGGTCTTGAACTCCTGGCCTCAAGCGATCTACCCACCTCAGCCTCCCAAAGTGCTGGGATTACCAGCATGAGCCACTGTGCCTGGCTGGCTTGTGCCTTTTTATTACAGAGCTTTTCAGATTTCTGCAGTGAAGGACTATTTTGTTTGTTTGTTTGTTTTGCTTTTGTTTTTTTTTAATTTCCAATCCGCTGTAATACAGGGCTGACTGCACAGGGTCAGCATGCTGCTTGCATCACATGCACCTCGCCCAGGCCAGCTGGCCAACACCTAAACAGATTTACATCTCGCTCAGCAAGATGAGTCCTGCCATCACATGACTTGGATGTGGTGGTGATGGCCAGACTGCTGTAAATGTGGATTCTCAATCCTGTAATGTACAATGCCATGGACCAGTAGTGATCAATTCACAGATCATGCTTGAAGTAATACTGCTTTGGTTTAAGGGTTAGGGGAGCATCTGTCAGAGAAAAGCCAGACTCCTTTGACTAAAGAGAAACATCGGGAGCGCCGTTGGGAGGCTAGGAATAGAATACGTGGAAGATGTACCCTTCAGCATGCAGATGGTGTGGTTTCTTATTCTCTCCAGGACAAACTTGAATTCCACCAAGTCATGCTCTGATTCAGTACGTGCAGATTTTAGTTCTCAAGTCAGATGGGGACATAATTGCAGTGTCCACTATAGGAAAAACACGAAGCCATTTCTAATACCTACAACAAGCAAAATTTACGTGGTAGAAAGGGGTTCAAAAAGGGGACCAGTGCCGTGGCTCATGCCTGTAATCCCACTTTGGAAGGCCAAGGCGCATGGATCGCTTGAGCCCAGGAGTTTGAGACCAGCCTGGGCAACATGGTGAAACCCCCATCTCTACAAAAAAAAATAAAGGAATTAGTTGGGTGTGGTGTTGTGTGCCTGTTGTCCCAGCTCAGGAAGCTGAAGTTGGAGGATTGCATGAGCCCGGGAGATCAAGGCTACAGTGAGTTGTGATTATGCCATTGCACTGCAGCCTGGATGACAGAGCAAGATGCTGTCTCATTAAAAAAAAAAAAAAGAATTAAAAAAAATTTTTTTAAAAAGGGGGCTGGGTGCAGTGTCTCACGCCTATAATCCCAGCACTTTGGGAGGCTGAGGTGGTCAGATCACAAGGTCAGGAGTTAGAGAACAGCGTGGCTAACATGGTAAAACCCCGTCTCTCCTAAAGATACAAAAAAATGAGCCAGACATGGTAGTGCATGCCTATACTCCCAGCTACTCCAGAGGCTGAGGCAGGAGAATCATTTGAACCCAGGAGGTGGAAGTTGCAGTGAGCTGAGATCGTGCCGTTGCACTCCAGCCTGGGCGACAGGGCAAAACTCCATCTCAAAAAAAAAAAAAAAAAAAAAAAAAGGACGAGGGCAACATCCTTGCATGAGTTTCTCCAGAAAACTTTATTAATTCACTTGGTGATTTGTTCAGCTTCCTTACTGAGCATCTCCTGTACAGTAGGCACTTTGCTTGATGCTTCATAATTAAGGTAGTGTTCCTATACTTTGTAATTTACACCTGCTGGAGGAAAGGAAGAAGTAACAAGAAGACATTTAAAAAATTATTAAATAAACTTGAGCATTAATTTTATTAGTTTCCCCTCTATAATTAACAAATTTAAAGAAAATATTGTTTAATGCTTAGTTATATCTTTTTTAGGTGATTAAATAGGGTCTTCATAGTAATTTTATTTTTTAAGGTCTTTAATCAGGAAACTGGTATCTAACCAAAACAATGTTTCTATGGGAAAATCACATCCTACAGAAATATTTTTGACTTCAATGCTTTCCTCAAGAGTAAAACCTGTCAGAAGTGTGAAAACTGCCTGTACTTAGCAGAGCAATTTGTTATGTGAACCAGTATTGGTAAATGTCCCTAAATGGTGCCACTGGGTTTCTTTGGCCTGAGATATAATAATCTACTAGAATTTTATGTTCTATAAAATACAGAAAAAATACCATGGTCTATTATTTATTTATTTATTTATTTTTTTGAGACAGCGTCTTACTCTGGCACCCTGGCTGGAGTGCAGTGGCACAATCTTGGCTTACTGCAACCTCCACCTCTCGGTTTAAGCGATTCTCCTGCCTCAGCCTCCCAAGTAGCCAGGACTACAGGCACACACCACCACGCCCAGCTAATTTTTGTATTTTTAGTAGAGATGGGGTTTTGCCATGTTGGCCAACCTGATCTCGAACTCCTGACCTCAGGTGATCCACCTGCCTCTGCCTCTCCAAAGTGCTGAGATTATAGGTATAAGCCACTGTACCTGGCCCATGGTCTATTATTGATAATATAGCAGACCTATTTCTATGGTGACTAAATATAACAGAAATTAATGATGTTCTTAAAAACTTTTAAAATGATACTGAATATGAATATGTGGCAGAATAAGAAGTTTGGTCTTAAGTCTTTGATTCTGATTGTTCACAGATTCTTTTCCTTCATGTTCGATTTTACTTCTCTTTCATAGTGTGGAGATCTCTTTCCCTTGGTGTTGCATTTGTAGGTATGAATGACATGAACCCCTCTTCCCAACACTTTACTATGAAAAGTCAAAGATGCCATGTATTGCTAGGGATTTTTAATTCAGCTTCTGTCTCGGGTAGAAATTAATTTACTAGGAGAAGATATAGAAATCCTGGTTTTATAGTCATCAATGAAAAATGAAATTTGCTTGTATTTCGGTGAAAAATGAAAACCGAAAAGCTTCTTTATAATTTAAATCTATTAGCAATGTTTTAAGCAAAGATCTAATTAATGTATTTTTAAAAATATTGGTATTTGTCTTAGTTTCCTTGGCCAATCCTCTTTCTTATTGTCCTGTTTCTGAGTTTCTATAAAGAAAGACTTAAAAACTTAGGGCATGCTTTCTCTCCAATCAGTCATTTTTTTCCCCTTTGGTAAAGACACCATTGTGCCTTGGTTTTAATATGAGGAAAAATGAAGGTGGGAGTGGAATTTGCATTAAATATTTGGAGTTTTTCTTCCTCCCCACCCTCAACATCTAAAATATGCATGGGATTTGGAAAACAAATTAGAAACAGGATCTTTCACAGATATTTTAAAAATGCATTTCTAAATGGTGGGGAGTTTTGATTTCTGAATAGTGCCATTTCATTTAGGAGCTTAGGTTGCAAAGTTGTATCTAATACTCGTTTTCTTTTTCTTGGTTTTTATTTTAACTTCTTAAAGATTGAAAGTCTTTTTAAGAAATTGATATTAAATATCCACTTTGCTAATATAAAGTAGTTTGCTAGTATAAACTAATAATGGTATAAGCAATTTTAATTTTATAGGTTTTTGCTGCTGTTGTTTGTTTTTGATGTGGGATATCTGCTAAGGAAATAGAGAGTAATTAGACTCAGAAATGGTTTTGCTTCTTTGTCTCTTTCTGTCCCTAAACTCTTGGGTTAGTGGGAACACCGAGACCACAAGAGCTGTGATTCTTTCTCTTAGACATTAATTTTAAAATAGCCTGGGTGTGGTAGCTCATGTCTGTAATCTCAGCAATTTGGGAGGCCGAGGTGGGCAGATCACTTGAGCTCAGGAGTTCAAGACCAGTCTGGTGCAACATGGTGAAACCGCATCTCTACAAAAAATACAAAAATTAGCCAGGCATGGTGGTGTGCACCTGTAGTTTCAGCTACTTGGGAGGCTGAGGCGGGAGGATCACTTGAACCTGGGAGGTTGAGGCTGCAGTGAGCCATGATCATGTTACTGCCTTCCAGTCTGGGCAACAGAGCCAGACCCTGTCTCAAAAATAAATAAATACATAAATAAAAAATAAATAAAAAAGGACAGATGGACTGGTACAAACCATCAAAGATACATTTTACAAAAGACACAAGTTTGGCCACTTAGCATCAGCGTCTATTCTTGCCCACTTTTGTATGCATGCTTAGCATGTTCCCCAGCACACACATGGCTCAAATATGTATTCGTGGAGCAAATGGATGAAGGAATTAATTGAGTGTATAACCAACTAGTTAACCAACTAGCTGATTTCACAGATAGTTGAGAACTCATCTGTGTGGGTTACCATTGTGGATTGAAATGACCTGCATTTTTCAAACAGGTACCTCTCTTCATTTTGGTTGTGTTGACAAAGAAAGACTCTGTAACACTCAGAAATCTAAATATAGCTCCACACAGATGCACACTTGTTATAATAATGCAGTATGGAAATTAACTATGGATTGAATTTTAATCATTTAAACTGCACACATCTCCTACCCCTTCCTCCCTCTATTGTATCACATGTAATTACATTATTACACATCAATCATTTAACCGGGGTAAACAATAATTGCTGGAAAACTAAGATGTTTAATTTGAAGAAACGAATTGCTAAGTAAATGAAAGGGAAACATACAAATGTACTGGGTGATTCTTTTGTGTAGCTGTTTGTTTAGCAATTCAGGAAGTGACTTAAACTTTGCCTGCCAATATTGGATGCTAGATTTTTATCAAAGGAAGGGTCCTATCATTTTTCATATGTGTTTAGTTAGAGATTTGTTTAAATGGAAACATAAGCTAGCAAGCAACGGTTTCACTTTTGGGAAATGATTTCCCTCGTAAAAGCTTCATGTCTCATGCTCTAAGGTAAAGGAGACAAAAAAAATCATATTGGATGTTTTTTTTCTTTCTGCTCTGGGAAGTGCATCAAGTGTAACCAACACAGTGAATTCAGACCACCTGTGAGATTCCAAATTGCTTTTCCTGAATCACTGTTGAATGAAATAAAAACATTTGATTATGGTACTTAAAGCAAATCAAGGAATATTCAGATGAATCAGTGGATAAACACATTTAATAGTAGTATGGACTTTGCTCTTATTGCAGATGGATTATTATCCAATGAAACCATTCTTCTTTCATGTTGTAAATCTTTCCAGATTTCAGGAAGCCAGGGCAGCTGTATTTTTTTAAACCTTCACATGTGATCCAAAAGTACCATATCCTAGGAGAAACGAAGATCTGTTAATTTACAGTATTTGTAAGCAACGGCTAAACTCTTTTCTGTAAACATCGGAAATACACCTGGTAAAGGAAAGCTCTTCTGCCAGATGAAATGGAATGTTCTCAATTAACCAAGGAAGCAACTTGGATGAGAGAGGCCCACAGAACAAGTGCTGCTGAGCGTCTGATTCCAGTCTGTGAAGGATGTGAGGGAGTTTGCCTGGCCTCAGGGCTAGAGAACTATTAATATAAGCAACTCAGCAATTTCTTTCTATATTGCACACTTTGTCTTGATGTCTTGAGGAATATGCTCACTTAAAACTCATAGACTCAAGGAAAGGCAAGCTGGCTAGACTTAACTCAAACTGAATCACAGAAGAGGCTACATCTGTCAGAGAAAACGCTGTGATTATGGACAGTGCAGATATTCCTGTCTGGATAGGTATTGTCAGTGCGACTGAAGAGAGCTGAAATGTGTGCAAGAGATGGCTTAGAGATTGAAGAGCGCTTCCAATTTCTGACTCTGAATAGTTCCAAAAATGTAGAGATTCATTTGGTTTGAGTTTATGTTCTGCCAGGTAGTCTTTGTACAAAATTCTATTTTTGCTACTCCTAAACAGCTTTTTGGTGACTTTTCAGTCATGTTACATATGACTGAAATATATGTATGTGTGTATGTGTATGTGTGTGTGTGTGTGTGTGTGTGTGTGTATATATATAGTACAGGGCATAGAATAAATTTATTAATGTTTCATTGAGAACGTAAGACTGAAATACAATTACAGAATGTTGAGGAAAATCAATATTAATATGTGAGTTTGATCTTAAGGGTAGGTCAGTGGACCTTGAACTATTTGGTTGGTGTCAGGCCATGCCTGTGGTGTCTCTTCATTGGCCAGCACAGTGGCGTCTTTGTCTGGGAATCTCTACTCTCTACCTCTCATTAGGGTGGTCAACATATCACAGTGGCTTTTCCCTTCCCAAATAACTGTGAGAACAAAAGTGCCAACACAAGCATAAGCCCTTGCCAAGTACAACAGCATGAGGTTCCATCAGCCCTAAAGAGGGGCATCCTGAGAACCCTCAGTGCCCTCTGAATTGGTCATCACAGCAATGGGATTTTCAGTCTTGCTCAACATTGGGGATTTGAATAGCTCTTAGGATAATCTCTTCTCTAGTGGTTAAGGATATAGTCCCCATAAAAGAAATCTGCTTGTGGGTAATATTTTGCCAAAATCTGACCATCCATAGTTTGATGTGATGACCAGGCCACCAGACTGAGATTAAAGAGCTGAGTTATTTATTGACAAAGGCACCAACTTCTTCTAGCTCAGCATCTTGCTCAGTAACCACCGTGTGCTTTTGTAGGCACATGAAGAGAACATTCAACATTTTCCCATTCTTTTTTTTTTTTTTTTTTTTTGAGATGGAGTCTCGCTCTGTCACCCAGGCTGGAGTGCAGTGGCACAATCTCAGCTCACTGTAACCTCCACCTCCCAGGTTCAAGGAATTCTCCTGCCTCAGCCTCCTGAGTAGCTGGAACTACAGCCATGCCTAGCTAATTTTTGTATTTTTAGTAGAGACAGAATTTCACCATGTTGTCCAGGATGATCTTGATCTCCTGACCCTATGATGCACCCACCTCAGCCTCCCAAAGTGCTGGGATTACAGGTGTGAACCACTGTACCCGACCCCCATTCTTTATTAAACTTATAGGAAGCCTATTTATATCTCAAGCCTCTGATTGACAACAGTTGATTGATTGTCTGTGAAAGGTGAACTTTTACCATTCTGTGTTCCCAAGCTTTACTTAGGCAGAAAGCCATTGCCATCTTATGAGACAAACCTCTGTAATGTAACCATAAAGCAGGAAGGATCATAGGCACCTGTGGAATTGTCCTCAAATTTTTTGGCAATGAAAATCGCAACTGAAGCACTGCTAATATTTTCAAGAAAAACAGTAAAAGTGGATTGTTACAATTAGTTCCTCCAATTAGGTATTCAAGAAAAGCATAGAAGTATGTGAAGGTTTCCTTATCTGTTTATCCAGTGACCTGTATCTTTCCACGATACTTTCAAATGAAATTTATTTAGCCTAAAAATGGAAATTAATTTTGCACCGATGGCCTGAGATTAGAGTGTCTGTGCATTCTGGAGATGAGGGTAGCTACTGACCTTTCTATCTTGCTTTATTATCTGTTGGTCTTGGCAGTACCTTTCTCTTCCAGGATGCATTCCCAGAACGGTTCAGTGAAACAAATGCTCTTTGGAGGACTTTGGCTCTTTGTGGCTGAGATAAATATATATCAACTTAAAGTGAGTTTTATTTTCCTCTGTGAATGAGTTCCTAGAGAATTGCAATTGTGGAAAGAACTAAAAGCTCAAATATAACAGAATGAAGTTTCCCTAAAGAATTACAGTTTGAAGCCGCAGCACATTGAGTAATTGTGCTACAATAGGTACTTCTGGTCAAAGGGTTTGAGGGTTGCTGTCAGTCTATTTTCAAAACTGAAGATGAGGAGAATGATTCTCAACCGCAGGTTCAATGGGAACATCGTGGGGAGAAAAGTCTCTATTCTGCTAGTCATTGGTTTTTGAAGCACAGATGGGGCCTGTGAGATTTGGGTGGCATGATGAGGGGAAGGGAGTAAGGGGTGATGCAGCAGGGTATGGGGGTTTAGACTCACCTTCCTAGTCGTGTTGCAGTGTTGAAACCTCTGAGTCTATTAGTGCCCTACAGAAGTGTTTGTTAAATAGATCAAAGACTAAATTTCTAACCATCAGGGAAGGGAAAGGCATTCTCAGAGATTCACAAATATACGTAGTTAATGGAACCATAACTTTTAGAAGTCGGTGTTCACAGGACAGATGGGAATAGCTGGAGTGAAGTGAGCTTTGAATGCTGATTGCTTTATTTTTATACTAGCTAATGAGTGAATGTGCCACACATCCTCTAACCTTTCTGGAATGGTGAACAAATGGACAGATGTGCTGAGTAAGTGTTGGAAGACAACTACATGAACCCTTAGGCAATTAGAAGGAATTTAAAGAAATAAACCATGTATTTACAATTAAGCCAGGAAAAGCCTGTATATAAATCTAATTGGTAACACTTTGTATAAAGATCAATGATAAAAATCCTTAATATTTTTCATGATCTTTCGAAGTTTCTTTGAAAGTGGTAAGTGGCCTCAGAAATTTGAATTATCATGAAAGGAAAAGGAAAAGTGACTTAAGGATGTATATGTGTGTGATTCCAAGTTAAAGATTCTGGCACAGATCATGTCATGGAGACATTAGAGACAAATTTGAAGGTTAAATTTATTCATTGGGCCAGGTGTGCTGGCTCATGCCTGTCTGTAACTCCTGCACTTTGGGAGGCTGAGGCGGGTGGATCACTTGAGCCCAGAAGTTTGAGACCAACCTGGGCAACAAAACATGGTGAAACCCTGTCTCTACACAAAATATGAAAAATTAGCTGGGCATAGTGCGTGTGCCTGTAGTCCTAGTTACTTGGGAGGCTTATGTGGGAAAATCACCTGAGCCCAGGAAGTTGAGGCTGCAGTGAGCTGAGATGGCTGCTAACTGTACCCTCCAGCCTGAGTGATAGAGTGAGACCCTGTCTCAACAGTGAACAAACAGCGCTTCCAAAACCCAGCAACAAATAAATTTATTCATTGCGTTTCAAGAGGAGTGAGTGTTTTGAGAAAAGACTACGAGGACTTTTGGCAAGTTGAGTTAAATACTGATATCTGCTTCTTTAACAGGATCACCATTCTTGTCTATATCTGGAAAGAAGACAAACTTTGGGCAGCAAAATACTGTTTTTATTATTAATGCAGTGATGTCAATCCAAACTAGATGACTATGATTCATGGAATCTTCAAGGAAAACCAAGTACTCTTTTTTAATAAAGTAATGGAGCTGGGAATTGCACATCTGCTCTTAAAAATCTGTTTTTCATAATACAGAACATATGTTAATCGTCACATCTTTTATTAAACTGAAGGAAAATTCTTGTTGAGTAGATTAATTCTGGATCCTGAAAATGCGGGACCATGGAGACGAGCATATCGAGACAAATGTCTGTCTGTCTTACCAACTTACCTCTAGAACAGTGATTTTCACACTGCTGGATGTGACCCTTACAAGGGTAATGAAATCAAGCTAGTGGGTTGGGAGTAGCATTTTTTTTGTTGTTTTTGAGACAGGGTCTCCCTCTGTCGCCCAGGCTGGAGTGCAGTGGCGTGATTTCCGCTGACTGCAACCTCTGCCTCCTGGGTTCAAGAGATTCTCCTGCCTCAGCCTGCTGAGTAGCTGGGATTACAGGCATACACCACCATGCCCAGCTAAGTTTTGTATTTTTAGTAGAGACAGGGTGTTGCCATGCCTGCCAGGCTGGTCTCAAACTCCTGACTTCAGGTGATCTGCCTGCCTTGGCCTCCCAAAGTGCTGTGATTACAGGAGTGAGCCACCACGCCCAGCCTGAGAGTAGCATTTTTAAAAAATGAAGTGGAGTAAAAAATGCAGAGTACATTGAATGTAGGAGCTTTTGGGAGCTTTTCCATTGTTGTTTTCTCTTGTGTGTCTACACAGAGGTGTCTACAGTCATGATGTAGGAGGTAACTTTCCTGTATTTCTTCTAGAGCTCCAGCTTCAGGTTTGCTGGACCAGCAAAATCCCACCCCTAATTGGAGAGGTCAGGCTGACTGGTTGAGGCTAGGGTGATGTCTGATAGAGAGGGCTCAAAGACTCAAACACAGCTTTTGAGTCTCTGATTCTGCAGTTACATTATACCTGCAGGTTCAGCTGCCTGAGCTTGTCTGTTTCCTCACAGATATTTATCATAGTGCTCTCTCCTTGGCCTGCACTGACCCAAGAATCAGAAGCAGCATGTCAGTGCGTAAGGAAGCATAATTCATTAATTCTTTTTTTTTTAAGAATTTTTTTGGTAACAGTTTTATTGAGAAATAATTCATATACCACACAATTTATCAATTTAAAGTGTGCAAATCATGCTTTTCAGTATATTCACAGAACTGTGCAACCATCACCCACATCAATTTTAGATTATTTTTATGACTTCAGAAGGAGACCTTGTAGCCTTTAGTTATCATTTCCCAACCTTTCCTTTCTTGGGTTGAGGTTGCAGCCTCAGAGGATGCCTTAAGAGAAAAGATGAACTTTGACATCTATAGGCTGATATGGTGGTCTCCACACTTTATTTATTAACTCTTCAGTAAAAAAGTTTTTGAGCATGTACCCCCAATTTACGTAGATAGAAGTACATTTGTTAACTTCTATTTCAGGCTTTAAAAAAAGAAAAAACATCTGTAAATGATATATGCCACTGTACTAATATAATATTATATTATCAAACACACAGAGTTCAGCACTTAGTAAAAAAAAAAAAAAAAAAAAAAAAAACAGCTGGTATTTTCTCCACACGCCCCTGTGACTTAGCCTCTGTGGACCTCCCTCCCATTTTGATGGCCTTCCGTTAGCGTGTACAGGCCCAGTTTGGTCTGGGCTCAGCTGACCCCTGGACCTCTCTCTCATCCCCTGGTACCCTCCCAACCTACTCCTTGCTCTCTGGCCTTGCAGAACTCCATGCAGTGTTCCCAGATGCTGGCTTTTCTCTCCCGATGCCACCCCACTATCTTGACTTTCTCTCTACGTGGAATGTTCTCTCTGTCCCTGTCTTTCTGGCTAACTTGGTCTAATTCACACAGCATATGCCCAGGTTTACCTCTTCTGCTAGTTTTTCTTACTCTCTGAAGCCCAGGTAGATGGACCTATCTCCTTTTTCCCTTAACAGCTATACCTGTTTATTTTAACAATATATTTATTTGTTTGTATCCCATTTTAGGCCCCAGGGATTGGACTTGTACATTGCTTACATTTTCTCCCCCACCTTCTCTCTCTCTTACTTACTTATTACAGCAGTGTTGACAAGTATATTTTCCCATATACATGAATCTTTGCACTTTCCTGCATGTCTTCCTAGGGGTAGATTCCTAGAATGTCGATACCACTTTTTGGTCATAGTTTAAAAAAATCCAGAAAAATGGGTTGAGACCAGATTGTGAAGTGACTTGAATCTCAGATCTCCAAACATTAAAGCTTATTCATTGGGCACTAATCATATGAGTGTGCTAGAGCTGCTGAAACAAACTACCACCAAGTGGGTGGCTGGAACAACAGGATTTATCATCTCAGCAGTTCTGGAGGCTGGAAGTCCAAAAGCAGAGTGTTGGCAGGGTTGGTTCCTTCCAAGGACTGTGGGGAAGGATCTATGCCAGGCCTCTCGGCCTTCTTCATGTTCACCTGACATTTTCCCCGTATGCCTGCCTGTGTCCCCAGATTCCCCCTTTATGATGGTACCAGTCACATTGGATTAGAGGCCCACCTTACTCCAGTGTGACCTCATTGTAGCCTAACTAATTATATCTGTAATGACCCATTACAGATAAGGTCACATTCTGAAGGTACTGGGGTTTATGACTTCATATGGGTTTGCGGAGTGGCACATAATTCAATCCATGACATTGATTGACACAAAATTGAAATTATATATTATTAGGGAGATTTGCTACATTTATAATGTCGAATCTTCCTAATTAGGAACAAGATATATTTCTCTTTTTAAGATTTATTTATATTTATTTTATCAAGTCAATTTTATAGATTTATTGAGTTTGGGGCCTTAGAAAGAATATTTGTAAAATGGGATCAGACCAGGAAGAATATGGGTAAACCACATTAGAGAAGTAAGAGAATGGAATAGGGTGACTGGCATATAGTTGGCACTCCATGAGTGTCTGTGGAGTAAATTTACTGCATGAGTAGAGGGAATCAAAGGTAAAGAACATTTAATTTTGCAACGTAAAAGTTGTAGGGGATGATGGCCAGCTGTGGTGGCTCACGCCTATAATCCCAGCACTTTAGGAGGCTGAGGTGGGCGGATCACTTGAGGTCAGGAGTTCAAGACGGGCCTGGCCAATGCGGTGAAATCCTGTCTCTACTGAAAATACAAAAATTAACTGGGTGCGGTGGTGGGCACCTGTAGTCCCAGCTACTCAGGAGGCTGAGGCAGGAGAATTGCTTGAACCAGGGAGGCAGAAGTTGCAGTGAGCTGAGATCACACCACTTCACTCTGATCTGGGCCATAGAGCAAGAAGACTCCGTCTCTCTCAAAAAAAAAAAAAAAAAAAAAAAAGTTGTAGGGGATGTTGCTGTGCAGTTTGGGTACTTACATATTTGAATTTGTCTAAGATTGTCCTCTATCAGGACAGATTTTCTCAATTTGATAATTCCCTTTGTGTGTATGAGTCATCATAGAGAAAGTGTAGAAGCTGAAATACTATTACGAGAAAAAGAATGCATAAAATAAACTCATTACTACCAAGGTCTCCTTTTCCTTCTTTAGTCTTTAGAAATACAGATGATTGAAAATTTACATTACATGGAAAAAATAAGAAACACCCTGAAAAGGTAATTATTTTATTTTTATTTATTTATTTTTTGAGATGGAGTTTCACTCTTGTTGCCCAGGCTGGAGTGCAATGGCACGATTTCGGCTCACCGCAACCTCTGCCTCCTGGATTCAAGCTATTCTCCTGCCTCAGCCTCCTGAGTAGCTGAGATTACAGGAATGTACCACCACGCCTGGCTAACTTTTTTTTGTATTTTTAGTAGAGATGGGTTTTCTCCATGTTGGTCATGGCTGGTCTCGAACTCCTGACCTCAGGTACTCTGCCCGCCTCGGCCTCCCAAAGTGCTGGGATTACAGGCGTGAGCCACAGTGCCTGGCCTGAAAGGGTAATTCTTTTAAAACACTTTTATTTTTATGGTTGAAAGAAGGCTCACAGATCCCCCCTCCTGCTATACTCTGTTGCATTTCCAACTCTTGAGAGTCTTTTCCTCCCCCAGGGCCTCTCCTCTCTCCCTTCTCCCCCATGGAGTGCTGGTTCAGGAATATTTGAGGATTGGCCTGCTGTGCAAACACTCAGCATTGCGTCTTTCATCTCAAATCCTACAACTGAAAGCAGAAACATTTTAGTTTGAAAGAATGGGAAACCTTTGCAAGTCACAGATCTGCAGTTCCTGGTTTCAAACACTTGCCTTGATGTTTGTTACCTCATTATAGTCCTCAGTTAAAACCTCTACCTTCAGGGTAGCACTGTGTGTTCAATTATTGCATTCTTTCCTTTTCTTTCGTCTTTTTTATTCTGCACAAAATTTCATCCCGTTAGCTAAGCTCCTACCTGCCCCATCTTCTTACCTTTTTTCCAGACATCTCCATGCTGGGAAGCCTCTGCCAGTTGGACTTGTTTCTCAGGGGAGGCTTCATTCACCACTTTGCCTCCTCATAAGCCCTAAGCACGCTTGTTGGATAAACTCTTTATTCTTTTCTTTTCAGGATCAAACAACTCAGCCCCCGCTTGGCTCTTCCCCTAGGCTCCAGCTCTAGTCCGTAGAGCCTCTCCCCACTGCCCTCCAATACAGAAAGAATTGACAAAAAGGCAAAAGCATGTTTTGCTACTATGGCAACCATGCCCAGCCACGTCTTTCCCTTTTGAAGTTCCTTCCTTATTTTATTTATGTAAAGTTATCGAATAAAGCTGAGCTTCATGCTTTTAACCATTTCCAGCCCTCATTTGAAGACTTGGCCTTATTTCCTTTCATAAGCCTTTATTATAGCTGTTTGGTACATGAATTTCTTTATCACGGATACCTAGAATATTTTCCCTGTCAATGGCCCCTAGAGCACTTCATCATCTCTGAATGTACAAGTCCCTGTGTGAGAGGTGGTGCCTCAGCTTGTCATGCACTCCCAGTTTGAAAATATCTTTTGTCAGATTTGTGGGTGATGAATTGGCTGTAAATCTGAAATAGGGTGGTATCTTTAAAAGTGTGGACTTACATGTGATAACTCACTTTGGGATATGAAGTGAAATGTCTCTACTCCTAACAATGGTTGACTTACAAACAGCTTTCAGGAATTGCTTTGATTCATATTATTAGTATGAATGAAGTTATTCAGAAGATATAGGGCAACACATAATTGTGTACAGGGGATGGAGAGAAGGACACAGATCTCTTCTAATGACATGATTAGAGAATTTGAGGTCACTTCTTTGGGATGTCCATTGAAGCGAGAATTGTAATGTCTTTATACGGACAGAGTAGATTAATAGACACTGGAGACTACAAAAGGTGGGCGGGTGGGAGGGGGTGAGGGTTGAAAAATTACCTATTAGGTACAACGTTTACTGTTCCAGTGATGGGTACACTAAAAGCCTAGACTTCACTGCTATGCAATATATGCAAGTTACAAACCTGTACTTGTATACCCTAAATATATAAAAATAAGAAATTTAAAAGAAAGAATCTTATAAAACTTTTAAGGTCATGTCATAGGATTCTCAAGTCCCTTTTATGACTTTTGCTCCAAGTAGATTTTTCACTCTTCTTTAAATATCTCCAGGGTCTGAGATGATCCCCCTTTTTCGGGGATCACATTTCACCTTTGGCCATCTCCTAGTGAGATAACTTTTTCTGAGTGAGTCTGTCTTTCTAAGGTCTGTCATTGTGTTAGCTTATTCCTGGGTTTTCAACCATTTAAATTCCTCAGGCAGTATGCAGACATTTGCACTTGTTTTTATGCAGCTGGAAGAAACAGGGGAAAGGAATGATGTGTCCAGGCAAAGCCATGGCAGCATACATTTAGGTAATGCTGAGATGAAATGGTGACTTGTTGACTCACTCAACAGACATTTACTTATATAACTTGTGGGGCATAGTGCTGGATGCTGAGTACTTACAGATAGTTGGTGTTTTCTGGCTTGAAGAACTTCCTTCCAGGGAAGGAAGTATGTATAATGTATATTACATGCTCACTCTGTAACCCTCCCCAATTTCATTCTGTTTCCCTATTTAGAAGCAACCACTAGCCTAAATTTGGTTTTTATCATTCCCATTCATGCTTTTATATTTTTACTACATATATATGTATCCATAAACTATATATAAGATTATTTTGCATGTTTTTGAACTTTATAGAAATAACACACTGATTATGTAATCCTGCAACCTGCTTTCTATGCCTTTGAGATTTACCCATGTAATTCTCATTTATAATTTTTCCTACAAGTTTTATTGTGTGAAAATAATATTATATATTCATGTCATCACCTGTTAATAAACACTTAGGGTGTTTCAATATTTCACTGTTGTAAACCTTGTAGATTGAGCAATCTTGCATGTCTTCTTGTGCAAGAGTTTCTCTAGGTGTATCTGTGTCATTGTTGAGTCAAATGATTTGTGTTATCTTTAGTTTTGCTAGATTTTTGTCAGTTGCTCTTCAAAGTGATTATGCCAACTTATCCTTCTACCCGTGCTATATTTGAGTTTCAATTCCCTGCATCCTCATCAACACTGGGCTTTGCTGTATTTTTTGATAACTGCCTTTATGATATTCTCATAGCTCCCTGAACTTTGCCTTGTCATCATACTTGTTTAATGCCCTTGCCAGTCTGTAGACTCTAAGAGGCAGGGATGGTGCCTGTTTGTTCACCATTCTACTCTCAGGAGTTTCTGAAATCCAACACCTCCTTCCTTTCTTCTACACTGCAAGGTCAGTTTCACATGCCAAATCTTCTGCAAAGCCTTCCTCCATCCCTCAAAATCAGATGGCTCTTCCTTTTGGGGGGGCCTCTGTTGTTAATAGCAGTTTTTGTGCCTCTTTAATTTTCACCATGTCTTATATCTAAATGTGTACTTTTCTGTTGCCCTCAATAGATTAGCTGGTTCTCGAGGGTGGAGAAGATTTTCCTCGTCTTTGCAGCATCCACGGTACCGGTGCCATGTATGTTTTAGGTGCTTGATAAATAAATATTTGAGTGAATACTTCTGTGCCTGCTATGTTCTGGGAAATCATTCACACCCTTCTTACTTGATGATACTTAATGCTGTTGCTGACACAAAGGATATGTACCTAATGTAGGTTGTTTATCGGTGGCCAGGTGGTGCTCTAGAAGGACTGCAGCAAACGAGGACTTTTCACCCCACACCTGCCCCAGTGCTGGGATTATCCAACCTCTTCATCTTTGTCAGTGGGTTAGGGAAAAAATGGTAATTATGAGATACTATATATACGGATACACATGCACATATACAGTTGACCCTTGAACAATGCAGGGGTTATGAGCACTGACCGCCACCTAGTCAAAAACCTGTGTATAACTGTTGACTCTGCCCAAACTTAACTACTAGAAGCCCACTGTTGACCAGAAGCCTTACTGATAACAGAGTCAGTTAACATATATTTTGTATGTTATGTATATTATGTACTGTATTCTTACAATAAGCTAAGAGGAAATATATTTACTATCCATTAAGTGACAGTGGATCATCGTAAAGTCTTCATCCTCATCGCCTTCATATTGAGTAGGCTGAGGAGGAAGAGGAGGGGTTGGTCTTGTTGTTTCAGGGGTGGCAGAGGCAGAAGAAAATTAACACGTAACTGGACTTGTGAAGTTCAAACCTCTGTTATTCAGGGTCAACTGCATATATGTATTTCTTTTGTGAGATTTCTGTTTATATCCTTTGCTCTCTTTTGGGATAATTGTCTTGCTTGTATAACCTCTTTCTGCATTAAAGGTATTAATACTCTCTCATTTCGCTAACTTATTTGTTATCAAAAGCTTGTTTCTTTAGATGGATCTCCAGCCTGAGTGCCTCTATTCATCTCATTTCTCTGAAAGGAATAGTCTTCCTTTTTCCACCCTTCTGTTCCTCTTCCATCTCCTTCCCCTCTTCTACCCTTCTCTCCTTGCCCTGCCGCCTCCAACATTCTTACCCTGGTCAACACCAACTCATCCTTCCTATCTAAGTTTAAATATCACTGCTTTTTATCTGGTCCTCCCTTCCTACTTCATGTCAATCAATCTCCCTGTGCCCTGTTATTCTCTTTCAATGCCCCCCCACCACCATCACCACATTATTCTCTACCATAACTGCCTTCATGCTCCCTTCATGGCTCTCACCATCATTAGCAGTTACATGCACATGTAATGTTTTTATCCACTGCTATAATGTAAATCTCTTCCAGGACTGGGATAAAATCTGGTAAATAAGGGAGTGGGTAAATTAAACAGCCAAGTGATTCTTTTTGATCACTGTTTTATTAAACTAAAATGATTTCTATTTCATTAGTTGGTAAAGAAATTGTTTAAAGACTTCCACTTGCACTCTGAAAAGATTTTATGTTTGCTAATGGAAATTAATAAAAATGGAGTGTTTTTCAAATGGGTGGATGATGGGGGTGGGAGAGAGGGAGAGAGAGAATGTGCATCTGGGAGCAAAACAACTGCATATTTGAGAGTAGGTGTGGCCAGCTGTTCCTTCTACGCTGGAGGATGCCGCACCCCTCCTGCTGTGTTTCCCCAAGTAAGCTCTAGGAGAAATCTGTAGCATTCAAACAGTCCCCTGAGTATATGTCACAAGTAGTGTATCTAGTGGCAGTGCACATTTCACAACTATTGCTAAAAGATAAAGCAGAGACGCAAGCTATGCAGGGCACGTCAACATTCACGGCAAGCTCTTTTCTAGAAAGCACTTGTGAATCTGATCTGATTATTAGGCTGTTTTCAATGCATGCTACGTATGGTTTAAGGGCAATCCCATGCTCAGTGGTGAGAAGATGGGAGATCGAAATCCTGACCTTCTCTGATTCTGCATTAAATGCTTTGATGGCACAGAAAATGTATACCTGAGGGTTTTACAGCTGTGCTTGTGTGCGTGTGTGTGTGTGTGTGTGTGGTCAGATTTCATGAAAACATGCTTCTTTGACTGATTAGTTGGGGTTATTGACATGAATACCATAGATACAGCCATAAAATGTACTGTATTTCTCTATGGGTTTGACTATTATAAATATTTATGTGTAGTTTAGAATGCAATTTTTCCATATTAAAAGGAAAACAATAGCAGATCATTCTGAAAGATGAAGAAAGGGAGGCTGCTATCAATTATAGTGTTTAAAAGTATGGCTTTAGATAAAAGGATGATGTGTTATTTAATGTATCAAACAATATTGTAAGCAAATTCTGGTTGATCACATCTGGGTGTGTTCCCCTTAACTCTAAAAGGAGAGGGGTGAGCCAGGAGTGATTAGTTTGGAAACAGTCCAGGGGCAGAGAGGGTGGGGCTGAATTGTATAGAGTGGGGAGAGACACTGCTCAGCTTGGCTTTTACAACTCAGAATGGGTATTTGAAGAGGACACTGCTTTTATCCTGCTGGGTGCAAGGTCAGCTGCAGATGCTCTTTCATTGTTTCTTTCTAATCAACTTCTAAGAATGTGGCTTAAATGTTCAGCTATTTCCAGGTGGTTGGCATCATTTATTGAGTCATCTGCTAGAGTTATTTCATACACTGCCTAAAATGACTCAAAAAAAAAAAAAAAAAACAAATAAAACAGCTGTACTGCAAACATGCTGATGAGGACCTCTGCATTTAGTTGCTTCAACTCAGCACACAAATTAATTTAATGTTCTGAGTTTAGTGACTTACTCAGATCCTAAATTGCTACTGCTGTGGTTAGTCTGTAATGTCAGGAGTCTTGTTAATCATGGTAGATACATTAACCTGTTGTTAAAGAAAGACTCTTCGACCTCAGACAAGATATACAATGGTGGCACCTTCTGACTTGATACTAACGCATAACAAATCTCTTGTTCCTTTAAAATAACTAGCAAAATTACTTATCTGGTTAGTGAATTTGCATTTCAACATTCTTTTATTTCCAATTTGGTTTAACTCCTGGATGTGAGACACACTGTTTTGTTTGTTTGTTTTGTTTATTTGTTTGTTTTTGCCTGCATGAATCCTTGTAATACCAGTGTAGATCAGTATCTTTGATGGCAATAGTGAGTTTGTCAATGAGATGATTTGGCCTATTGAGGTTGTAAAACTTATGACTCCATGGCTGCATGAGCTTTAATGGCCATTTTCCAGAAACATGGCTAGGTTTATATTTCTCACACAGCTTAAATTTTAGGTTTATGTCAATTTTTGTTTTTGGCCTCACCCTGGATAGTTCTATTTGCATCTTTGTTGCAAATTTTCTCATTTTTCTTATTACGTTTGGTTTTTTTGGGGTATGTGCATGTGTGTGATATTTTCATGCCCAAAAGAGCAACTGCAGATTCCCTGGGTACACCAAGTAACATGCCTTGTCTTAAGCAACTGATTAGACAAAATTGCTTTTTTATCAGACTCATCTAGATTTAAAACAATACTGTATGCCCTTGACCATCTTCTTTGACCAGTGTTGCAGTTTTGACAGAGACACTAACGCAGAGGGAGGGAGGAGATGCTGCCTTTGTCAATGGGCTGCTGCTTTATAACAAACCATCTGCTCTAGTTATTAGGTTGGTGCAAAATAATTGCGCTTTTTAGTATTACTTTCAATGGAAAAACATAGTGGCTGAAAACAATGACAGCATTTATTTCGCTCACAGACCTGCAATTTGGTCGGAGTTCTGCAGGGCTAGCTTGTCTCTGTTCCACTCACTGTCAGCTGGGTCAGCTCAGAGGTTTGGGGCTGGAATCATCTGAAGCTTGTTTGCTCACATGTCTGGTGGTCGATGCTACAGGTCAGCGGAGAGTCAACCACCGTACCTACACGTGGCCTCTCCATGTGGCCCGGGCTCCCTCACAGTATGAGGGCTCGGTTTCAAGGCGCAAGGACAATATTCTCTTCATATGTAAGAAGGAGAGTACATCCAGCAGTCTCTGTCACAGAGGCTAAGACCATCAGAGCTTGAGGGCGCAAAGGGAAATTCTACTTGGAACCTGGCATATTAAACCTGAAAATTCAGAACTTATACTTTGGTTAGATACAGAGAAAATGCACGTGTGCTCTCTACAGTAGATGTAACAAATCTCTTGAGTTTATGAGATACTTGTCTCAATTTAGACAAGTTTTCTGAAATATATACCTTAATTTCTCAATTGGCAATTCATTTTATCTGCTTTCACATTCTTACTGACATTATTCTGCTTGTAATAAATGTGATTATCTTGTTGAATAGGTATAGGCAATTTATTTTCTGGAGGCCTATAGAAAGAGACCTAGAGGAGAATTATGGATTGATATTTTTATATAACCTAGGGAAATTATGTGGATTTTAACTGGGTCCATTATACCATTGGTTTGAGAGGTGATGTGATATTAATAAGGAACTAACTTTTTTTTTTTAGCATTTTGTCTGTTCTAGGGACTGTTTTAAGTACTTTACATAAATTGCTCATTTAATCCTCCGAATAGTACTGAAGCAAGTAGTTTTATTATTTTTATTTTACAAGTGAACAAATAGTGGCCCAGGGAGGCTAAGTAGCTTAGCCCAAATCATAGAGTCACTCAACGCTGGGGCTGAGTTAGAACATAGGCAGTTGCGCAGTTTGGCTCTGGAGGCCACATCCCTGACCAAGGTGAAGGTAGGCTTTGGACAAAGTTGTGGCCTTTGACTTTCATGTCTTTTAAGAAATCACATGATGCTGCATTTGTGAACAGTTACACAAATCCATTCAAAAAACATTTGCAAATCATCTGACTGGAGATTTAAAAAAAATCCTTAAAATATCATCTTTGCCTTCAAAGACTTTATTATTTAGTAAAGGTAAAACAAGAATATAACTAGACTATAAAGCAAATAATGGATAAATAGATGAGGAACTATGAAATAGGAAACTTCAGGGAAGGGCAAAAAAGAGAAAGATATTTTGAAAATAGGAGGCAATTAATAAATATGTTGATAACTAAAATAGTATAATTGGATTGTTTGTAACACAAAGAAAGAATAAATGCTTGAGATGATGGATACCCCATTTACCCTGATGTAATTATTATGCATCGTATGCTTGTATCAGAATATCTCATGTACCTCATACACCTGCTATGTACTCACAAAATTTTTAAAAAAATGGATGCATAGTGTCTTACTTGATGAAAGGAAGAACTTGTAACAAGCCAATCACATTAATCTTGCTTCCAATTTATTTGCTACTATAAAATGATTAAAATGAGGGACTTGTAAAAAAAAAACAAATATATTGAATTAAATCAAAGTTTGAACAGATCTTGAGAGGTACCTAGTAATCTAATAGGGGTGGAATGATACTTACCACGTATGTGCAGGAAACACCACATAGTTCAGTTTGGGTTTGGGCAAGGAGAGGGTGGGAGCCAAGGCTGGAAAGGTGCGTTAAAGATGGATTGTGGGCCAGGTGTGGTGGCTCATGCCTGTAATCCCAGCACTTTGGGAGGCCGAGCTGGGCGAATCACGAGGTCAAGAGATTGAGACCATCCTGGCCAACATGGTGAAACCCCGTCTGTACTAAAAATACAAAAATTAGCTGGGTGTGGTGGTGTGTGCTTGTAATCCCAGCTACTCAGGAGGCTGAGGCAGGAGAATCGCTTGAACCCAGGATGTGGAGGTTGCAGTGAGCAAAGATTGCGCCACTACTCCAGCCTGTTAACAGAGTGAGACTCTGTCTAAAAAAAAGAAAAGAAAAAAAAGGATGGATTGTAAGTCCTTTTCTGAATATCAGGCTAAGGAAGTTGAACTCTTTCCTGAGACAATGGGAAGGAATTGACAGTGTTTGAATAGTGTACTTGAGTGGAATGAGTTTACATGGACTTATATGAACTTTTGAGGCATGCTGATTCATTTAGTTGCTGTTTAACCTTCTTAAGTTGCTCTCTAAGCCTCATAATGTTCGGTTATAAAATAGGAAAAATAATACTGATATCATAGAGTTCTTATAAGGATCTAGGATCTGCAAAACTACCAATAACATGCTTGGCACTGTACAAGTTATGATTTCTGATATACTTTATGTATCATTTACTATTTGGAAGATGAACATGCTGATTATGACTGAGTTTCATGGCAGTAATTGTCAGGATAAAGAGCTTAAAGAGGAAAATTTAGTTAGGATGGTGTATTAGTGTTTAGTACGGAAAGGAAAAATCATTTTAGGTATTTCTTTGCCTCCCTCCTTCCTTCCTTCCCTCCCTCCCTCTGTCCCTTCCTTCTTTTTTTGACAGGGTCTTGCTCTGTCACCCAGGCTGGAGTACAGTGGCTTTAACATGGCTCATTGCAGCTTTGACCTCCTGAGCTTAAGTGTTTCTCCCACCTCAGCCTCCCAAGTAGCTGGGACCACAGGTACGCCCCACCGTACCCAAATAATATTTTTATTTTTTTGTAAAGATGAGGTCTCACCCTATTGTCCCAGCTGGTCTTGAACTTCTGGGCTCAAGCAGTCCTCCCGCCTCAGCCTCCCAAAGGGTTGAAATTATAGATGTGAGCCCCTGTGCACAGCCCATTTTAGGTATTTTGATGGAGGGAATTTAATAGAGGGAATTAGGTATGTGGATGGTATAAAGGCTAAGAACGAAAAAGGAGAGAGGGAAGCAACCCAGAGATTAACAATAGCAAGAAGCTACCACTGACTACTCCTAGGGCTGAAGGGACTTAGGGACAATATTTTTACCTCAGCCCAGAGACAGGGGCTGCTAAGTGGGAGCTAGAACCATGACTAAGCTTGCAGTAAGAGCTGCAACGTGGAGGGAGGTGCTGACCAGGGAAAGCTAGAAGCGTGGAGGAGAAATGACCACTGCTAGAGATGCCACCTGAGGCAAAGCTAGGGAAGGGAAGACTTCCTGGCTTTTCCACACCTCCTGCCTCAGTCTTCACCCAAGCCTCTCACTGATGGATGGAGTATCAGTGAGACTTTCTTACCTGGAAGCCGATTGTCAAGGGAGCCTGGGAAATTTAAGTTCCCTTTGATATAGAGCAGAGAGGGGGTGTGGGCAGTAGGATATGGATCTTAGAGTCAACAGACAGAGGATCATCACAGATAGAATTCTAATTGACTATAAAAATCTGCACAGTCAATATGGAAGCCACTAGTCAGGTGTGATTATTTAAATTGAAATTGAAATAGTTGAATTAAAAATTCAGTTTCTCAGTGTACTAGCTGTATTACAAGTACTCAGTATTCACATGTGACTAGTGGCTGTCATATTGCCTAGTGCAGATATAGAATATTTTGATCATTGCGGAAAATTTTCTTGGACAGTGCTGTCTTTGTGCTGTCATGAAGGCTGTGTTAGAGAAGTGCAAATGGAAAGGCAACTGCAGATTTGAGAGGCAGCGAAGAGGTAAAATGAGCCTACCTTATACAATTATAGAATCGAAGGTGGGGAGGGGGAATGAAGTCAATACAAGTACTGTTATGTTTGACTCTGTGGTAAATGCCTTGGTAGTACTTTTAGAAGCAATAGAAAGCCAGGAGAAAAGGTTAGGCATGGTGGCTCATGCCTGTAAACCCAGCAGTTTGGGAGGCTGAGGTGGGAGGGTCACTTGAGTCCAGGAGTTTGAGACCAGCCTGAGCAACATAGTGAGACCCCATCTTTACAAAAATAAAAACATTAGCCAGGTATGGTTGTACATGCCTATAGTCCCTTCTATTTGGGGGGCTGAGGTGGGAGGATCGCTTGAGCCTGGGAGGTTGAGGCTATAGTGAGCTGTGATCGTGCCACTACACTCCAGCCTGAGAGACAGAGAAAGACCTTGTCAAAGAAAAAGAAAGAGAGAGAGAGAGAGAGAGACAAGGAAAAAGAAAAAGAAAAAGAAAGGAGGGGAGGGGAGGGGAGGACCAGAAGAATCTGATTGGGAGGAGGGATACTAAGATTGCTTTGGGCCATGATGGGTTTGAGGATCTATCCAGCAACATTTGTGAAGCTATCTAGACAGTCACATATTTGGAGCTGGTTAGAGATTGGGCGAGAAATATAAATTTGGAAGTTGCCTTCATAGAGGTGATGGTTGCATATTTGGAAAGAAAGCCAGCCACTAAGAATTTGTGGCTTTCTTTAAGTGCAGACAGAGTAGATCCTGTGGTCCACATCTTGGCAAATTTGAAGATGGTAACTCCATCTGAAATTGTTGATGACTCAGTTGCATACAAAAGTCATCGAAACCAAAACAGAAGTGACAGGTCAGGAGGATAGGGCGATTGGAGATCTTGATGGAATGAAAACTGTTAAGTAGGTCCAGTAGGTGTGAGGTAGTATCAAGAGTAAAGGGATGGCAGGAAAACAGATGCTGCCATTAGGAAACCTTTTGAGTTCGAGATCTTTGAGGAGATGCTGCACAGGGTTGGGTGCAGAGGAGGTTTGAGGTAAGGCGGAAATGGAATGGTAGGAGTCTCTCACTTGAAAAAGGGAGGTTCCAGGCACTAAGTCCTTTGAGAAGTCGAAGTTGCTATGGATTCATCCATTAAATATATATTTTTTCAGCATTTACTATGTGCTGGCACTGTGATAGACACTGGGCATATCACATTAAATATCGTCTGGCACCTTCAAGAAATGCATTGCTTAAACTGGAGTCAGAATCTCCTGCAGGGGAAGGGGCTTATTAAAAATGCAGGTGCTGGCTCCATCCCTAGGGAGTCTGAGATTTGGTGGTTGGGGACAAAGGAAATGGGCTGAAACAGTAGAACTGAGAGAACAGAGGTGATGCTGGTTGTGTGTGTGGGGGGGGGGGGGGGGGGGGACTACCACCAACTAGTGTCTGGGCCATGGACACATTTAAGGAGGTAGGAAAGAGACAGGGAGGCGGCTTCTAGATCCATGTCACAGGAGGAATGCTAAAGAGGCAGGTTTTTGTTTCTGGAAGAGTTTGCTAGAACTAGCCAGCCCTAAAATTAGGTTGAATAATTTTTCTACCCATACTTTTGAACTAATATTTAATAAAGCTAAATATTTCAGTCACCTTGGTTCACTCAGTGGACTTAAGGCAACTGATCCTGGCATTCAAAAAATGAAATGGAGCCAGGTACAGTGGCTCACCCCTGTAATACCAACACTTTGGGAGGCTGAGGTGGGAGGATTGCTTAAGCCCAGGAGTTTGAGACCAGCTTGGGCAACATAACAAGACCCTGTCTCTACAAAAAAAAAAAAAAAAAAAAATTAACCAGACATGGTGGCGCATGCCTGTATTCCCAGCTACTTGGGAGGCTGAGGTGGGGATGGCTTGAACCCAGGAATTTGAGGCTGCAGTGATCTGTTATTGTGCCACTGTACTCCAGCCTGGGCAACACAGACCCTGTCTCTAAAATAAATAAATAAATAAATAAATAAATAAATAAATAAATAAATAGAAATGCTTATCACTTCAGGTTTATGGTGAAGTTACAGTTGTCACTAGCAAGCTGTGATGCTTCTTTTCTAGCAGCGGCCTGTTTCGATGCTACGTGAGCCCCAGGTTTGCTGGAACATCCTTCACCTATATTACACGTTGGCCTTGGTCTGTAGAATGAGGTGATGCATAGGTTAATTTGTTCCACTATAGTAATCATCTTATTATATATGTATCTTATAATATCATGTTATAGATCTTAAATATACGCAAGAAGATTTTTTTAAGTTGTTTGTCAGTTTTTAGTAGAGATTTAGGTGTGTTGGTTATACGATTGATTCTCAGTGTTTTTCAGTATTTTTCTAATTACTCAAAATAAAAATATAAATAATTTTTAAAGGCATAAAAGCCCAAAAGAGCCACCTGCTTTGGTCATGAGTTCCTCTGCTACCCGTCAGCCCTCTCTTGGTTCATTTGGTGCCATTATGAGTGGATGAGTAGGTGTGTCCCTTTGGCTTTTCCTCTTATAGAAAAAGCCTTTTATTTCAGTGGGTGTAGCTGACAGATGTTCGGAGCCAGAGCACCACGCATGCTGGCAAGGAAATGCCTGCTCTGATGAGCTTCCTGCCGTCCTCAGTTCCCCTGACTGTGGCAGGTGCTGCACATTGGCCCATTGGAAATTGCAGTTGTTTTTAATATTTTTTTAAACAAATGATCTCCTACTGGCTCTGTTGCTCCTAATTTCCTTTATTTGTTTAATACTCAAGATGCAACAATCTGGTTTGTTTATAGTTTTGTGGAAATAGGAATAATGGACATTTATGTAGTGGTTATCCTATTCTAGGCCTTCTTCTAAACACCAGCACTTCCTAAGCACCTATTAATTTGTTGAATCTTCACAGAAACATTATGAGGTAGGTACTATTGTTACCTTTAATTTCAAATGAGTAAACGGAGGCAGAGAGTGTTTTAGTATGACTTGCTCACGGCTAGGAGGCGGCTGAACAGGGTTTCATAGGCTGCAGTCTGGGTGCAGAATCCATGCCGTTGGCCATGCTTCTCTCACTTGACTCCTAGAGTTCTGGATGCAGTTTGTTTGGACTTACTTCTTCGATTGCTTAAAAACAACTAAAGAGGTTTTGCCTCATTTGATGGATATTCTATTGTGAGTTGCACACTTTCTATTGTCTTTTACTTTAAAAAAAGAAAAGATAAAAAACATAAAATTATAGATGGTTTTTGAGAAGCTGAGGGTCTGTGGTCCCACTGGGCTGTTTGGTACCTAATTTCGGCCTCTAATCCCTAGAGCAAGAGTACAGTGTTAGCTTACTGGTAACTCCCTTAGGACATCTGTGACAAACTGCCACAAAAATAATAAAAAAGAAGCAGCATTTACTGGGGTCATATTGAGGGCCAGTGCCTGATTTCTGTTAGGTTTTTGAAAGCTAAGCAGTTTCCTGATGGCTAGAAGGCCTTCAAAAAGTTTTTGAGGATTTAGAATTGTGAAGGCCATCAGCAAAACATGAGTCCAAATGGCATTTCTCCCTCACATGTTGTCCCTTTGCTTTGCATGGAAATCATTAACTTAGTTTAAAAACATAAAAGAGAAAAGTGCTCAGACCTAAGTAAGACCCTAATGAAATGAGCATGTGCATCCCACAGCCCTTCATCAGGGCCTCGCCCATGATTGATTGTTCTGCAGGACTGTCTAAATCAGTAGCATGTTTTTGGACAGCTTGCAGAAGACCAGCCTATTTATTAGCATTTTGGCCAGTGTTGCCAAAGGGGCTGCTGCTTGAAGTCTGCAAAGTTCTCTTTGTATGATAAATAATTATAAAGGGAACTGTCTACTTGAACATCTGGCTGATGGAAAGACTGACTTGAAAAAGTGCTGAACTTTGAGTGCATCCAGCCCCAACATCTGGTGTGGGGATGCGATGGATTTGGGAGGGGGCAGTGTGTTTGACATCTGTGTATTGGTCCTAGAATGTTCTTTTCAAGTTGTTTGTGCTGGTCCCAGTTGACTTGTATCCTGTAGGAAGTAAAAAGGCAACTGCAAAAAGGATTAATTAGATTCCATCTCTCTGGGAGAAAAATCTTTATTGGTAACTTACAGTTCGAGATGAGAGTTTTCGTTGGTAATGTAACTTCTTATGGGTTTGATTTCCTCCTTGAATAGATTACAATCCAGGAGATATCTCAAGAAGAAAAAAGTTCTAACATCATGAAGGTTAAAAGATAGAAGAGAAGAAAAGAATCCCACAGGAATCGTGAGAGCACTTGGCATAGAAAAGCAGAAGTAATTCAAACATAAACCAAAAAAAGAAAAAATACTTTGAATCACATAGAAAAGCATACGTAAGTCATCAGTTGGTGCTAGATGCATCTTGAAATTTTGAACTTTTATACATAACATACACTGAAAAGAGCACAAGTTTTATACCAATGACCCAAAACCACAAAGCAATTTACTTTTATTAACATTGGAGTAAATACCAGTGTTTGCTGGCTTGTGGCTTGGATATGAAACATAAAAGAGGAAAAGTCTGTTTCACTTTTTTTCCCCCAAAAGTAATACAGCTGGCAAAAGGCAGCATTTTTACCTCACTTGTAATTGTCAGGAAATTTAAAATAGACCTTTTATTTCTTTTTTTAAGTTTATATTGAAATTCCATCTTTACATGAATTCAGCGAACATAGGTTTAATAGCACACATTGGTCTCTCATGTGTAGTTTGTATTATGTGAAAGGCCAGAGCAATTTTGAGCACCAGCATGGCACGCTCTTAATTATCTTGGGATGAGGTTGCTTGGGTAGTTCCAGGATCATGAGCCACCCAAATATGTAACCAATTGTCTTCTGTGCTACTATGACCATTCACTTCCTGGAAGGTCCCAGAGGGAGTTACACACATAGAGAATAAGTTGAGAAAAATTCATTAAAAAAAAAAAAAGACCTCTGAAGTTCTTTTTAAGGTCCTGAAGAGCTTGGGCAGGGTGACTTGGGTATCAGCTGCTGAAGATTTAGACATGATTGGCTTCCTCGCAGTCACTTTTTCTTTTTATAGTACACCCACTTTATGTAGCAGCCGTTGCTAGCAGAGCCTATATCATCTGTGTTTAGGGCTCAGAACAGAAAAAAATGAGAGAGGTTTAATGCTTTTCCAATTGGTAGTATATCTGTGATAAATGTCTAGAATCCAGGACCTGGATTGAAATGAAATTGATGGAAAGCTATGACTCCTAGTCAATTGTGACATGGCTTCCAGTTAGAGATCTATCATGAAAGCATCCAAGTGGTTTCTGTATCTGCTCCCTACCCCTCACTTCTCCCAATCCTTTTTTTTTTTTTTTTTTTTTTTTTAGCTTTTATTTTTTGAGACAGGGGTCTTATTTTGTCACCCAGGCTGGTGTACAGAGGCACGATCCCGGCTCACTGAAGCCCCCATTTCCTGGGCTCAAGCAAGCGATGCTTCCACCTCAGTACCCCCTGAGCAGCTGGCACTACAGGTGCATGCCACCATGCCTGGCTAATTTTTTTGTGTTTTTAGTAGACATGGGGTTTCACCATGTTGACCAGGCTGGTCTTGAACTCCTGACCTAAAGTGATCCGCCTGCCTCGGTCTCCCAAAGTGCTGGGATTACAGGCATGAGCCACTGTGCCCGGCCACATTTTAAAATGTTTTTGTAGGGATGAGGTCTCACTCTATTTACCCAGTCTGGTCTCAAACTCCTGGGCTTCAGCTATCTTTCCAGCTTAGCCTCCCAAAGTGCTGGGATTACAGGTGTGAACCACCATGCCTGACCATCCCAATCCTTTTTTCTTTACAGTGACGTCTTTTTTAAACCCAGATCTCATTTTGTCACCCCCTTCCCAAGTCTGCTTAAAATCATTCCATGGCATCCCATTGTTCCTGGGTTCAGCTGATGTTTCTTCAGTGCCTTGGTCCTTGTCCCACCCACATCTCTAGCCAGGTATCTCTGCTTGCCGTTGTTCTCTGAGCTCCTATTCTAGTATCTTTCCTCCTGTCCCTCACACTTGCCCTGTACTCTTCCTCCACCGGGCTGTGTGCATGCCATTTCCTCCCCTGGAAGGCTCTTCCCTCTTCCTTACCTCCTACTCATGCTTTGGATTTCCACTCTGGATCTATTTTGTTTTTCTTTTCTTTTCTTTTCTTTTTCTGAGATGGAGTCTTGCTTTGTCACTCAGGCTAGAGTGCAGTGGTGTGATCTCTGTTCACTTGCTCGCTGCAACCTCCACCTCCCAGGTTCAGCCTCCTGACTAGCTGGGATTAAAGGCACGTGCCTCCACCCTGGCTAATTTTTGTATTTTTAGTAGAGACAAAGTTTCACCATGTTGGTTGGGCTGGTCTCGAACTCCTGACCTCGTGATCCGCCTGCCTTGGCCTCCCAAAGTGCTGGGGTCACAGGCGTGAACCACCATGCCTGGCTGAGCCATTTTCTTAAGTAGGTCAAGTCTGTTCATTATAACCTCCCCAGTATTGTCTGTTTTTTTCCTGCTTGGAATTTAAAACAGTTGCAGTTTTACATTTGCGTGTGATTAGTTGACGACTGTCTTCTCCCCTCCACAAGCTTCCTCATTGCGCTTTTTGTGTGGAGCACAGAGTCTTTCCTGTTACAGTAGGTGCATGCAAATATTTGTTGAATCAGTGAATTATCTCTGAGGGTGAATCTGCTCCCTGATCACAGTGGAAGACTGGAACTATAACCCTCTACTGCAGAATTTAGAAACTTGCAATGGGGTTGTGCCTGTCATCTCTTTGTCTTTCCTGCCTACTTTTTTTGGGTGCACATTCTGTATATTTTAAACATCAAACTTGCAAACTTTTCTTTTGGACTACTGCATTCCTAGCAGGGTGGGAATTCTCCAAGTTGCATTTCCAGCAGTCTTTCTCCTGCTGGCGTCTATTTTTTCATTTTCAGCAGAACCCCCAACTTTCTTCCCCCTGTGCTGCCATTTGTTGCCTCCTTTTTGGAACTCCAAAGTCCATAAGCCAGTCTTGTGGGGGCTGGTTCCCACCTGCCCCCACATTTGTTCCTGTCTGAGAAATCTGCTTGATGAGTCTCTGAACTCATCAAGTGGTGGTGATTCTCAAGTCCCTGCTGCCAGCACACCAGTGAGGTCCAAAGTGTCTTGGCCAAATGCTCTTCAAAGGCTTGCCAGACCTTGAGTTAAAATTCTCTACTCTGGCAGGACCTCCTGCTACCTCTTCTCCTCCAGTGTGGATCACAATTCCTGTTCTCCTGGTGTTCCCATTTTCCTCCATTGGTTTCCTCTCCCTTGTAAAGAAGTTCCTATGGAACATAGGTTACAGCCCACTTCTTCAGTTGCTGTTCCCATCTGTCACATGGAGGGCTGGATCAGCAGGTTTTCCTCCTCCAGTTTTTGTTTTTAACTCCAAAGCTAGTATTTTATGTTGACACTTCTCCTCTCAAATTCTCCTCTCTGAGTTTGAGATTATCCTTTTAAAGCCCAAGTAATAATTTTCTGTACATGTAGAAAATATGAAGACTTCCTTCCCAATAGAATAGATGTAAGCCAACTGTGGCCCCACTGCCTGATTATACAAATAAAGTTTTATTGGAGCAAAGCCATACCCATTCATTTATCTATTGCCTATGCCTGTTTTCACATTACAGTGACAGTTGAGTAGTTGTGACAGTGTCTCTTGTGAAGCCTAAGAGATTTACTGTGGGGCTCTTTTTTTTTGAAACGGAGTCTCACTCTGTCTCCCATGCTGGAGCACAGTGGCACGATCTGAGCTCGCTGCAACCTCCGCCTGCTGGATTCAAGTGATTCTCCTGCCTCAGCCTTCTGAGTAGCTGGGACTACAGGCGCACGCCACCATGCCTGGCTAATTTTTGTATTTTTAGTAGAGACAGTGTTTCACCATGTTGGCCAGGATGGTCTCAATCTCCTGGCCTTGTGATCCGCCCACCTTGGTCTGCCAAAGTGCTGGGATTACAGGCGTGAGCCACTGTGCCCATCCAGTCTGGCTCTTCTTAGAATACCTTTGCTGACCTCTACTCTAGATCAGTGGTTCTCCACCCTGAGGACACATTAAATCAACTGGGAAGTTTCTTTAAACAATGGCAATGCCCAGGCCCCATTTCACAACAATTAAATTAGACTCTCTGGCTGGGGCCATGTTTCCAGGTAATTATGTGCAGTCAGATTGAGAAGCACTGTTAAAAGGTTTCCCTTCATTTCTTGATTAATTGATGAACTTTATTTCCTGGGCCTTCCAAATTTATGGTTACCAAGGCTTAGAGACAGTTCACTTCCTTAGCCTCAGCTGAGAGATGGAGTGATTACAATAAACCTCATGCTTCACTTCATCTCAAAAGTCCCCAGTCTGCCCTAAAGCTAATCTCTAAATAGCCAGAATGATAGACTTCCTGTGTCATTTTTCAGGTTGTTCAGTACATATTTTCAGGATATACCTTCTTTTACTATTAAATTCCGTCATTATTATTATTATGTTTTAATCATGGTAAAATATACATAACATAAAATTTACCATTTAAACTATTTTTAAGTGTGTATAGTTCAGTGACGTGAAGTGCATTCATATTTTTCTGCAGCCATCACCATCATCGATTCACAGAACTCTTTTTATCTTGTAAAACTGAAACTCTCTACCCATAAACAGTAACTCCTCATTCTCTTGCCCTCTAGTTTTTGGAAACCAGTATGCTACCTTTTATCTCTATGAACTGGAATACTCCAGGTGCCTCGCATAGGTGGAATCACACAGTATCTGTCCTTTTGTGACTGGCTGACTTCACCTAACATGATGTCCTCATGCCTTCATCCATGTTATAGTGTGGATCAGAACTGCCTTCTTTTTAAAAACTGAATAACATTCCCTTCTATATATACACACATTTTGTTCATGCATCCATCAATGGACATTTGGGTTGTTTCCATTTTTTGGCTATTGTGAATAATGCTGCTTTGAACATTAGTGTGCAGGTATCTCTTTGAGTCTGTTAAATGTTTTTTAACCAGTGTATTAGTTCGTTCTCATGCTGTTAATAAAGTCATACCCGAGACCGGGTGATTTATGAAGGAAAGAGGTTTAACGAACTTACAGTTCCACATGGCTGGGAGGCCTCATAATTGTGGCAGAAGGCGAATGAGGATCAAAGTCACATCTTACAGGCAAGAGGGCATGTGCCGGGGCACTCCCCTTTATAAAACCATCAGATCTCATGAGACTCATTCACTGTCACGAGAACAGCACAAGAAAAACCCACCCCCATGATTCAATTACTTCCCATCGGGTCCCTCCCATGGGGATTATTACAATTCAAGGTGAGATTTGGGTGGGGACACAGAGGCAAATCATATCCACTGGGTATCTTTGATCTTGTCCTAAGGAGAATTCAGATCTGACACATGGTACTTACTATTTTCACACAAAAGATGATGTTCTGGGAAGGTCAGAGGCCAGTAAGCATTGTACATCTTGCAGTTCTACCAGAAAACAGAATAGTCAACATTGTGCTTGTAGGTACCGCTGAACTCAGAGGCTAGATAATGCTCAAGAGTGTTTCTCACTGTACATTGGAAGCATTGACACATGCAGGATGCCATTCATACAGTGTCACATACCAGAATTCAGAAGACGGTGCTTGCCTGATGCTTGTCAACATTTTGATAATCTCCACTTTTTTTCATTTGCTTTTCATGTGGTGAAAATGACAGCTCTTTGGAAGCCTGAGAGTTCAGTATAGCAAATCCACAGGGCAAAGCTTGCATGTTTCCTTTTATTTTCACAGGTCTTCAATTATTTGAGCACAAATACAAAATCCAAAAAGCTTTGAGAAGTGGAAGTTTTCTTTTTCTTTTAAGTTTAGTGTTTTCATTTTCAGCTGGCCGGCCTGCCTTTATTCCCTCCCTCCCCTTCCCCCCTCCCTCCCCCCTCCCTCCCCCTCTCCCTCTCCCTCTCCCTTCCTTACTTCCTTCATTCCTTCCTTCCATCTTCCTTTGGTAAATTCATTTAGCAAAATCTTGACCTAATCTGAAATGACATTAGGTTATTCTTTATCTTAATGTATTAAATGTAATGTGAACATTCATACATTTTACCACAGAAGTATTGTGTTTGATTACAGAGTGCTTCCTCAGATCTTTTGGAGGTGTTATATAGTAGACAGTACATATATTACCATTCTAAAATGTAGTACATTACCAGTTAGCTTCAAGAGTTTTGGGTAAGGCATGTAGTCCTGCATTATCAGGTATCTGGTTTTCTCTCATTCCAGTAAGATCAAAGGTGGTGATTACACTTTGGCCACCTTTGAGAGTCTTTTTCACCTAGTGTCTCTTTATCCAGTGTAGCTGGTGGGTACCAGCTCGGGTGTCTAACTCTGGGCTTTTGTGTGTTGGGAATGTTTGTAAAGCTCTCTTATGGCGAGACTGTTATTTTTAAGAAGTTGAAAAACTGTCACCTCACCCTGGGAAACACAGGCAAAGTGTTTATCCTGGTGATTTTCAAACCCTTCTTCCCAAAGGACTCAGCAGAGGACTTGTTGTCATGAGTTCACTCCAACATAGTCAGATGGGTAGCTTTCACCATGATATTTGTAATGATGTTGCAGGTGTTTAGGGCCAAGAGTCATCTGTGCATCCACTGGGGCTGAGGATGATAATTCCTTTTATGAGGTGGGAATTAGTAATCTGTGCCTCCTGGTAGCTGGACACTGATATTTTTAAACCCCACCTCCCACAACAGTTGAAATAAAGCCAAGCACATTTGAGTGACTGACATTCCTCCCCTTCCGTTGATCTTGCTTGTTCTTCAAGGGAAACAAATCTCTTATGTTCTTCTAGCATATACAAGTATGGTTACAACTCAGAAATCATACTATGCTGGTCTATTTGCTGCCTCCCTCTTTCAGTTAGTAATAGGTTTCCAAAGTCTTTGAAGTGTTGCTTCTCTGGAATGTCCCTCTGTGGCATCAATGACTCCCATGTACTTGTCAAAGTGAGAGAGGAAGGTGACTCTCTGTGCGGGCTGCTGGCTGTGCTTGCAGCCATAGGCATTTTTCATAGTGTCGAAGGCATTGCCAGCAGCACGCATTCCAGAAAAGCTTTCCTTTTAGTTAGGTAGTTTGTTTACTTATTTATTTGAATCCCAACAGGAAACAATTTCTTTTTAGTTTTAACAGCCTTTTTTAGGATTATGTCATAGCTGGTTTTGAGGTTTTTTTTTTTGAGATGGAATCTCACTTTGTTGCCCAGGCTGGAGTGCAGTGGCGCAATCTTGGCTCACTGCAACCTCTGCCTCCCTGGTTCAAGTGATCCTCCTGCTTCAGCCTCCCAAGTAGCTGGGACGACAGGTGCCTGTCACCACTCTTGGCTAATTTTTGTATTTTTAGTAGAGACGGGGTTTCACCATATTGGCCAGGCGGGTCTTGAACTCCTGATCTTGTGATCTGCCTGCCTCAGCCTCCCAAAGTGCTGGGATTACAAGTGTGAACCACCATGCCTGGCCAAGATTTTATTTTTGTTTTAAAGCAATCAGGCTCATCTTTGAGCATAATTATGGGATTTTGTGTTCATGGATAATAACTGTAGTGGCCAGGGTTCTTGAAGGAGGCAGAAGGAGGAAAGGAACGTCCAGTGGGCACCCCATACTTACCCACTACCCATATATCACCATCCTCACTCTTCACCTTTTTCTTTCCTCAAACCTCCAACATCATCATTCTCCTTTTAGCGTTGTCAACTGATCACTTCTAAAAGCAATCTGAAGAGAACTGCTCATCTTCTCACCAAATTTACCATCTGCCCTGCATCTGTACCCATTTACTCTGTCTTCCTCCCTTTGCAATGGTTGATCTCTCCCTGCTCATGTGTAAGGCTAGACCTTACCCTTGTGATCTACATCTTTCAGAGATTTGCTCTTTGTTCCTGCGGTTGTCATTTCTCTCTGTCCTACGTGATGGACTTCTCTTTCTCTACGGGGTCATTCCTTTAGTATGTGCCCTCTCTACACATCCATCTCCAGCTACTTCTCCTTTCCTACTCATTCAGAGAGTTGACTATGCTGTTCCTCCTTTATCCACTCCAGTGTACACTTCTCCCCACCATTCTGTAGAAATTGCTCATGTCAAGGTTACCTGTGTCTTTTATTGCCCCAGATCCAGCAGACAATTCCCAGTTCTCATCTTACACAACCCCTTAACAATTTAGACTATTAACCACGCCTCTTCTCTTCAAACATCTTTTCTACATCTTTTCCGACTTAATGGTTGGCTGGCCTTAGGATTCAGTCCTTGGACCTCTTCTTTTGCACACTCCATGGGTGATTTCATCTAGTGGTCTCTGACCATGCATTTCGTTCTCTCTCCTATTTCTGTCTCTATTCTCTAGGCCCTGGGTTAAAAGCACTTAACTTGGAAAGAGAGAGAGGCAATTCTTGTGGAGAGGTAAAAAAGGAGCTACAAAGGTTAGGGAAGGTACTGGTAGCTCCCAGGACTTTGAAGTGTAATTGTTTTTGTGTCTGAGGATGCCAGTCTTTCCAAACTAAGACTTTTTTTTTTTTTTTTTTTAACGTAGATGGAAGACTAATCATGTCTAGAGGTTGGGGTTTTGAATTGTTAGTACAAATCTTAAAATAGTCATGTGAAAAATAACAGAAATTGTAGAACAGAAACAATTAGATCTCAACTCAGATTAACGAATACAGTTTGAGCTATCGTGTTAGCTCTAACTTGCTAACAAGAAAATATTTTTGTATTAAAAAATATTGTGCTAGTCACATTGTGAAGTTCAACTACTATGCATCGTGTGTCTGGGCACAGCAAAGCTTTGTTTTAGAAGCTTTTAGAAGCTGACTCACTTTGAACTGATTTTAATAAAAGTTTTGAGGATGGTGGAAAGAGCAGAGTGGAACAATGCTTAATATTTCAAAGTAAGGACTTGAAAATCTATTTCTGCTTCTTAGTAATAGGATCTCTGAGGTTCCAGAATTATTTTTGAACTAGTTCACTGGCTCTTGGAGGCCCTGCTGCCCCACGTCCATGGCACTGACGAGCTCTTGCCGTAATTGCTTTTCCACCTGGCATTTGATGACAATTGTTTGGGGAATTACTTGGTCATATATCTAAGAAGTATCCAGCGTTTATCCTCCTAGAGATTGGATTTAATGGCCAAATGGCTGGATTTGGCCCTGTCCATGTCTTAGAGTTGCATAATTGTTAAAATTCCTTGACTGCTATGCTTCTCAATTCAGTTTCAAATTAAAAAGTCAAGTATGTGTGTGTTGTATCTGTATTGTGAGGCAGGCCGTGATCTATCTTTTTGACTTTCTAATTCCAGCCATGTATGTTTGTTCCTGGAGCGTCCTTTAGCTCTGCACACACTCCTTTCTTCCTGCCCATCTGAGCTCAGCCCACCTTTTTGGAAGCCCTCCCTCTTCAATACCCCACTCTCACCGGACTTGTTTCACTTCTCTTGAACATCTACACACAAGTGCACTTGTTACTTTTCTTTCCTCAACTTTGCTATAAACTGGATGTCTTATGTGGTGTGCAGTTTTAATTCCTTCATGGTTTAAAAGATTCTGCACGGGGCAAGCACGTCTGTAGGTAGTGTTGTGTGGGTAGTATTGCCCTGTAAGTCCGCTTTTTCTTTCTTTCAAGAGAAGCCATAAAAAAACCGTTTGTTGGCCGGGCGCGGTGGCTCAAGCCTGTAATCCCAGCACTTTGGGAGGCCGAGACGGGTGGATCACGAGGTCAGGAGATCGAGAGCATCCTGGGTAACACGGTGAAACCCCGTCTCTACTAAAAAATCCAAAAAACTAGCCGGGCGTCGTGGCGGGCGCCTGTAGTCCCAGTTACTCCGGAGGCATAAACCCGGGAGGCGGAGCTTGCAGTGAGCTGAGATCCGGCCACTGCACTCCAGCCTGGGCGACAGAGCGAGACTCCGTCTCAAAAAAAAAAAAAAAAAAAAAAAACCGTTTGTTTGTTTTTGCTTAAATATTGGAACTCAATATTTAAATATTAAATATTAATATTTAATATTAAAGCTCTTCAAATTTTAAAATTTTGGTGGCTTATGCACATTTTTTTAAAGTACCATGTGTGCCACTACAGCAAAGGCCAAAGGACACATGTAGGAGCCTGTTTGGCCCCTGAAGCCATGATTTTGCCAACTCTGCAGAAAGCCAGTTCTTTCCCTCTGTCCCTTCCTGCCTCCCTCCCTCCCTCATTCCCTCCCTCCCTCCTTCCCTCCCTCCTTCCCTCCCTCCTTCCGTCCTTCACTCTCTTTCCTTCCTTCCTTCATTCCTCTCTCTCTTTCTTTTCTTCCTACTTTCTGTTTTTCTTTCTTTCTGACAGGGTCTCACTCTGTCACCCTGACTGGAGTGCAGTGGTGCGATCATGGCTCACTGCAACCTTTGCCTCTTGGGTCCAAGTGACCATCCCACCTCAATCTCCCAAGTAGCTGGGTCTATAGGTGCATGCCACCACACCTGGCTAGTTTTTGTATTTTTTCTAGAGATGGGTTTTGCCATGTTGCTCAGGCTGGTCTCAAACTCCTGGGCTAAAGCGATTGCCCACCTCGGCCTCCCAGAAACCCAGTTTCCTAAAGCAAGTTCCACAGAACACTGATCCCACCCATTGGATAGTTTTCCTGCAAAGTGGTCTTGGTTAGACAGATTGGGAAACAGTATTTTATCCCGCTCTGGAGAATCTCATTAGCATATTGTTGGCACTGAGAAGTTCAAAGTTAAAAAACAAAACAAAACTCTTTTAAAAATGCAGCATTCCCCAAGCTTACTTGTCCATGGACCCTTCTTTCCACATCATATCTCTTAACATCCCATGGAGCTAGGATTCTGCAGAAAACACTTTGTGAAATGCTGCTGTAAGCATTTTTTTTTTTTCCTCCTCGGTAGGCCAGAGAATAAATGCGAAGGCCAATCTCCACGAAATAATAATGTAATCCCATTCAAGACAAGAGGTGAGGAGCAGATATTGCTTCTGCATTTTAGCTCCTCCCAGTGCCATAAAATGACCACTTGGTAAATGTTGATGTGAGTGTGAATCTTTGAAGGACCTGCCAATACCAAGAGTGGAAAGAGGAAAGGTGTGTGCTGTTTACTGCATGTTCTTGGAGATGTGAGGTCTGTTTCTTTGGCTTTGCTCAGGTTTGTCATTGTGTGCAATGGTACATCCTGGTCCCATCACTACCAACATGTTACGTAATGGATGAGGCTGAAGAGACTCAGGCAGCAGGCAGCAATTTAACAAAACAGAGAAAGAACAGAGCTGTTGATGGTTGGAAAATGCATTAGTCTTTTCTCTCTTTTACAAACAACAGATCCCTGTGTCAATCAGCAGTAAAATAGCAACTGGTCTGTTTTGCTAGTTCTACTGATCACCTCCCTGGCAGTGTAATCAAGAGTCTAGTTCGGGGCCTTTTTCCCACCCCTGATACAAGAATCAACTGAACATGGATTAAAGACTTAAATGCAAAACCTGAAAATACAAAACTACTAGAAGAAAACATAGGGGAAAACTCCATGACATTGGTCTGGGAAGTGATTTCTTGGATATGACCCCAAAGCACAGGCAGCAAAAGCAAAAATAGACAAATGAGAGTGCATCAAACTTAAAAGCTTCTGCACAGCGAAGGAAACAGTTAACAGAATGGAAAGACAACCCACACATTGGGAGAAAATATTTGCAAATCATACATCAGATAAGAGGCTGGTGTCCAAAATATATAAGGAACTCAAATGACTCAATAACAGGAAAATAAATAACCTTATTTAAAAATGGGCAAATGGCTAGGCACAGTGGCTCACGCCTGTAATCTCAGCACTTTGGGAGGCTGAGGCAGGAGGATCACTTGAGGTCAGGATTTTGAGACCAGCCTGGCCAACATGGAACAACCCCGTCTCTACTAAAAATAAAAAAATTAACAAGGCACGGTGGTGCACACCAGTAATCCCAGCTACTCGGGAGGCTGAGACGTGATAATTGCTTGAACTCATGAAGGGGAGGTTGCAGTAAGCCAAGATTGCACCACTGCACTCCAGTCTGGGTAACAGAGTGAGAATCCGCATCTCAAAATAAAAATAAAAACAAAAGTGGGCGGCCAGGTGTGGTGGCTCATGCCTGTAATCCCAGCACTTTGGGAGACTGAGGCAGGTGGATCACAAGGGCAGGAGTTCGAGACCAGCCTGGCCAATATGGTAAAACCCTGTCTCTACTAAAAATACAAAAATTAGCTGGGTATGGTGTCAGGCGCCTGTAGTCCCAGCTACTTGGTAGGCTGAGGCAGGAGAATCGCTTGAATCCAGGAGGCGGAGGTTGCAGTGGGCTGAGATCGCACCACTGCTTTCCAGCCTGGGTGACAGAGTGAGACTCTGCATCTCAAAATAAAAATAAAAATGGGCAAAGGACCTGAATAGACTATTCTCAAAAGAAGACACACAAATGGCCAACAGATATATGAAAATATGCTCAACACCTCTAATCACTAGAAAAATGCAAATTAAAACCACAGTGAGATACCACCTCACACCTGTTAGATTGGCTGTTATCAAAAAGACAAAAGATAACAAACATTGGTGAGGATCTGGAGAATGGGAACGCTTATGTTGTTGCTGGTATTGTAAATTAAGCATAGCCATTTTGGAAAACAGTAGGGAGGTTCCTTGAAAACTAAAAAATAAAATTACCATATTCTCCAGCATCCCACCAATGGGCATATACCCAAAGGAATTGAAATCAGTGTGTTGAAGAGATGTCTGTTTTCCCATGTTGACTACAGCACTATTCACCATAGCCAAGATATGGAAACAACGGAGTGTTCACAACGGATAAAAATGTGTATATATACACAAAGGAGTACTATTCAGCCTTAAAAAAAAAAAAAAGCCAGGAAATTCTGTCATTTGGACAGTATGAGTGAACCTAGAGGACACTGTGCTAAATGAAATAAACCAGGCACTGAGAGACAATTTTCAGGAGTTTAGTAGAGACCTTTGCTTTTGTTTTCTATTGCCTACCTGTAGCCAGGAAATCAGAAACAGCCTTCTGAAAGGATGCTAGTTGACATTATTCAAGTACTTATGTCTTTCTATAAGGTGTTGACTGTTTACAAATAAGAGTATATGCAAGTTTAGAAGTATCTGAATGTTTATATAGTTACATACTTTGTTTTCAATCATTATTTGATAAAATTCTCCAATTTCATGAATATTCAGAAATTATAATATAGTTGGAACACTGCAATTGAATTAACTCTTAGTCCTATAATGTATGTCATACAGACTGTGAGTTTGCAGTAGGGGTCTGGAGCCAGTTCATATGGCTGGGGAGAAGGGATTGTGTCTGTTTCTTTCCCGCTTTGCATTCAGTGATACCAGGTTGAGCATGAATTCAGCTGAGGTAGGAATATTGAAACCACAGAAATTGGCAAATGGTGTACATTAGGAATCTCCCTATTCCCATGATAACTGGTTGTTAAACATTTAGTAGAACACCCTTAGTCCTAGGCCATTTCTTAGGATGACTTGATTATGAAGAATGTGGGAGTTGAACAGTGAGAACACATGGACCCAGGGAGGGGAACATCACACACTGGGGCCTGTGGGGGAGTGGGGGGCAAGGGGAGGGAGAACATTAGGACAAATACCTAATGCATGTGGGGCTTAAAAACTAGATGACGGGTTAATAGGTGCAGCAAACCATCATGGCGCATGTATACCTATGTAACGAACCTGCACATTCAGCACATGTATCCCAGAATTTAAAGTAAAATAACACAAAAAAATGACATTAAAAAGAATTTTTAAAATACAATCAAGGACCTTTTAGAACATAGTGAGTGTTTTAACAATAACACAATTGCCTTTTATTTATTTATTTTTAGAGACAAAGTCTTGCTCTGTTGCCCAGGCTGGAGTGCAGTGGCATTATAGCTCACTGTAACCTTGAACTCCTGGGCTCATGTGATCCTCCTGCCTCAGCCTTTCAAAGTGCTGGGATTCCAGACGTGAGCTCCTGCACCTGGCCCTCACAATTGCCTTTTATATCTTTATTCCTTTCTTCATTTCCCCAGTCTTTTGGTTAATGGTGTGTGGCCACAAGTTCCCATTGTTGGTTGGTTAAACATGGTTCTCACCTATTAGGTCTATAAAGAATAACCTTGCTTTTTTTTTTTTCTTTAATTTCAAGAGGACAGTACAGTTTTGCATTGTTTCCTTAGAGTTCTTGGTAACACCCTGGAGACAGCACTTGTTCTTCATTGCTGTGGGCATTGTTCGTGGAGGTGGAGGTAAAGAGAGCCAGATACAGAGCCTGAGCAAGGTTCGCTCCTGTGGAGGCCAAGATGGCTGCGCTGCCTTTGGCTGGGCAACACCACAGTCCGCATCAGCAAGGCTCAGTGATGAATGGCATTTTAGTGGGCGGGTTACCACGTGCTGTCTGTATCACAAACCAGCCAAAAGGACAGATTTCCTGCCATAATACATTATTTATAAGTCTAAGGAACCAAAGGAAGATAAGTAGGGAAATATTTTGTTCCAGAAATGCCTGATGGTATTAAATGAGGCATCTTGTCTTTCTTCCTTCTGTTCCTCTCCACCCTCCCTTAATGGATATGTATTTTTCATTCCATAGAGGACTGAGTTGTATATAGGATTATTTCAAGCTGAATTCTTTGGGTACTTGTGTTGATTTTTTAAAAACAAAGATAAAAATCCAGGGACCTGACAAAGATTGTTATTATTTCACCCCTGTGGTGATGAGTGAATTGATAATAAATGCACAGATGTGTTGATATTTTTCTGGATTTAGGGGTTTATTTTCTTACTACACATTTTGAGGAAAAGGCACATGGAAGAGAGCAGAAGGTGGCATAGGCAGTGGAAGTCTGATCTTTCTTTGCAACTCCACTGATAATAGGAGGAAATCGGCAACATATTTAGACAACATGGCACACTGGCTAGGAGCGCAGGTCAGGAGCCAGACTGCCCAGCTTAGAATCCTGGGTCTGCCACCTGCTAGCTATAGGAAATTGGGCAAATTACTTAATGGTCTGTACTTTTGTTTCTTCATCTGGAGAGCAGGGATAATAATAATGCTTATATCCAGGCTCCTGATAGCCCACTGAGCACTTTTGTGTAAATTAGAAAAGGCAGCTCCCCAGGGTGGACTCTATGGCTTGGGTACAGACAGTAGCTTTATGTGAATTAGGAAAAAGGACTCTTCCTTCAGAGGAGTTTGTGTAGTTTAGCAAAGAGAGCTGAGGCTGGGTGTTTGCCCCAACATGACAGCCTGTGTAACCAGCTGTGGTAGCTCTGACTACCACACCGGGTGCTGAGGAGTAAATGAGTTGATAAAGATTCAATACAAGATGCTGCTATTATCATCATCATTATTTTGAGGTGACAAGCTAGAGTAGAAGAGGGTTCAGAAGAGCCTATAGATTCGTGCAGAGTAATCTTAGAAAATGAAGCAATTTGCTGAAAGCCCTTGGTTATTAGCAAAACTGTGGCTAGAACCCAGTTGTCTTGACTTGGTTTTTGCCAATCCTGACTAGGCATTGCTACACAGCTATGTGATTCAAACAAAGGAACCATTGATAAAGGATGGGGTGAGGGGCACTATGGTCAGTCCCAGCTCCAAGTGCCACTGAGAGCCATTCAGATAACAAACTCTTAGAAGATGATGGGTTTTCCTCCTAAAACCACACAGTATATTGGTTCCTTTGTCCAGAAGTTAAGTGTTAATTTAAAAATATGCCATGAAGTAGGCATGTGGGGATCACAGCTACCATCTTAATGGTGGACTTGAGGAATATTAGTAGATGGATGAAGATGTATTTCTGTAATATTTGAACTAAACAGCTTTTAAAAGTAGCATTTCTCACCACAGTCTTTTCTGAGTACAACTAAATGGAAAAAATGCCTTTGTTTTTTATAAGAGGGAAAAACAAGGGAGTTGAGCTACTGTGCAAGTTATGCTATATGTTTCCAGTTCCCTGTAAAACCTTTTTCATTATAAAATGTGACACAAGTATAGAGAATTACATGAAACAAATACATAGCTTAGCTAATCATTTAAGGTGAACAGTCTTGTAATGACTACTCAAATCAAAAATTAGTATTTTGCCACCCTGGAAGCGTATTTGTTGCTATCCCTCAATGATCACTCCTTCCCTCCTTCCTAAAATCACTCTTCTCATGGTCTGTTGATCACTTCCTTGCTTTTCTTGATAGTTGTATTGCCCAAGTCAAGCCCTTTTAAAGGATAGGCTGTTTGAACTGTGATCATTCTGTCTTTATACTGAGCATTTCACCATGTTTTATTTTCATTTGGTAATCTAATAACTTGTTTGGGTGAATTCTAGTAGTTTCCTAACTTGAGTTTGATGCCTTTTTAAATGCCAAGAATTGGCTACATACAACAGTTTTGTGGTTACCTTGGATTCTTAGTTAAACATTATCCAGTTATTAGAATATCAAATAGTGAAATTGATCACTTCTTCAGACAGCTCTACAACTGTTACAGGACTGTGTGTTCTTGGCAGAGCCTCTAGTTTTGGTTCTTTGTCTGAACTCTGAAAGCCAAGGGGCTCAACCCCTTCTTCCTTCCCATCCTCATTGGTAACGTCATGTCGATTTGATGGCTAGTAAGTGCCATTTCTGTGTAGTAAGCAGGTGAAGAGTGAGTTGAACATGAATGTAGTGACTGATAGTGAACTGGCAAATGAGTGTCATTAGAGAAAATAAATACAAAAAACTCCTAGAAATTAATGAGGTGGCACTGGACAAGTTGTTGACCTGAGTATTTTCCCTGGGCTGTTGAACTACTTTTAGCCTTAGCCCCCAAACATTTTATTATGAATGTTTTGAAACATTCAAAAGAAAGAAAAAGAAAAGGGAGGGAAGAGGAGGGGAGGGAGATTGGTTCAAATAGACCCATATACCCACCATCTAGTTTCAACAGTTGTTAGCATTTTCTATATTTGTTCCCTACACACACATACCACTCTCGTATTTTTTCGGTCATTTCAAAATAAATTATAGATGTCAAAACCCTTTCCCTTTATTTTAGTATGCATCTCCAAAGTGCAAGACCACTCCCCTATATAACCACCATGCCATTATCATTCTTTTTTGTTTGTTCAAAATAGTGTGTCACTTGGTCCTCCAGGCTAGACAGAGCACAATGCTGTGATCACAGTTCACTGTAGCCTCCAACTCAAGCTATCCTCTTGCTTTAGCCTCCCAAGTAGCCAGGTCTACATGCATGCACCACCACACCCGGCCAATTTTTTTTGTTTTTTGTAGAGGTGGGGTCTCACTGTGTTGCCCATGCTGGTCAAACTATTGGCCTCAAACAATTCTTTCACTTCAGCCTGTCAAAATGCTGGGATTACGTGTGTGAGCCACTGCGCCCAGCATCACTCTTAATAAGGTGAACAGTGATGCCCTAATATCATCACATGGCCAGCATATATTTAGCTTTCCCCAAATGTGCCCAAAACATTAATTATAAATATTCTTTTAAACTAGGATCTCATTAAGGAATATACATTGCAATTGGTCATTATGTCTCATAATGTCTATTCTTATCTAGAATAGCAATATGTCATTATGTCTATTCTTATCTAGAATAGCAACCCCTCCACTTTTCTTCAGGACATCAACTTTTTGAAGTCCAATTCTCTTATACAATGTGTCACTTTTTGGATTTGCATGATTGTTTCTTCATGGTCTCATTTAACCCAGATAACGTGTGTAGGAGGTTATCACATGGGCTTCCCCATGTGATTTTGTGCTCAGCACTTACAAACCCGGATCCATTGTTGAAGTGGCAAATTTGCATCTACTAGATTTTCTCTCCCCTGGGCAGGATTTCTTTTTTTTTTTTTTGAGACGGAGTCTTGCTCTATCCCCCAGACTGGAGTGCAGTGGCGCGATCTAGGCTCACTGCAAGCTCCGCTTCCCGGGTTCACGCCATTCTCCTGCCTCAGCCTCCGGAGTAGCTGGGACTACAGGCGCCCGCCACCTCGCCCGGCTAATTTTTTGTATTTTTAGTAGAGACGGAGTTTCACCGTGGTCTCGATCTCCTGACCTTGTGATCCGCCTGCCTCGGCCTCCCAAAGTGCTGGAATTACAGGCGTGAGCCACCGCGCCCGGCCTCCCCTGGGCAGGATTTCTTAACAAAAGTTGCAACTACCTGATTTAGACACTCCAGTTATGGATTTTCTACTCCTTAAATATGAATCTTGAAAAAAAAATAGAACTACCATTTTTGCACACTCAGTAAGTACTAAATGTCCTATTAGATGGTTCCTACCCATGATTTCCAACCTGTAACAGGTTGAAAATCGGACTGTTGTCAATCAGACTTCCATAACCATCTTTTAAAGGGAGCAGGCTCAGAGAAATGAAGCCATTTCTCCAGTTCTCAGGTGTCAGACCTGGAATTGGAATGTAGATCTGCCTAATTCACAGGTTTTATACTTCACTGTGCTGAGGGCTAGCTGACAGTTAGATGGACTGATTTGCCAAAATTAGCTAAGAACTGGCCAGGCATGGTGGCTCACTCCTATAATCCCAGCACTTTGGGAGGCTGAGATGGGTAGATCATGAGGTCAAGAGATTGAGACCACGCTGGCCAACATGGTGAAACCTCGTCTTCACTAAAAATACAAAAATTAGCTGGGCATGGTGCACACATCTGTAGTCCCAGCTACTCGGGAGGCTGAGGCAAGAGAATCTCTTGAACCTGGGAGGCGGAGTTTGCAGTGAGCTGAGATTGCGCCACTGCACTCCAGCCTGACCACAGAGTGAGATTCCATCAAAAAAGAAAAAAAAAAAGCCAAATACTAAAACATTTATTCAAGGAGCAACATGATACCCAGATAACAATAACACTGTGGTCAAAGCACATCTCTGCTCCTTGAAATGGAGGCAACCCATGTAGCCTAGGAGCTCTGCACTAGTCCATTTTCTTTCTGGACTCTTCCTTCTCCCTCCTCTCAAGTCAGTTACTAAGGCTTTATGCTGTGATAGAACTCATTTTGAGTGTTGTCTTTCTGTGCAGCTTCTGTTCTTCCTTTTTGCAAGGCAAGGACAACTTAAGGATGTGTACACACAGTTTTGCTAAGCCCCACTCACACATGTCTCTGGACTGACCCATTTTTTGCATCTAGATGATACAAGGGCTCGAGCAAAGGAATTAATGCTCCCAGGGTGCTTTTGAGCATCGGCTGTATTCTTAATTAGATTTTTTTTTGTAGAGTCTGTCAGTCTGTGTCTATAAACAGTGCCTTCTGGTTTTCTGATGACATGATGAAAATATAAATGGATTCTGCAGATTGCATTTTATTATCCTCAATATTAAGCACTCAGAACTGGTGCTGGAGGGAATTATGGTTGGATAATTTTGATTAAATAACCTCAGGCCTGGACTTCTGTGTTGTTTCTTTGCCAACACAAACTGAATAGATATAGGGAACTATTGTTATTAAAGGAAGTGTAGCAGTGTAACTGCCACAGAAAGAAGAGTTGGGCTTCAGAATGCAGCGTGGTGGGGCAGTGAAGCCCTGGGCTGGGCGAAAGGAGAACTGAGTCTAGACTCATCCTTGCTGCTAGCTAGTTATATGACGTTGAGCAAGTCACCTGATTTCCAGGACATTATTTCCTCATCTGTAAAATCCAGGGGTTGTGCGTATAACCTGAATGTTAGCATAAAGAAAGGACATGGATGGATCTCTAGAAAGATCCCTGGAAGCTGTGTGGGAGATGGCTTGTGGAAGGGCTGGAGTGGAAGCAGAGAGATCCCTCAGGTGGCAACTGCTGTTGTCTTGCTGAGAGATGATGGGAGCCTACACTAGAGTCATAGCGTAGAGACAGAGAGAAAAGGACAGACCTAAATATATTTTGGGTGGAGAATGTTATTCTTCTTGGTGATTTGAATGTATCTCCGTGTTACTGGGGGAGGGAGATGGTAGTGCTGTTCATTGATATAGAAGAGACCAGAGGTGGAACAGGTTGGAGTAGGGAACAGATGTTAAGACTTTGGTATTCATGTTAGTGTGCAATAGTTTGTTTTTTTTTTTTTTTCTTTTGAGACCGAGTCTCTCTCTGTCACCCGGGCTGGAGTGCAATGGTGCAATCTTGGCTCACTGCAACCTCGGTCTCCTGGGTTCAGGCAATTCTCCTGCTTCAGCCTCCTGAATAGCTGGGATTACAGGTGTGTACCACCATGCCTGGCTTATTTTTGTATTTTTAGTAGAGATGGGGTTTCACCATGTTGGCCAGGCTGGTCTCCAACTTCTGGCCTCAAGCAATCTGCCTGCCTCGGCCTCCCAAAGTGCTGGGATTACAGGTGTGAGGCACTGTTCCCAGCCTGAAATAGTCCTAGGTACCCAAGTGGAGACGTTGACTAAGAAATTGGATGTTTGATTCTGGACCAGAGATCAGTACTGCATGTAAAAATGTGAGTTATCATCATCTGTGAGTTGTAGAGAGTCATAGGATTGGATGGGACTATCCAGGGAAGGAGGTGGGGGTGGTACAGAGAGAAGAAAAGAGACTCGAAGAGAGGAGAAACATGCTTGCAATTACAGCTAGGAAGAGAATGACATAGAAGTGCCTAAAGCTATGGAGAAAGGAATATTTATTTAAGGAAGGAGAAGAAAATCAGGAGTGTCTGCTGGTGGAGAAGACTAGGAGAGGCAAGGGATCCAAAATGGAGGGAGAGGGTGACTGTCATGCTGCTGCGATGTTACAATGAAATGAGAAAAATGTCTTTTGGGTTAGACAGTATGACAATATTAGAAAATAAGAGGAGAGCTGGGAAAGCATGGCCTTATTTAAGATCAGGGAGGAAGCTGAAAAAAGGACTGGAAAGGGAAAAACCAAGAATGAGATCCGTGGCGATTTTATTATTGCTGCCAATAATGATAATGGAATGTCCTGAGCCCTTACAATGGAGCAGGCAATGCAGTCTGGGTTTTAGAAACATTAATTTATTTTTCATGCAAACCTTTGGAGTAGGTTCTATTAGCATGTCTTAATTAGGAAAGCTGAGGGTTGGTACAAGTTCATTAATTGCGTAAGATGATTTAGCTTATGCTGGGGGTCTGAGAGTATAAGGATTTTCAGTGACTTAAATGAGGACAGCTTGCAGATGGCTAAGCTATGATGATAGGGTAATGGGTATAGGATACTTATATAGGAAGTTTGGGCTGTGACGGGAAGGAGAAGAACAGGATGGTGATTGAAGGTCTGGATTGAATGAGGGTTTTTAGGAAAAGAGGAGACTCATGCTGTCAGTAGAGAAATGACGGATACTGTGGATAGAGGGGTAGGGTTGACATAAAAAGGCAGGACCTAGGGATGAGAAGGGGTAGGGCCCAGAGCTTTGATAGAGGAACCAGGTTTAGGAAGGAGAGAATATATTTCTGCCTTTTGAGCTGGCAGGATAAAATGAAAAGATAGGTGTAGATATGGCATGTTGTCGGGGGGTGTGTGGGGCCAGGGATGGTGGTTCTAAAGGAAAGTCTTCCCCGATGCTCTCTCTCTCATTGCAGTTCCAACCATGAGGTCATTGGCTATACGTGGGGGTGGGAGACTCCATAGAGAGATAATTAAGAGCAACAAGCAAAATGTCATTCTGGAAGAATCTCTTTAGAAGTGGGAAATTGATGGGAAATAGGGAAATTGATTACCAAAGAACTCCTTCCCTTGCTCCCGTCTTCTGGGGTGTCTCTTTTGCTCTGGGTTCAGGTGTAACCTATAGTACTGGCACACAAGGTCCTTCACCATCTCGACCATGCCTACTCTGGCACCTCACCACCTACCACCCTTCTCATCCCCACCTCCCGGGACCCCTGTGCTCAGCTCTTTGAGCTTTTGGTCTTTGTTCAAAGAAACCTTTGTACAGGTCTTTGTATCTGCCTGGAGCACCCTACTTCATCTCCTTCCTTGGGAAATTCCTTCTCATCTCAGGACCAACTTAAATGTCAGCCACTCAAGGGCCTTCCCTGACTGTCTTAGGAGAGGGAGTTTATTCTTCAGCCCTTGCATAATATTTTGCTCAAATGCTGCACAAAAGGGTGCTTAACTGTGGCATCAGCTCTGTAGACACGTTCCCTGGGTTAAATCCAGGCTCTATTATTCACTAGTTTTGTGCCCTTGGGCCAGCTACTTAACCTTTTTGTGCCTGGATTTCTTTGGCTTTAAAATGTAAGCAATAATCAAACACCATAAAGTTGTTATGAGGTTTAAATAAATTAATATGCAACAAGCATTTAGAACAGAGAGGGCGTATGGTAGTGATGTGAATGTGAGCTGTTGTCATTCAACTATTTCTTCAGTTATGCAATTTGTGTTCATTGCTTCTTCCATGCTCGATGCCTCTCTTCCATAAATTTATTGAAAACCACACATCTCTTCCATCAATCTATTGTTTTCTAATTTTTTTTTTTTTTTTTCCTGGACTGTGATTTCTGCAGGGTTGGGCCCAGATCTTGTCATTTTGATCTTATGCACACCTTTTACACTGACTAACATAAAACAGGTATTTGGTAAATGATCTATTGGTTGATTTCTAATTCTGGCTTAGATGAGTGTGATTCATCAATGTTTACAAATCACTTCTGTAGAATTTTGATTCGATTGTTTCTAGCAATCCCACAAAGGGTATATTCCTCAGAAAATGTCAAAAGTAAGATAAATTTTGTTCTGCTTTATTACACAATTTAGGTATAAAAATATGCAGAGATGTTCTTTTGAGTTAAGTCAAATAAAATCAGAAGAGAGTAAGCATAATGAGCTACAGATTATCTTCAGTGAACTAATGAGGTGTTTGTAGGAGGAAATTATGGTCTTCTGAAAAGTGTGCCTGCTTTTGTACAATTTAGGGAAAATATTCATGTCTTTCAAAAATTGCCAAAATCTGTTAAATCTAGTATTTTGTTCCAGTTGCTTGAATCTAGGCACCCTTATTTCATCAGCCAACAGAATCTCCTCTTAAGATCATTATAATAGGGTTTGTCAACATTTGTTTAAACTCTTCTTCAGATAGGTAGTTTGTGAGTGGATTGTACTTGTCTACCAGATTGCTTTCAAAAAACAACCAAAGATTAATGAAAATGTTTATAAAATACCTTATATAAAAATGGGAATGATCAGGCTGGGAGACTGATTCTTGGCAGCCTTTGACTTTTTATGGCAATTACATAATAACAATGGTTACAAAGAAATTAGCAGAGTGGAGCATACTGATATACAGTGTTTTATATCACATTATAAACACACTGTGAAAATGTTGCCATAAAGTTGTGTGGTTTTCTTTATTAGATTGTTTTTTTGATTTTCTTTATTAGACTTTTTTAAAAGTCGCCCATGTTTCTTATTTGGATGGTTCAGAGCAGTACCATTGACATAGACAAACTTAGAAACATAATTACCTTTTAGTTCTGTGGAAAGGAAATAGGATACAGATGAGCTTCCTCAATAATTACTTCCATAAAATAGTGTGATCACACATTAAAATCTCCTCTTGCTTCTGCTTTTGGTGTAACTGCTAAAGTAGAGGAACACTTTTCTTTTCCTTTAAAATCATTAAAATTTTGGTGAATTATCCATTCATTGATTGTGTTAATCTTCGTGTCCCTCTAAGAAATATTTTGGTTAGTGAATTAATCCTAAAGCATAAAGCCAGAAAAATCTGGTATTGGGCTTCCTTGAAAGGCATATAGGGCATAGTTGGTGACATAATTGCCACCGTAAGTACTTCTGAGGGTCCCCTTGAATGGAGACATATGTTGAAGTTTATTATGCCCACCTTTAAGACAGTGGTGTCCAGTAGTCCATGCATGCCCATTAGTTTGTGTGTTTGTATGTTTACTTGTTTGGTTTTATGTTGAGCACCATTAGGGAACTATGAGAACTTTCACTTAACCTTGAGTGAGATGGGGAGCTATGGGGGTGGGAGCGGGGTCTGAGTGGAATGGTAACATGATCTGATTTTACAGGATTACCTTGGCTGCTGGGTTGAGAATAGATGGACAGGAGGCAAGGGTAGAAGCAGCAAGACCATTTAGGAGACCCTTGGCCTATGTAGGTGTGACAGTGGCTTGGCAAAAGACAGTAGAATGCAGGCAGTTAGAAGCAATGATTCTGGCTAAGTTCTGAAGGGAGAATCAACAGGATTTGTTGATAGATGTGGTTAGGTGTAAAAAGATAGAGGTCAAGCATAACTCTTAAGATTTTGGCCAAACAGCTGCAAAGATAGAGCTATAAGGATTAAGTGATCAATGGGCAAGGATCAAGAGGGTAAGAGAGCAGGATTTGGGGGGCTGATGAAGTGCTCCTGACATTGCATGCAGCTCTTCCCCTGCTGTCCCCTGAATGCTTCTCAACCTGGGCTTTCTCTTCATCACTTCCATCTCAGGCTCTTTTTAAGAGCTCTGCTAAACTTCCCCATTCTGCTAAGCTTCCCATCCTGCCCTTGTGTCTTTGGAGAGTGATCATGAGCTGATGGTTTGCCCAGTGCCTTGTCTGGAAGGTTACTGAGAGTCCTTCATCAGTCAGGATCCGGGTGGCACAGTAAGGGAAGGCAGTCACTTTTTATATGCCCTGCAAATGGACTGTTGGTACTGGTGGTTGATTCTTGGCAGCTGTTTTACTGTTTATAGCAATGGCTTATGCTATCATGAGGGGAACAGGAATTAGCAGTCTTTATTGTTAGTATATAGAATGTGTGATATTGTAAACATATTATAAAGATGTTGCTGAGAGGGGTTGTTGAGACAGGCCATTCCAAATCCTGACTACAGTGGAAGGTCCTCCCTCTATGTTTCTGAACTGCTGGCTTAGTTTAGTATACAAGGTGAGGGCTTTGTGAAATGTGCTGTGCATAGGAATCATATGGGAATCTTTTTAAGATGCTGTTTCTGATTTAGTAGTTCTTAGAGGGGGTGGAAGCACTGAGAATCTATGTTTCTTTCGTTCTTTTTTCTTTTGAGACGGGGTTTGCTTTGTCAGCCAGGCTGGAGTGCAGTGTCGTGATCTCGGCTCACTGCAACCTCCGCCTCCTGGGTTCAAGTTCAATAATATATATTATATATGTATATATACATATATATGTATATATATAATATATATATATTGTCTGTAATCTTATATATCGTATTTTTAGTAGAGACGGGTTTTCACCATGTTGGCCAGGCTGGTCTTGAACTCCTGACCTTGTGATCCACCTGCCTCGGACTCCCAAAGTGCTGGGATTACAGGCGTGAGCCACCACGCCTGGCCGAGAATCTGTGTTTCTAACATTAATTGCAGGTGAAGATGCTGCTGCTACTGGTCTAAGGACCAAATTTTCAGTGGCTTGGTCCTTGGTGAATTTCTGCAGTCTGTACAGCTGTTGATTCTCCTAACAAAGATCCAAGTGCATCTATCCTAAATAGATGGAATGGATGACATTTGAATTGGTGGAGAGCAATGTGAAGACCATGCTTGGACCTAATGGGCATGGGAGAGGGATGACAGAGAGCAGAGGAAGAGGAACAGTGGTGGAAACTAGCATCTTCCTGCAAACACATGGTGCCTATTCCCAGAATTGGGAGTCTAAGAAGTTGAATTTGATCAGACTATATCTTGGAGGACTTTTGATTTGCAGACTGACTTTTAGATTATTATATCAATCCCTACTTGAAAATTTTCAGTGGCTATGCATTACATGCCAGGATAATTTTAAATGGTAAATGAGCAATTTAGGTTGTATGTGGGGCACCGATTTTTTTATATTCTTTTTTTTTTTTTTTTTTTTTTTGTGACAGGGTTTCGCTCTGTCACCTAGGCTGGAATACAGTGGTGCAATGTCGGCTGACTGCAACCTCCGCCTTCCGGGTTCACACCGTTCTCCTGCCTCAGCTCCCGAGTAGCTGGGACTATAGGCGCCGGTCAACACGCCTGGCTAATTTTTTGTATTTTTAGTAGAGATGGGGTTTCACCGTGTTAGCCAGAATGGTCTCAATCTCCTGGCCTCGTGATCCACCCACCTCGGCCTCCGAAAGTGCTTTTTTTTTTTTTTCCTTAATAGTTACATTATCTTGTATTTATCATAAGACTTTAGATTGCTTTTCTCATCAATTGGTGAGCTTCCTGCACACAGTGGCCACAGTTCATCTGTGGTTCTATCTCTAGATCCTGCTCATCATCATTGCTCAGTACATGGAGAAAGGCCTAGGTAAAGTGAACCAGAGATTCTGAAATATAGCTAAACTTTGTTGGGTTCTCAGTGTTGGCACTGTTTTCACTATAACATAATGCTTTTAACAAAAATGTAAAGACTTACGAAAAATGTTTTAGAACCTTTCTAATCACTTCTTGGTGAACAAAGTTTAGTATTACAGAGAGGATTAGTGATGTTTCCAAAATGTAAATCATTCTGACAGATGACCCATCAGTGGCAGACAAATCATGGACAGATTCTGGGGAAAAAATGCCAACGTGTTTAAAGTCTGTGTTTAAAATATTAACTTTTTAAATGGGATATTTCTTAATTTCTTTATTTTGGGAGAACTAGATATTCATAAACTGTTGAATGACTTTTTAAAGTTCATTTTCTTACTGTCCCTCAAATAAGAATGAGAGGATATTAACAAAAAATTGTTGGTGACATTACATAGTGGGAGTGGTTAACGAGCATGTTTTATGATAGAATTTAAACTTTGGTTTGTAAGGAAAAATTGAGACCATTTAGTTTCTTTAGACTTTTTTTTTGTAACAAAAAATCTTGTTTGATTTTTCTGATGGCTCAAGTAATATATATTGTAGAAAGTTTTAGGAAAGTATTGAAAAATTTAAAAAATAAAGTAAAAGTCATATATGATTCCCAATGTGAAGAAATACCATTTTTGGCATATTTTGTGTATGTGTCTTATAATATCTGTCTGGTTTTGGTATCAGGGTAATAGTAACCTAGTAAAATCAATTGGGAAGTATTCTTTCCTTTTCAATTATCTGGAAGAGTTTGTGTAGAATTGCATTATTTCTTCCTTAGATATTTCATACTATTTATTAGGTAAACCTTCTGGGCCTGACATTTTCTTTGTGAGAAGATTATCTATCTGTGTCTTTATTGAGTGAATTATGGCTGTTTGTGTCAAGGGATTTATCAAGTTCATCTAAGTTGACGAATTTGTTGGTATAAATTTATAACTTTTCTTGTTATCCTTTTAGTATCTATAGTATCTGTAATAATGTCATCGCTGTCATTCTTGATGTCAGTAATTTCTGCCTTCTTTCTTTTTTGACTAAAAACAAAAGGGTTACTAATTTTATTGGCTAAGAGTTTATTAATGTAGCCAAAGGTTTCTAAATTTTATTGATCTCACAAAACCCCCCACCAGCTTTTGGTTTCTTTGATTTTTCTCTGTTGTTTTTCAGTTTTGTATTTGATTGATTTCACTCCTGAGTTTCCCTCCTTTCTTCTACTTAATTTGACCTTAATTTGATGAGATAAAGCACAATTCATTGATTTGAGATGATCTTTTCTGATATGGGCATTTTGTGGCATTCCTTTCTTCTAAATACTGCGTTAGTGTCTTTCCATACATTTTGATATTACCATATTCTTTCACTACAAAATACATTCTAATTTCTTCTTGATTTCTTCTTTGATCAATGGGTTATTAAGAATTATGTTATTTAGTTTAAAAATATTTGGGGGATTTTCCAGTGATATTTCAGTTGTTAGCTTACAATTTAATTGCATTGCAATCAGATAATATATTTTGTATGAATTCTTTTAAGTGTATTGAGATTTGTGTTCTGACTCAGAATTTGGACGGTCTTCATGAATGCTCACTGTGAACTTTAAAAAATGTACATTCTGCAGTTTTAGGGTAGAATATTCTAGAAGTGTCATTTAGGTCTATTTGGTAGATAGTGTTGGTCAAGTCTTCTATAGCGTTATTGATTTTTCTCTCTACTTGTCCTGTCAGTTATTGAAGAGAGATATATAAATCTCTGACTCTGTTTGTGGATATGTCCATTTCTCTGTATAGTTCTATCTGTTTTGGCTTGTGTATTTTGAAGCTTTTTAATTAGGTGTGTGGATGTTTAGGATTCTTACATCTTCCTGATTAGTGAGCCTCTTTATCATTATCAAATGATTTTATTTCTGTTGTTATTTTTGTTATGAAAGTTTCTTTGTTTGATATACAGTTATATCAGACTTTCCCGGAAAAGAATATGTATTTCCTAAACAATACAGTGTAACAATGATTTACATATAACCACATATATATGGTTAATCCAGCTTTCTTTTGATTAGTGTTATCATGGTATATCTTATTTTATTCTTTTATTTAACTTTTTGTGTCTTTATATTTAAAGTGCATTTCTGTAGGCAGTACATAGTTGTTTAATCCTGCTTTTTTAGCCTTTCTGACAATCTCTGTCTTTTAATTGGGGATGTTTAAACCATTTATATTTAAGATTGACATGATCAGGTTTAAGTTTATAATCTATTTTTTTTTCTATTTGCTCCTTCTGTTCTTTGTTCCCCTTCCCCTTTTTTGTGGCTTTTTAAATTGTTAGTATTTTTTATGATTAATTTTATCTCCTTTCTTGGTTTGTTAGCTATAACTTTATTTTGCTATTTTAGAGGTTGCTTTAGGGTTTATAGTCAAATCAGGCTTCCATATCCATGAGTTCTACATCTGTGGGTTCAACCAACTGTGGACCAAAAATATTTGAAAAAAAAAGCATCTGTTTTTGTTTTCATTATTTCATAAACAATACAGTGTAACAACTATTTATATAGCATTTACGTTATGTAATGCAGTGTAATCTGGAGATGATTCAACATATACTGGAAGATGTGCATAGGTTATATGCAAATACTACACCATTTTTTATCAGAGACTTGAGCATTCACAGATTTTGGTAGCTGAGATGGGTTTTGAAAGCATTCCCCCATGGATATTGAGGGATGCCTGTATACATACTTACCTGGTATATTTTAGGTGCTCAGTAAATATTTACTGAATGAACACATGAACAAATGTCTCCCTGGTGCCCAGGCCACAGGGCTGCTGAGAGCCAGAGGCACCAAGAGTGGTTGTCAATCCTGTGCTGTCAGACAATTATTCTTTCCCAGCTTTTAATTTTTTCTCTTTTATGCCATATTATTAATGGATATTGACTTTAATCTTCCTGTCTTGATGTTAGTACCTTGAGATTAGGCATCCATATTCTCTGCTCCCTCAGTCCGTGGAGGTTTCAGTAAATAGGGACTTTATCCTCAGGTGCGCTTTCCCCAGGCTTTTTGAAAGTGTGCGTGGGGTGGGTCCTCTGGATGAAAGAGACTGTGGCCTTGACTAACTGTGCCCAAACCCCTAGAAGTAAGAAATTCTTATCAGGAAGGGCAGATATTTTTTAAGGTAGTAAATAGAAAAAAAGACTTCAAAGAAATGGTCTAAATTTAACTTTAGTTGATCTAGGCAAAGCTATACATGGGAAGGCCTGAAATTCAGGCCTAACAAATTTTCCCCATTCTTGGAATGCCACCAGTTTTTTCAAGATTCTTGATAAAAAATTATATATATATACACACACACATACATATATACACATATATAATTATACACACACATGCACACACATATATATGATTGGGCTTCTTGATTTAAAAAGAAAAACTTATGCTCTCTTTTTCTTTTCTCTTTTGCAGCAAGTAACTGGCAGAAGTTTTGGTGATAAAGATTTTCGGACAGGTTTAGAAAATGGAATCCTCCTCTGCGAGTAAGTATAGCCTATATTCAGTTGGTTTTATTCAAAAAACATCATTAATACTATCCAGTTTGGCTGTAGGATTTCTAGTGTTTTGTTTTGAATTTATTCACAGTTTGAATCTGAAACTCAAAAAATCACTGGGCTAGACAGGAAATACAAGTCAGTGTGGGAGCCTTGATGTTCCAGTAGGGAGTGGTGGGGACTGTGGCAACTGCAAAAAAGACAGAGAAAGAGCATCTAGTAGCTGCTGCTCAGCTCCAATAATCTTTCACTGTGCATCAATTTGAGCCCATGTAATTGTAAGGGTGGACCTAATTGTGGTAAAAGTAGAACTTTTCTCCTCATTTAAATCCCAAACAAAAGCAGCTTGTACCAAAAGTGGACACAGTATACTTACAACATCTTAAAAGCATGCCAGGTAATGTTCCTCACTTTGCCTGTTTCACTGGTGTATTTTGAATATGTGTAATTTGTGCTGTTGGCAAAATTTAAATGTGAACAATAACTACAGTGTTTAATTTTTGTGTTTTGAAGAATTCGGGGCTCCTGTGAAGTAGCTCTAGATATAAAATAAGCAGAGCCTTCATACTTATAAAGTATAGACATAAATTTCAAGATTTATGGATAGAAGTAAATTTCAAGATTTCAAAATTTGCATTTATTTAACAGGTTCTGTAATTTCAATACTGATTTTTGTTTTATTGAGGTGAAATGTACATACAGTGAAACACATAGCTCCTAACTGTACAATCTAATGGGTACTGAAAGATTTGTGCATGTATGTAACCTATACCCTAATCAAGATATGAAACAAAAAGTTTCCTCATGCCCCTTCTCACTCAATCTCAAGCCCCTGGAGACGAGCACTGTTCTGATCTCTATCACAGTAGGATCTGTTTTGCCTTCTCTTATACTTGATTTCAATGGAATGACATAGAATAAACTCTTGTTTTTGACAACTTTCAGAATATTGCTTGGGATCCAATGATAACATGGAAAGAGTGTGGGTTTAGAGCCTGGGGACTAGAGATTGATGTTCTTACTTTACCCCTAAGTCATTTAATCTCCTCAAGTCTCTTTTTTTTTCTAAAATCATAATAAAAAATTTATAACTCTATTTCATAGGCTTTTTATGAGCTTCAAAAGGATAGAGTGAGTGAGGCACTTTCAAAGATTGTGCAGCACTGTGCAGATGTTGACTATTTTGTTGAACCTCTCAACACAGCTCCTGTCAGCACTTTTTTCTGCCTCCCGCCTGCCATTCTTTCTTCAAAGAAAAATGTATATCTTCTATTTGATGTTTCCATATTCTCTTTCCTACGAAGTCTCTCCACCCTACTCGTATATCCCTCACCACCTCTTTTCTCATTATTACATCTAAATCAGAGCTTAACTCTTAGGTAAGCTGTAATTACTTCAGCGCCTCAGTGGATGCAAGCCAGTCAGGTTCTGAACTCTCTCCCTCTGTTCTAGCACTTGCTTTTCCCATGATTCTGGGTTTAGCCCTCTCCAGATATTAACAGACTAGCCAAAATCTGATCTAATTCATGTGGACCATGTTGGTTCAATTGAAGTGGGTCTTTGGTCCAATTTTTGTTTACCCAACATTTGCTCCAGAGATTCTTGTAGGCATCCACTTCTCCGCTATATTCTCATGCCTGAGTAGGTAGGATGAAATTGTCTTAAGTCCTCTGATCACAGGGGATTAGACCCACTGGTGTATTTGAAGGAGCATGAGCTTTGGAGTCTGAGGTCTAGGGATCAAGCCTTTGTTTCCTCAGTGGGGCTCTAGCTAGCAGCCCCGGCAAAGAGTTTGCTAAAGTGGAATGAACCACATAGGAGGCCTGAGGCAAGGAAAGCCAGTAGCATGAACCTCTGCTAGGTCCTTTGAGAGAAAGCTGGGTCAGGAGCCAGAGAAACCAGATGCACACAAATTTCTAGGCATGGAAATTGCAGAGTAATGAGAACCAAAACCATGACCCAGGAGCTGCATGCAATGGTGGCTGGGGACGAGGGAAGAAGAGAGTTTTCTTCCTCACCCTTATGGCTAGGTTTTGTCTAAGTCGAGACTATTAGGCTGCCATAGACTGAGATTAGCAGGTATATTTTCTGGGACTTGTACCCCAAGGCCAGTCTAGCAAAAAGGGAGACTTACTCTGTTGAAAATGTGGGATTGTGTGATGGCAGGGGCCAAAAGCCAGGACACTCAGCATGGAGGATTTTAGGAAGTTGAAGGCTCCCAGACAGTGGAGCCACACAGGTGTCAAACACCTGTCTTTGGAGATTAGATTAGAATGCCAAAGTCTGTACCACTTTCTAGAACCAGAGAGAGTTTAGTGGATGACAATGATTAGGAATTCTAATTCATAGCTACCCCACACCACAGAAACATTTAAAAATATAAGGACTCTACAATTTCAAATTTTGAAAACTAAGCAGTTTAGCTCTTCTTAGAATGGGGCTTTTTATAGTATATAGGCTTTAAAAAGTTATTTGATGCTTTCCAGTTTTGTGTTATTCAAAATAGAAGCCCAGTTGGTATCTTGGAGCAGCGTTATCCCAGTTGGCAAATACATGAGCAGCATTGTTGAATTCTTTCTTTTGTTCAACAAATGCTCATCTTTTTGTCCAAGCTGGATCCACTCTAAATGTTGGTAGCAACTGTGTAGAGACACCAGCATCTTTGTTCACTAAAAATTTCCTGAGCTGTTGTAGGAATCTAAAGAAAGAAACGAAAAAAACCTTCATCATTTTCATTAAACAGAAGGGTACCTTCTGGGCCTGGAGTCTGTTTTTTCCCCTGACCAGCCTGTTTTCAAACTTAACTGTGGTCTCTAAGGAATATTATTATACCTATTTTACAGAGAAAGTAACTGAGGTAAAAAGGATTAAATAACTTGGCTAAGGTCACACAGATAAAAAGTATTTAAGTTCGGCTGGGTGTGGTGGCTCTTACCTGTAATCCCAACACTTTGGGAGGCAGGGTGGGTGCGTCACCTGAGGTCAGGAGTTCAAGACCAGCCTGGCCAACATAGTGAAACCCCATCTCTACTAAAAATACAAAAAATTAGCCGGGCTGGGTGGCGGATGCCTGTAATCCTAGCTACTCAGGAGACTGAAGCAGGAGAATTGCTTGAACCTGGGAGGCAGAGGTTGCAGTGAGCTGGGATCGTGCTACTGCACTCCAGCCTGGGCAACAAGAGGGAAACTTCGTCTCAAAAAAAAAAAAAAAAAAAAAAAAGTTAAGTTCAGGAGGTCTGATCCCTTAATCACTGCCTTGTTCTAGAATTGGGATTCTAATGAGAGAGAAAAGAAAGAGATTGGCGGGTGGAGAGAGGAGAGGGCATTAGTGCCTGCAGAGCTAAGTGTGGGGAGGGTGGCAGTGCAGAGGGTGAACCATGGGGTCTCAGCTGGGCAGAGGACAAACAAGGACTGCATGGGGTTGGTGGTCTTAGAAAAATATAAGCATCAGGGGCCTGGTGGTCCCACTTGGGCTAAGAAGGCAGCTTCAATAAAAGCAAGGACAAGAGAGCTGAAAGGGTCGGAGGCTGTGGTCAGTGGAGGATGTAGGAGTTTCAGTTCTTGATAGAGCGATCAAGACCAGATGGAGACAAATGAGAATTGTGGACCTGGATTAAAGACTACAGAAACAGGAGAGAGAAAAGATGAGCACCTACATACAGCATGTACGATGGAAATGGAATACCCTCAAAATCATCCTGGGAGAGCTCTTTCTCCCTATGGCTTTGAATATCAACCCCCATGCAGGAATAGTAATACATAAATGTATAACTTACAGTAATAGCAAGTATAATATAGAGTGCCTGTGTCCAGTGGAATGGCAGTAGATGTGTTTTTGCCATACTCATGTCTGTCTTCCTCTGTTGTTTTTGCCAAGTGTGTGTGTAGTTGAAGTTTCAGAGGTTAAGTGCTTAAATGGTATGAGCCCTCTTCTGAGTATTTAATAAGAGGCTGGGGTCAAAGTGTGACAGAGTCACAAATATGTGACAAATGTTATGCTGTTAGAAGTATTAATCGTATACGGCAGTGTCCTTGATGACTTATGAGTCAAAAAGGAGGGCTGCAGAGAGTCTTTAAAGAAGCTACTCCCAGGTTGGAGTCATTAGCAGATGATATTCTCTCCTTCCGTGTACATACACCAGGCTGTTTGAAATAACTCCAGAAAAGAAACTTTCTGACTTGTGTCCCTGACTCTGATTTTATTATTTAGATAAGAGTCTGTGGAATTGTATCTGGATCGGGGTTGGCAAATTATGGCCCTTGGCCTATTTTTTTGTTTCTTTGTTTTTTACTGGCCTTCTTGCTAAGAATGTTTTTTACATTTTTAAAGGATTGTAAACCAAACTAAATTAAACAAGAGTCTATATGTGGCTCACAAAGCCTAAAATGTTTACTATCTGGTCCTTTACAGAGAAACTCTGCCAGTTCTAAAGGACTGTTGGATTAATTTTAGATGTAAATTATTTATCCTTGTAAAGTTAAGAAATTGAGTTTAGGCACTGCAAAATGCTATTTGGGTAAATTAAATAACGTTTTACAAAAGATTTTCCCAGGAGTCTCTTTACAAGTTTTCTCCCCCACCTTTTTATTTTGGACAATTTCAAATTTATAGAAAAGTTACAAGAATAATATAATAAATATCCATATACCCTGTACCTCAATATACTAATTATTATCATTTTACCATATTTGCTTTATCTCTTTGTGTGTGTGTGTGTGTGTATATATATATATATATATATGCCTCTTTTTCCTTGAGCCATTTGAATGTAAGATGCAAACATCGTGAAACTTGACTCCTAAATGTTGCAGGGTGGATCTTTTAAATATAGGAACATTATCTTCCATAAGCATTCAAGGCATTTAGCAATAATATAGTAATGTCTAAAGCATAGTCCAGAGTTAAATGTTGCTAGTATCCCCAGTAATATCCTTTATACTGATTTTTTACAAATCTAGGATCTGGCTGGGGGCGGTGGCTCATGCCTATAATCCCAGCACTTTGGAAGGCCAAGGCGGGTGGATCATGAGGTCAAGAGATCGAGTCCATCCTGGCCAACATGGTGAAAACCCGTCTCTACTAAAAATGCAAAAATTAGCTGGGCGTGGTGGCACATGCCTGTAGTCCCAGCTACTCAGAAGGCTGAGGCAGGAGAATCTCTTGAACCTGGGAGGCGGAGGTTGCAGTGAGCTGAGATTATGCCACTGCACTCCAGCCTGGCGACAGAACGAGACTCCATCTCAAAAAAGAAAAAAAAAAAAATCTAAGATCTAATCAAAGGTCACACATTGCATTTGGTTACCATGCCTTTTTAGCCTCCCTAATCCTAGAAAATCCATCCAGTCTTTTGTGTCTTTCATAACATGAACACGTTTGAAGATTCCAGTCCAGCTATTTTGTAGAATATATCTCACATTTGGGTTTTTCTAATTTCTTCCTCATGGTTAAATTCAGGTTAGACAGTTATAGCAAGAACACATGGGTGATGTTCTTGGCATGGGACATAGTAGGGTTTGTACCATTGCTGGTAATGTTATGAGTGATAATTGGTCAAGGTGATGTCCCCAAGGTTTATGCATTGTTAATATGCCTTTTCTCTTTTGTCATCTGTGAAAGATACTCTGAAATTGCGGAAATAACTTAATATCCCCAGATCTTTCATCCAATGGCTTTAGTATCTATTGAGGATACCTTCCTGAATCAATCATTGCATTGAGAGTTGCACAATGGTGACTTTCTAATTCTATTCTTCCTGCATTTGTTAGGTGTCATTCTTGTGTCTTTTTGAAGAAAAGAACTTTTCTCCCCCCTCTTTTTGAGTATCACTAATCCATTGGCATCCATACTTTTACATAACCCTTAATTGCTAAAAAATTCTCTATAGATAATGAATGAGGTAAGTGATAATAGCAGACCTGTTTTACAAATATAACCAGAATATAGAACGTCTAAGATTTTAAAGTCAGTCCACTGGAAATAGATTTTAGAGCTTTTGTGTTCATGTAGGTAGATGGTTCATATTTCTATTTGTTTTTATATTGTCTTCCAATTCTTGCTTTATCTTAGTGTTCACCTTTGGCAAGGTCAGATGTCCTGCCCTGGCCAATGTTCAGGCAGAATCACCAATGTGACTATATTGGGCACACCTGACCAAGGAAGGAGCTTCCAGTGAAGACTTTGAGAGAGACAGGTACTAGAAGAATGTTAACATCAAAGGCCTGGTACTCCCACTTGGTTTAAGAAGGCAGATTCCATACAAGTGAGGGCATGAGAGTGCTGAAAGGATAGGAGGCTGGGGTCAGTGGAGGATGGAGGGGTTTCAGTTTTCGATAGAGTGGTTGAGACCAGATGGAAACAAATGAGAGAGGTTGACCTGGACTAAAGACTACAGAGACAGGAGAGAGAAAAGACTAGCACCTACTGGCAGCATGAATGATGGAAACTGAGTACCATCAAAATCACCATGGAAGATGTCATATTTCAGCATGGGGGCTCCGGGTGAGGTCACTGGGGAGTTCAGGTAAGAACTCTGCACAAGAAAGACCATTAATGGCCACTGTGATTTTCTTTAACCCCTGAGAAAAGTACAGACCACACATGAGTTAGTTCTACACAGAACCTTCAGTGTTTTTAAGTTAGTCGTTGTAAAGATTATTTCTTTGAAAGCATAGATATATGTGGATGAGAAAGAGTCTGCTAGTGCCTTACCATTTTCTATCTTATCTGAAGCATTCACTGCAAGAACTTTAAGGAAATTAACTCTTAAGTGTTTTAGAATCTCATGTTTTTTGACCAGAGCTGTATGAAAGTCATATTTCTACTTGTGAACATGAAGGGGTATAATTGACTTAGGAGGCTGGAAAGATTCCCTCACTTTTTGGTGTTGCTTGATGTGTGAAATCAAGAATTGATAAGCCTTATAGAGATAAGTCATCTAGTCACCACATCAAAAGGAGGCAGAGGTATTCCAGCTTTTCTTTTATTTCTTCTGCTCTCATGTTGCTTGTTTAGGGATAATTCTATGAAATATTTCAATTTTTTTGGTGGGGTCATTCTAGAGAAGGGATATGCTGCTTTATGTTTTGTCTCTAAGGTATAAATGAAAGTAACTGGAAAATATCCTTTTCCTGGTGATGAGACACAATTACTGAATTATAGAAAACAATAGAAAAATTAATTCCCTCGTCCACTGTATTAAATCTTTAGTGGGAATCTTAATTTAGAATTAGGAAAGTGGGTTTAAAATCAATGACATTTTCACTCCCACCTCCCGGTGTAGAATCCTTTTTTTAAAAAAAAAAAAAAAAAAGCTTCAATTTTTATTTTAGGTTCTAGGGTACATGTGCAAGATGTGCAGGTTTGTTACATAGGTAAATGTGTGCCATGGTGGTTTGCTGCATAGAGCAACCCATCACCCAGATATTAAGCCCAGTGTCTATTATCTATTCTTCCTGATGCTCTCCTTCCCCCAATGCCCTCCCCCTGCACCACTGACAGGCCCCAGTGTGTGTTGTTCCACCTGTGTGTCCATGTGGTCTCATCATTCAGCTCCCCCTTATAAGTGGGAAGATGTGGTGTTTGGTGTTCCGTTCCTGAGTTAGTTTGTTAAGGATTATGACTTCCAGCTCCATCCATGTCCCTGCAAAGGACATAATTTCATTCCTTTTTATGGCTGCATAGTATTCCATGGTGTATCTGTACCACATTTTCTTTTCTTTTCTTTTTTTTTTTTGAGACAGAGTCTCGTTCTGTTGCCTAGGCTGGAGTGCAGTGGTGGATCTCAGCTCACTGCAAGCTCCGCCTCCCAGGTTTACGCCATTCTCCTGCCTCAGCCTCCTGAGTAGCTGGGACTACAGGCGCCCGCCACCTTGCCCAGCTAGTTTTTTATATTTTTTAGTAGAGACGGGGTTTCACCGTGTTAGCCAGGATGGTCTCGATCTCCTGACCTCGTGATCCACCCATCTCGGCCTCCCAAAGTGCTGGGATTACAGGCTTGAGCCACCGCGCCTGGCCAACCACATTTTCTTTATCCAGTCTATCACTGATGGGCATTTGGATTAATTCCATGTCTTCACTATTGTGAATAGTGCTGTAGTGAACATATGCATGCTTGTATCTTTATAACAGAATGACTTATATTCCTTTGGGTATATACCCAGTAATGGAATTGCTGGGTCAAATGGTATTTCTGCTTCTAGATCTTTGAGGAATCGCCACACTATCTTCCATAGTGGTTGAACTAATCTACATTCCCACCAACAGTGTAAAGCATTCCTTTTTCTCTGCAACCTCACCAGCATCTGTTGTTTGACTTTTTACTAAACACTATTCATACTGGCGTGAGGTGGTATCTCATTGTGGTTTTGATTTCCATTTCTCTAATGATCCATGATGTTGAGCTTTTTTTCATACTGGTATAGAATTCTTTTTTCACTTTCCTCATTTCCTACTTGCAGAGATGTGTCAAAATGATGTTAGGCCTACATTTAAAGAATGGGTATTTTTTGTGTGTGGTGGGGGGGTTGAGTTGAAGTTTGTTAGTGAGAATTTTTGTTGTTGTCAGTGATAGAAATGCAGCTGAAACCAGTTTAAACAAAAATGGGATGTGATTGGTTCATATAAATAAACACAGAGGTAAATCTCACACACACGCGCGCGCACACACACACACACACACACACACACACCCCAGGTACAGATATAACTATATAACCATGCTTGAATTGTGTTATCTGACTGTTCTGTCTGTCTGTCTATCTGTCTATCCATCCATCCATCCATCCATCCATCCATCCATCCATCCATCCATCTCTTGCCTCTGCTTTCTTCTTTATTGGCTTTGTCTTTGGGTAAGTTTTCCCATATGCTGACAAAGCTGGCTACTGTTAGCTTTTAGCTTATATTTTACTAGCTTTGCAATACAAGCAGGAAAAAAGGGATACTTTTTTGGGGTAATTCCAGTAGAAGTCCTGGTGCCTACCCTTTATTGACCTGAATTGGGCCTGGTGCTCATCTTGGAATTAACTGAGTGGCCAGGTCTGGATATGCCCTTGCTCGGAGCCAGGAAGTAGCATGGGCACTCTCTATGGTCTGTCCTACCCTACAACTGCCCTACCTTTCCTGGAGAGTTGGGGAGGGAAAGTTGCTCACATGGAAATTAAGAAGCTATTATCAAAGAAGAAGGAATGACTGTTAGACCAACAAAACCAATATGTGCCCGCCAAAGGACTCTTACATCCAACCAGGACAGATAGCCTTCAGAACTTCTAGTGGAGAAAAGGTGAGCTTAAGAGTGGTGTGCAAGGCTTATTAGGTCTGTTTGAGGCCTGGGTTAGACTTACATAGGGGTGTGTTCGAAGAAGGATGCTTTGGAGGGACTTATGTTTTCAGACCTGTCCTGTCAGGAGTCCATTCCTTTATCCCTCTCCTCTTTAAACTACGGAGTGAGTTACCTTGGTGAGGTAAAACTGAGGCCACCAAAATCTACAGATCCCTCCTTCCTTGGGAGTGTTGCCGGAAAAAAAACCTCTCTCCTAAGAAGCAGGCTTTGTCCTCTACTGGTCGTTTCCCTCAGCCCTCAAGTGATAACTGCCCTTTCTCTGAGCTTCCTCCCAGGCTTTTTACCTCCATCTCCAGGGGTTTGGGCTGCTGTTTCCAGGAGCTGCCATTTTTCTCCTGATGTGGCTGCCATGTTCCCCGACTCTGCTGCCTCCGAGCACTTGGAGTTGGGAGAGAGACCTCTCTCCCGATGACAGCTCTTTGAGCAAATCTTAGACAGGTGATCCTCTGAGTAGTCTGTACTTTTTCCTTTTAATTTATAGTACCCCTTTACTGAATAACTTGGCACCAATTCTCTGAGAGTGGACAGGAGACCTTGGAGCTATCCAGTTGAGTTTCTCCTCACAATCATTTACTGTCTCCTAGAATAAGGCCTCTCTCCATTTCTAGCTCTGTCCAACCTCAGGGTGTGTCTCTGCATACTTGAGACCTTTTCTTTCCAGAGGTTGGGGTTAATGTTTGCTTCTCTGGCATTAGTCCTGATATCTCTACATCCTGAGTTTCCTAGAGTTTCTTTAACCATTTCTTCCAGGAGGTCTAAGAGAGCCCCAGTCAGTGGGATCCCTGTGGAGCTGTTCAAACATCCTAGGTAGGTTTTGAAGCTGATGAGCTCCTGTGTCTCCACAGGGATGCTATTGATGTCACCAGAGCAGTTCCTTTTTGCATCTGAGTGGTTCCACTCATTGCAGATAATTTACCTCCTCTGCCCTGCTCACTTCAAACCAGTGGTGCCTCCCACTCATGGGAACAACCCCATACTCACCTTCAGATTCCCAAATGCTTCCTGGCAATGGCAGTATGCAGATACTTCATGGCTATTTGTAGCTTGCCCATAGAGAAATGCAAAGCCAAATTTAAAGTGTGTGTATGACTGTGTTTATTTTCTTACCTTGATTCTTACTGATATGCTCTCCCTTATTCTCTGATTTGCTTATCATTTTCCCCACCCTTCCATTTTGGTTACTATCTAAGGACATATATTTAACAAAAGTAAGTTCAAACCCTTTTATGAGAAAGTATAGTTGAACGTGAATGGATTTTGGAATTCCTGCATTGAATCCTATGAAATTGTGTCAACAGACCAAAAAATAGTCAGATAATGTGATTTCCTAGGGTTCAACCTAGTAGATGAAGCAGATCCTAGATTTGCCTCCTGTGTGTCCTCAGGCTAGTAACCTAACCTCTCTGAGTCCCCCAGTTTACTTATCTATAAAAATAAATAATAATTGTAAAAATCCATATAGGATTGTTCTGAGGATAAAATGAGTTGAAAATATGTATAAAATTCTTTGTTCAGTGTTTGGAACATAGCAGGCACTTAAATGTTAAGTTTCCCCCGTTCATCTACATAACAGAGAAATTACTACTTCATGAGGTTTCTGGGAGATTCCAGTGAGAGAGTACAGTCAAGCACTCAGCATAGCATCTGGCACTTGCTTGGCACCCTGTACCACTGGCTGTTCTCATTATTGTTTTTGGAAATAGTCCAAAAGTCAATTATGAATATGACATAGTCATTGCAACTCCGTGTCACTGTGCACCCAATGGCTCACTCCCTCAGGCTGCCAGCAAGCCACGGGACGAAGGCATTTGGATTATACTTTCTAGCTTCTCTCATCTAGCTTGTGATCAAAAACTGGGCAAGAAAATTTGGGTCCCTTACAAACTTGATCATGTGTGAATAATGAACTTTGGCTGGCAGAGCTTGGGGACTAGAGTGATTGTTTTGAAAACAATAACCCTGACCTCTGTGGTGATGTCATTTCCTCCCATCCATCCAGTCTGTTGTGGTTTCCTTCTCTGGGAAGCTGTTTCAGAACCTTCTAGGCAATGTTAATAGGTTCTTGTCTGACTGCTAAGTACCTATACACAACTCCACTTTAGTGCTGTCATAGAGCTCTACCTCTTTGTCCCATCTTTGTACCAGATTGAGAGCTTTCTTGAAGACTCTTTATCTTTGTATTTCACTCATTGGACACTGGTACAGCAAATAATCCATCTATAGAAACACTTGGTGAATAGATTGAGACCCAGATATAAACTTTCTACCTAGGCCACCTGATCATCAATGACTGCCTTTAACTTTCTCCCAGTCTTAGTCAATGTTTTTCTCTCTGTCTCTCTGTTTCTGACACACACACACACACACACACACACTTTGTATAAACAACAAACCCATCCCTAAAGACTGGGAGACCAAAGGATGGATGTATTTGCTTTCTTCAAGTATAAGATTCTCTATTACAAATTCCATCTTCCTAGGAGTCATAGAACTGAACTTAAAAGTTTTGTTTTGAAAACATATTGTCATGAAACGAAAGTGTGAGTATGTTAATCTACAAATAATTGACCAATAAAGAATGTCTTAGCGGATTTTTGTCTCAGTTCCTATGTTGCGGAAATGATTTTCCAAAGATAAGAAATCTGTTGGCAAACACTTGTTCTGTCATCACTGATAAATGAGCTGCTTGTCAGAAGGAGGTCTGGCCTTGGATTCTTGTCATGGTTTCAGCATGAGATGTGGTGTGTCACGGATGTGTCCTATTCTTGTAGGACAGGTTGAGGGTTGATGGTGTAACTTTGAGTGGAGACATTTTATCACATGGAGGAATTGTTGGCTATCAACTATGTGCTGCATAGCACCAAATTAGGCACCAAGAGCCATAAAAACAGAATATGAGACATGATCTTCAAAAGTTTTATGATGTGCTTGGGGACTGGACCCACACACACAGAGCAGTTAAGTTACAGTGTAAACCAGTGTATGAGTAAGTGTAAAACCGACAAAGATTTAATCTCCAAGATTTAATGAGGTTAAACAAGGATACTGTTACATCTTGGAAGACAGTTAATTGGGGAGATATAATATTAATTGACTATTACTTAAGAAAAGAATAGGTTGAGGGAAAGGGAAAATCATCTTTATAGAAAAGAAAAAGCAGTGCTTTCTTTCTTTATACTTTCGTAACACTCTGGTCACAAAAATGTGTGGTTTTTGTCCCTCAAAATGACCAGTTCTCCAATACCATCTGGTTATCTTAAAGTTTAACTTAATCTCGACACTAACTGGAGATATACAGACCACACAGGTTAAGGGCTCAGTCCCACAAGACTGCCCCTGCCATTTAGATGCCAGCTGCAAGTAACAGGTCCTCAGGTGACCCACAACTTCTGTCTACTTGGCTACAAATTGGAGGCTCTCATGGCCTCCTTGGGTTTGAACATTTATCAGAATGGCTCAGAGAACTCAGGAGAACATCCGTGTATTTACGGATTTATTCTAAAGGATTTGATAAAGGCTATAAACATGAACAGCCAAATGGAAGATGCAGAGGGGAAGGCATGGGGCCAAGGGAATGGGGTTTTCATTCCTTTCTGGTTGGTCCATCCTCCCAGCACCTCCACATGCCCAGCAACCCAGAATATCTTCAGACTCTGTTTCAGGGACTTTTATGGAGGCTTTGTCACTTAGGCATGATTGGTTATCAATTCCATTTCCAGCCTGTCTCCCCTTCCTGGAGGATGGGAATGGGGCTAGAAGTTCCAAGTTTCTAATCGTAGCTCGGTCTTTCTGGTAACCAGCCTCCATCTAGGAGCCTACCAAGAGTCACCTCATTAGAGCAAAAGACGCTCCTATCACCCAGGAAATTCCAAGGGATTAGGAGTTCTGCGTCAGCAACTGGGATCAGAGACTAAATGTTAGAGTGAAAAAATGCACCTAGCATTCCTATTGCTCAGGAAATTACAAGGAGTTTAGGGACTCTGTGCCAGGAGCTGGGGATGAAGACCAAAATATGGATTTCTTAATATAATTCACAGTATCACAGCATCCTATGCAGGGACAAAAGCAGGAGGGAAGGTTTGGAGTCAGGAACGAGTAGGCTGTGTTTGGCACATATAGAGGATAGGTACCTGAAAGGGCAAGGACATCTCTTCCTTTATCCAACTGACTTTTATAAGAACCCACTTATGAGTGTGGTAAGTTACTGTAAAGATGAATGCATTATGCAATCAAATCATGTAATGGTGGTGGTGGTGGGAGGGGGGGCAGCTGATCTGAAATCTAAATCCTGACTCTGTGTGGGATATAAACCTCAGATTCCCTTCAAGAAGTACATTTAGGTGGAGACCTGAATGAAGAGGAAAATTCTTCTCTTCTACTAGGAAAGAGGAAAGGGAAATGAAAGTTGAGAAGAAACATACTCTAGGGCTGAAAGAATAACATGATTGAAATCCCTATGACTGGAACAAGCTCTGTGTCTTGGAGGAATTGCAGGTAGACTTGTTTGGCCAAAAGGTAGAAAACCAATGGGGCAATGGTATGAGATCAGTGTGGATGGAAATAAATAGTGGGGGCAAGATTGTGCAGGGCCTTGCAAGCCATGTAAGGATTTGGTGGTTTGATTCCCAAGAGCAATGGAAATGAAGAGGATTTTGAAGAAATCAATAGCACCTGGTAGAGTGTAGTGATGAATGAAAGAAAAGACAAAAGATGATTTTGGTGTTTCAGTTGAGTGGGGTCCTGATACAAGCTAGAAAGGTTCCTCTGTTTGTTGGAGAGGTCATGGTTTCAGTTTGGGCAGGTTGAGTTTGGGATATGGACAAGCCAGCCAGGACCAGAGTCCTGTAGGCTGTTGGGATTGAGGGCCTGGCTCTTATAGGTGAGACGATGCATTCAACTTGCTCAAATTGGATTTGTGAGCCATTGTCAGACATCAGGGTTAAGCTGTGAGATATGGAAGCCTCTCTGAGGGAAAGGCCACATTAGGAAAGAGCCGCAGAATGAGGTCTCAGTTTGAGGAAGTCTCTGCCCTGGATCATGGCTGGGAGAAAGAGAAGCTCACAAAAGAGCTATCAGAGAGATGAGAGGAAACCCAGGAAACTGTGAGGACACGGAAACCAAGAGGGCTAAGAAGACTTTTAAGAAGGTGGAGGTGATCTGTATCATACGGGCCCCAGTAGATATCAGTTTGAGCAAGACCTCAGAAAAGGCCTGCCTTGCTTGCAGAAGGAAGGACTGGAGACTTTTATCAATTAATATGTAGCTCTGGGAACTGCCAGTCAACTGATCATGATTCCACCTAACTGTTTTAGGTCTAGCTCATGTTTTTGTATCATTCCAACAGGCTGTTGTTAGAGACCTTGTGTAATATAAACTACACATGCAATCTCTTTCTGAAAGATTGGTAAAGAGATGAGTATGACTCAATGACTACTGATTAGTAGAGCAACCATACAACTTGTCATTCAAACTGAGACACTGTTCAGAGTGAAAGGGGGTATTAACCAGATGAGATGCTGGAACAAGTGGAATCTGGGACTGACCTCAGCTAACTGGGATATATGGTCACCCCAGTTATTGATGACTTTAGACTGGTCCCTACTTGTCACCATTGCTTTGTTCAGTATTCACAAACTGATCCCTTATTTAGTCCTCACAGCAACCCCAGTGAACCTAGATCTCCCAACCCGTTTCTGTAGATGATTAGATGGAGACCCGAGGTGGCAGGGCACAATGTGTCTTTGCACTCTTTGTCTAGAGCTCTCTCTCTAACCCAGATGCTTGCTCCAGTCTCAGCAAACTTGGGTCCTTATTCCATTACTGATTTTGGCCTTAGCAGACTGAGAAGAATTTGATAGGCTTTCTATGTAGGGTTCTCCCTTGTCCTTCTGCCAAATCACAATTGGCGATGCTGACTTGGCCTGTCTCCAGGTTTTTGGCACCAAGACTCATTAAGCCTTTAAGTTCAAGTGAGGACATTTCAACCCACTCCTTTTTTGAAAAAGATCTCCAGTGAAAAAGCTGCTTTTTGTTGGAAGATTGGCCTGGCTTAGGTGGGGGCTTAGGCAAGAATTGAGTATCCCCAACAGGCTTCTGTTAGAAAGATGAAAACAGATGGAGAACATGGAAGGTGAATATGCAGGACTCACGATGAGCAGAATGAGCCCCCAGAGTTGCCTCTTTTTTTGAATCCTCACCAAATAAATAGCCCTTGGTTCTTACTCAAAAGAGGGACTCAGTTCAGTAGGGGTACTGTCTCCATTCAAACTGTTCATTGGACATCAATTACAAAGTCTACTCTGGGAGCTGTTGTGTGCACTTGAGCATCTTGCCTTTGGAATATTCTCAAGCTCATCCATCTTTGTAAATATTCTATTCGTTAAAAATTATATGATCCTTGTCACTTCCTTTCTCCCAATACACACTCTTACATGACCCAGACCCAGTAGGGCATTTACAGAGTTTGTTCTGAAGCTTCCTAGAAATGTCTTTGAAACTTATTTTAGCAGAATTGTCACTTGGAACCACTTCCCTCAACATGCGGCGATTCCCTCATCCTATTAATCTGCTCCTTAATACATCTTAAAATTCTCCTGACTTGAATCTCAGGCTAATCTTTCTCCTTCTGAACGAATTTTTGACAGATATTTTAGAATGATCAATTGATTTAAGAAAATACAGCAACTGGTTTAAATGTGGGCTACTCATGTGGTGATGAGAAACTGGCCTAGCCCATTGCCTGCCTGTGGGGTTACATGCTGGATTAGGCTTTGCTTAGGTTTAAGAGGATTTAGTAGCTCTAATTGTATTTCCTTAATAATCCATTTTTTGATTGTCTCTAATGGGCTGTCAGGCTTGGTGGGCTGACTTCCCATGATGAAGTGTGCAGAATCCCTGCCTCACCTGTTTTGAATGTTCCCTTTGGTTACTCAAAGGAGTGGAGTTTTTCTTAAATAGCCTACTAAGGACCTAGTTTATAAATGATTTTTTTTTTTGAGATGGAGTTTCATTCTTGTCACCTAGGCTGGAGTGCAGTGGCACGATCTCGGCTTGCTGCAACCTCTGCTTCCTGGGTTCAAGTGATTCTGCTCCTTCAGCCTTCTGAGTAGCTGGGATTACAGGCATCTGCCACCATGCCTGGCTAATTTTTGGATTTTTAGTAGAGACGGGATTTCACCGTGTTGGGCAGGCTGGTCTCAAACTCCTGCCCTCAGGTGATCTGCCCACCTTGACCTCCCAAAGTGCTGGGATTACAGGTGTGAGCCACCGTGCTCCACCAAGTGATTTCTTTAAAAAGTTAACTGTGAAGAAATAGACTTCCTTCTTGGTATCAAGAGGTAGAAAGAGTGAATAAAAAGAAAAAGTGAGGACTGTATGTCTGAGTGATTAGCTCTAGTGCTTGGCCTTCCTTAAGCCACTGCAGACTCTGCTGGGAGGCTAACATTCCCAAACCTGGCTTCATCATGACTGGTGACCTCTTCCCAGAAGATGGGACATGATTCAAGTTCATTTGCCTGGAACACTGTGTTCCTCTGTCTGGGTGCAATGATTCTATTCAACTCGTCAGCCCTGTCCATTTGCACTGGCCACAGAGATTGATCTATTGTTCCTGCGATTCTCTTTGTGCTTCCCTACTTTGTATCTTTCCTGCATTTGCTTCTAGCCACCTGGGGTGCCGTATTCCCTGTCCATTTCCATCTCCTTAAATCCCAAACAGACACAGTGGGCACCTTTCCCTCCACCACAACATCCCCAGTGCTGCAACCTGAATTCAGTCTTCTGAGCACCCATGGCTGCGACAGCCATTGGCTGTGACAGCCATACATCCCAAAGTGGAGATGACAACCCTGATTTCAAGTGCTAGCTCCCTCATTTCTCGTTTGAAGGAGAAATTTTGGCTGTGCCTAGAGCAAGCAAGTCATTTGTCTCACACATGGCACTGCTCATGAAGTTGGATATTTTAACTTTCTATTAGATGATAAATTCCTTGAAGTAGTGACAGTGACTCACCTGTCTTTGTATGCCTAATGGTGCTTGCACATGGCAGGCATGTAGTAAGCTTTTGAAGGGAGGATGGGAAAAAGAAAAAATTCATACTTTTGAAATTATTGATATGTTTATAACTAACCAGTAAATGTATAGTAAAACACTACAATTTTAACTTGGTATGGATCATAGACATAAATGTAAGAGCTAAAACTACAAAACTCTTAGAATAAAACATGGCAGTAAATCTTTGTGACCTTGGATTAGGCAATCATTTTTTACATATAACATCAAAAATACAAGTGACAAGAAAACATAAATCAATTGGATGATATCAAAATTAAAAACTTTTGTCCTGCAAATGATACCATCTCTCAACCCACAGAATGGGAAAAATATTTGCAAATCATATATCTGATAAGAGGCTTATATCCAAAATATATAAAGAGCTCTTATAACTCAATAATAAAAAGATAACCCAATTTAAAAATGGATAAAATATCTGAATAAACATTTCTCCAGAGAAGCTACAAAAATGACTAGTAAGTACATAAAAAAGATGTTCAACATTGTTAGTCTTGAGAGAAATGCAAATCAAATCCACAGTGAAATATCACTTCACACCTACTAGGATGGCTATAATAAAAAAGGAAGACAGTAAGAAGTGTGGCATGATGTGGAGAAATGAGAACTTTCATGCATTACTTGCAGGGTTGTAAAATGACGTAGCCATTTTGGAAAACAGTTTGGCAGTTCCTCAAAAGGTTCAACATTAAGTTACCATATGACCCAGCTGTTATACTCCTAAGTACATACCGAAGAGAAGTAAAAACATATATCCACACAAAATCTTGTAGTCAAATGTTCGTAGCAGCATTATTCATAATAACCAAAAGGTAGAAACACCCAAATGTCCACGGATTGATGAATGGATAGATCAAATGTGGTATATCCTTGCAATGCAATGTTATTTGACCCTAAAAAGGAATGAAGCATTGATGCATGCTACAACATGGATGAACCTTGGATGAACCTTAAAAACATAATGTTAAGTGAAAGAAACCAGTCATAAAAGACTACACATTATACAATTTCATTTATATACATGTCCAGAATAGGCAAATCTATAGAGACAGAAGGCAGATTAGTGGTTGCTTGGAGCTGGAAGTTGTGGGTGAGTAAGAGGGGAAGTGAAAAGTAATGGATTTGGGCCTTCTACTAGTGGAAGGGAAACTAAAATTAGTTTTTAGTGATGGTTGCGTAATCCTGTGAATGTACAAAAATATTGAACTCTACACTTGCAATGGGTAAACTGTATGTGAATTGCATCTCAAGTTGTTGAAACATACACACACACACACACACACACACACACAGTGTAATTTAAATTTTTGACTTCAAGATGTTTAAAATGTCATGTAGAAGAATCATTCCAAATATCATTTAGTTTATTTCTGATGTACTAGTATCATATTGTAAAGTGCTGCTTATATTTTAGAACATCATTGAAGAGAATGTTTCATAGATTGGTGACATTTATATTGTCTACTTAAAAGGAGATATAAAGAAAATTACAAAAATAAAACTAAAAAAGGCAAGTTCATTAAGATCAGAAATAGTTACATCAGACAAAGACAGGCGATGGAGTGGAAGAACGAGAAGATGTTATTACTTAAATACTACATGGCTTTTGCATCACTTAAAACTCTTCTTCTGCTGCAGATGAAAAGGCTTTGCTCGCTGTGTGATGATTTTCCAGCCAGAGCCTCTGGCCTCAAGAACATATTCCCCAGTCCTCTGAATAAAACTGTATTTTGTATTTCTGCTGCATGTCCAGTAAAGGAGAATAATGTGTGCTGCCCAAGGGGAGATGGCCATATTGTTTTCTCCTTGCCCCATTTGTATATCCTGTAGTACATCAAAAAAGAAGGACCAAGGGACTTTACTGCTTCCTTTGGGGCCAACCAGCTCCTAACTCTTCTTTAGAGAGGAACAGGGGGACTCCACTCATTCCCATCCCCTCTTTCACAGACCAACAGGAAGTTCATGCAGTAATAACTGGCGGGAAGGAACTAAAAGCCTATCAGATGATCCTTTCTCCAGTGTGGTTGCTTGAATCCAGCTTTACTCTTGGTCCTGAGAGAATGATTCATATGTGATCATGATGATTCCTGCCTATAATCCCAGCACATTGGGAGGCCAAGGTGGGCGGATCACCTGAAGTCAGGAGTTCAAGACCAGCCTGGCCAACATAGCAAAACCCCATTTCTACTAAAAAATATGAAAAGTAGCCGGGTGTGGTGGTGCATGCCTGTAATCCCAGCTACTTGGGAGGCTGAGGCAGGAGAATTGCTTGAACTTGGGAGGTGGAGGTTCCAGTGAGCTGAGATCTTGCCACTACACTCTAGCCTGGGTGACAGAGAGAGACTCCATCTAAAAAAAAAAAAAAAAAAAAAAAAAAAGAGTTACTAACGACAACAAAAGTTATAAAATCGTTAGCAGATCTACAGTCCGTGATAGTTCCAAAACTGATGTTTTGAGTCCTTCCCCAATACTTTATAATGTTGCTCATTTCATTAACAATTCACTCAACAAACAAAGATTGAGGCCCTTACCAAGGACTGGTCCTTATACTAGAGCTGGAGTTACAGAGAGGACTAACCCTTTGCCTGATGAAGAAGCCAGATAGTTTCTGTGATGTGTGATAAATAGGGAAGCCAAACAGTGTTGAGACCCAGAGGTGGAAGGTACAGTCTCTACTTAAGAAATGGTTCGGTGAGGAGGTAACATTTAAACTGGGTTTTGAAGGATGAGTAGGAGTTTGCTAGGCCACAAAGGAGTGAGAGGAGGCCTGTGGGAAAGGCAGTTCAGAGGAGGAAGCAGTAAGCATGTGAAAGTGCCTAGCTGTATGAAGAGGCTTTGCATGTTCAGGGTCAAAGGCTAGGACAAGTGTGAGGTGGGGCAGACTAGAGGTGAGAGGTAGGTATCAGGTCAGTTTGTGAACAGTCTTGAATAGCATGGTAAGGACTTTCAACAGTATCCAGTGAGCAATAGGCAGCCAGCACAGTCTCTATACAGAAGAGCAATGGATTTGCTTTTTAGACAATTACCTTTGGTGGCAATGGAGACTTTTGATTGCTTTCTGCTGTGCCCCAAATACAAATAGATGTATAAAACACCATGCCTCCCAAGGAGCAGGAGAAATGCTTACCGCACCTATCTTGCTATGCCTGTCCTTAGTTTACATCCTTACTGTGCACATCTACATCTCAGAAGTTCTCTTCCAAGTTACTTGTTTAGAACTTGGAAGTTATTTCCCTGTAGAAGCAGTGTTCTTCACAAAGTCTGACGTAACCCAAACCACATCTGAGATTGTGTCAGCCCCACTGTTGAACCCAGCCTCGTGAGTGTGTCTGGGCTTAGCTGGTGTTGGGTAAACGTTTGATAATGAGATGTGGAATGAATAGGAGGTAGATTCAGAATTCTTATGGCCACATTGGGAGCAGACTCTCCTTTCTCTGCAGCTGTTGGCTTGTCCTCATCATCTTCAGGATGGCAAGTGAGGCTGGGGAGATGGGAGCCTTGAAAAGAGTTAAAGCCCGAGTTTGGCAGAACGCAGGGCCGGAGCCAGCTGTGGCTGCAGTGATCATGCAGCCGGGTCTGTGTTTGGAGCTTCTTTCTGCCTTTCCTTTGTCGGCATCCTCCCTTCCTTCCTCCCCATCCCCAGCTTTTCTATTGCCTTCCGCCTGTCTAGAGACTACGCCCGTAGAGGCCTGTGCTTCAGAAGGATTGGCATTGTCTCCTTCCCTCACTGCTGTTCTTTCATTGCTTCTAACCTAGCTTTAGCCACAGGCAGGATGCTCAGGAAGAGAAGTGAGCCAATGATCAACACAGCCAATTTTCACCAGCAGGAGGGCTGCATTGAAATCTGTTTGGAGAAGATGATAATAATGCCTGCCATTTATGAAGCGCATATTGTACACCAGGCCTGTGCCAAGTGCATCACATGCATTGGTTTACTTATTCCACATTCTCAAGCTATGACTAGTAGGTATTTTTGTCCCCATTTGAAAGAGGAGGAAACTGAGGCTTGTGGATGTCAAATGCGTAAATAACTTGCCTAGTGAGTTACAGGGCTAGGATTTGAACTCAGGTCTTTCAGTTTCTGGAGCCTACTGCTGTTCTTGGAATTTTATGGATCCCAATCCTGGAACACTTTGTTCTGAGAACTTCTTGCTAAAGAAGAGTTGGGAGCTGGCTGTATATTCCACCCCAAGACTGGATACAGAAATCTTCAGAGCTGCATCACAGCAATTTCACCTTCTGAGTTTTCTCTCCACCCTCTTGATAGCAAACCTAGCAATAACTAGGTTTTAGCTGTGCAAAGGAAATACTAATTACAGTCATTTAAACATAATTACTACATAGCACAATGATGATTGCACATATCATTGCCTATGTCAGAGTAACTTTAGTCTCCATTTTATTTAGTTATACTAAGTTCTTTTCATGTGTTGGCAGCTTTCATGGTGCATTGATCATGTGTGTCATCCTAAGCTTGTAGCTTATAAAAGCAGGGAGAGTCTTGAGTGGGAAAGGCAGTTTGGGGGTGATTGGGCTTGATTACCAGGTGAAGGCATTTGAAGGGCATCCTGTGGCACTTGGGTGCCTGCAAGTCCTTGGAAGAGGGAAGGAGCCTGGCCAGAGCCAGGTTTTAGCAGTGGTCAGTTTGGGTGCAGTGGGCCTATGGATTAGGATGGCAGAGACTGGTGGCTAGAGATTATCTGTAGAAATGCAGAAAGTGAAGCATCATAGAAAAGCACTCTTTTCAGATTTAGAAACTTGAGTTTATAATCCCAACTCTACTGCTTAGGACCTCTGACCTCAGACATGTGCCTTCACCTCCTGGGAACAGTTCCTTTACTCCTTATCTAGATTATCTGATTTTATTTTTATGCCTTTTCTAGTTCCCAAAGTCCATACTTTCCAGACAGCAGGAATAGTTATGCAAAGGATGGACTGTAAAAGAGATGGGAAATGGATCAAAGCACTCTGAAGATATTCAAATAATTGCTGTCTGTTCCTTCCCATGCTTATAGTATGGATGATTTTATTAGTGTTAGTATTTTAGTATTAAGAGGGATGTGACAGGCAAGAAGAGGTTTTATTTTTCCCCCTAGAAAATGTGGGAAAATGGGTCCATTTGTTTACAGTATCCCAAATTTTAGCTCTTCTTCCTTCTGCTGCCATCCCGGCAAGATCCAGAGGAAAGTATGTGCCCAGGTGTTAAACTTCACATTCTGGAACAGGATTTTCTTAGGTACAGTTTACCTGGGCAAAGGCCTCCTGCAGAGGTATAACAGTCAAGATAGTGCTGGGTGCTGTAAGTAATAAACCCCTGAATCTCAGTGGTTTAACACTGCGGAAATGTATTTCCAGTCTTGTATGGCTTAATGTTGGCAACAGGGAAGGATGGAGACAACTCTGCTTTAGGCAGTTATTTAGGGACACCAGTTAATAGAGACTCCATCTTCAACACACAACTTCCGAGGACTTCCAGATGTCAACATCTAACTAGTAAATGTGGAGGAGAGAGAATGGAGAATTGTTTGAGAGGGTTTTTAGGGCCAGGCCTGCATGTGATAGAATTACTTCTGCCTGTGCTCCGTTGGCCAGCACTCTATTATATAGCCACAGCAAATTGAAAAGGATGCTGGACAATAAAGTCCAGTGTGTGCCTGAGACAGCAGGAAGATAAGTATGGTGAGCAGTCTCTGTCACAGGTGCTGTGTTAGAATACTAATAGCACTGCTGAGCCCTAGAAACTCACGGGGTCAGGCCCAACTTCTTGGAATTCGAAATCTACAAAAACCTTCTAAAGCTCCTATGATCTCTTCTTACGTGTGCTCCAGGCAAGTGGCTTAAGTGTGACCTACATTTTACACATTCTGAACCGTGCATAGCACCCCACAAACATTTGGTAGATATTGATGGCAGCTTGCATTCCAACACTCTTGTTCATTTGAAACTCCTCTTTGTTTCATGTTTCACTTTTCCCTATATTTTAGTCAGATTTTCTTGATCTCAGAGGATTTGTTAATTTTCCTGGTTTTGCCTGGACAACTCCAGAAAGAAATCTTTTAAAATGACATCTGTAACAGGTTTATGATCAAGGTTAAATTGATCTCATGCTTATGCCATGTTATGTTAAATGAAAGTGCATATACTTTCATCCAGGGTACATAGTCAAACCCAGAAAGTGATCAAGGAAACCACATAGAAAAACACTATTGAGCCAAATTAAAAGGGACACAAAGTGGGTGATTTTGTGATCACAGTTGCCTATTGCAGCTGTACAAACCAAGCTAATGAGATGATGATGTAATCTCTTGTTGTAAAGAATAAAATGATTTCCTATGAGATTAAGCATGAACTTTCCAACCTTGTGGTTAAGATTTAGGTAGCTCTTCTGTTCTTCCCGAAATTCTAGGATAATTATTAGAATTAAATTTCTGAGCTGAATAACTTACAGAGTAAGCTCAATCCTTTTTAAATTTGCAATGCTTTCAGAATTTTACATTTAATGTTCACATTAAAGTCCGGTAACATATAAGCTGCCCATTGCTATAATTCCTAATGTCTAGATGGTCTCATAAGGTACCATTTTGTAGCACTCTTCTTAGTGCTGTGCTCCTTGAAGATCTACTATATGGGCTGTTGGAGGAGTCTGTTTGAAACAGAACCTCTCTTTTCCAGAGTAGGGCTTTGAGGTCGTTTGTTTGTTTTTTAAGTTGCAGGTAGAAAAAAAGTCTTCACTTTGTATTTCATAATCACAAAATGATGATTGAGAGACTACCACATGCTGGATATTAGGGGTGCAAAGAGTTATTAAATACAGTCTGTGGTTGAACCAGAACATTAGCATCATTCCTGGGTGTCTCAACAATTGTTTCTTTTTTGTTGTTGTTAATTTACTTTAAGTTCTGGGATACATGTGCAGAACGTGCAGGTTCGTTACATAGGTATACATGTGCCATGGTGGTTTGCTGCACCTATTAACCCGTCATCTAGGTTTTAAGCCCCAAATGCATTAGGTATTTGTCCTAATGCTCTCCCTCTTCTCGCCCCCACCCCTTGACAGCCCCTGGTGTGTGGTGTTCCCCTTCCTGTGTCCATGTGTTCTCATTGTTCAACTCCCACTTGTAGGTGAGAACATGCGGTGTTTGGTTTTCTCTTCCTATGTTAGTTTGGTGAGGATGATGGTTTCCAGCTTCATCCATGTCCCTACAAAGGACATGAACACATTCTTTTTTACGGCTGCACAGTATTCCATGGTGTATATGTGCCACATTTTCTTTATCCAGTCTATCATTGATGGGCATTTGGGTTGGTTCCAAGTCTTTGCTATTGTAAATAGTGCTGCAATAAACCTACATGTGCAGCATTCCATTTGAACAATTGTTTCTTAATCTTTTAAGAACTGTATTCTATAGAATGTGTGCAAAGCATATCTTTAATTCACCTTCTCAAAAATTAAGATGGCCATGCAATAGGATGTATGACAGTGGGACACGTATGTGCACCGTTCTGTTCTTCCTGTGGGTTTTTAATCCACTAGTGAGCGTGCCCCACGAGGGGGAGACCTAGGGTTTTCCCTGCCTTTCTTTGTATTCCCAGAACCCAGCTTCAGACCAGACATCATGCATACCCAATAAATGCTTGCTGAGTACATGAAAGGACATATGGTGTAGGCTTACTTGAAATGGGTTGCAGTGTGTTTCAGATTTAGAATGTAAAAGTTCAATAGACACCATTTCATTTTTGTCATAAAATTAACATTTATTTTTGATTACTCTCAGTGCCATTAACTTGTTTCATAATTAAGGATTATCCAAGATCATAACTTTTCTTCCTGTTTCTAGTTGTTTCTCACCCGGTGTATGCTAGACAAGCTATAGACATTTGTTGACTTGATTCATTTACGTGAGATTTTTATCTAAAGGTAGCCAGAGAAAGAGAACAAGCAAAACTTATTTTTATTTTGGTTTTTAGCAACTGGCTAATAGGAACATTGAAACTAACATAGCTTGCAGTTACCTAGCAAAAAGGGAAATGCTCAGTATAGGAAGTGAATGAATTTGCAAGTTTCCATTTATCAAATGCTAGCAACAGACGTCACCCCACTGGATTCTCACCCTAATCCTGAATGGGAGGCAAAACTTATTTTAAATCCCCATTTTATGAAATGGAAAACTGAGAAGACCCTGATTAAGAAACCTTTCAGTAACTCATAGCTAATATGTGTAGGATTCAACTTTAAAACCTAGGCTACTGACTCCAAATTCACTACCTCTTCCTCTTCATCAAGCTAAATGTTATAAGTTATTGGTGATGTTTTATCTATGCTCTCTGATACCTATGATTTTTAATAAGCAGAAATTTTCTATATGCATATAGTTGTAACTTTTTTATGTATTTGCAAACAGTGATGTTTTGAAAATATAAATCAGATTATCTCAGTCTCTGTTTTACAAGTCTTCTTATGCTTCGCATTGAACTTAAGATAAAAAATCTTGATGCCTTACCTAGGCCTGGATTTTGCTTACACCGTGGCCCTCTAGTCCCAGACCTCTTCCTTCTATTCACTCTGCTCAGCTACATTGGCCTTCTGGTTGTCTCTTGAATATACCAAGCCCACTCCTACCTCAAAGCCTTTCTGCTGACTGTTCAATCTGCCTGGAACTCTTGTCCTCCAGTCTCTTGTTGGCTAATTCCTTTGTATCATTCAACTTTTTTCTTAAATGTAACCTCCCCAGCAGCCTTCAGACCATACAATTAGAGTACTACTGCGTGGCCTATTACTGCACTTGTGTGCTATCTGAAATTTTCTTCTCATTTATTTACCTGTTTTCTGTTCCCCCTACTGCCCCATCCACTCACTGTAACAAGATTACAAATTCCAAATAATCAGAACTTTGCTTGTCTTGTTCACTGTTGCCCTTCCTGTGCCTAGAATAGTGGACAACACATAGCAGGCACTTGATCAAGGATATTGGATAAATAGTAAATATCTGAAAATAGTTTCTTCTCATTGGCTCTTACATTTTTGACATTTTAAAATTTTCTTTATTTTTGTTGTAGTTGTGGGTATACTTAGCACAGAAGACATGGGATGGTACAAATGCCTAATAGTTTTGTTGTGTAGGATTATGGTAATTTTCCAGAAAATTCATCTTTTAATGAATACAAAGATGATCTCCTACCAGACAGAGAGAACAGACTAGCTGTTAAGACCTTTAGCTGTATGTTTTGGGAACCACAGGCAGGAAATTGGCATATGGTTCTGCTGAGTGGAGATATTCCTCCAAGTGGATGACAGCGTCCTTTCCTCTGGAATTCCTGGTGATGAGGTTGCAGGTCATCCGTAGAGGGAACTTGGATCCCATGTGTCCTACACTTCACCAACAGACACTGTCTTCCGTTTCCCTTTAATTCTCACCTGGTGTTGATACTATCCCATTGTATTTAGGTAGTATTTGTTTGGGTTTTTTATTTTTGTGTTTTGTTTTGAATTATGCTTTATGACACATACTGAGGTTGGACTTTCTAAAGCACCAAACTGTGATATAAAATGGTCTAAGAGGTGAAAACTGTCCCAGCTGTGCTTCAGATTAGCTGTGCGTGTCTCTGGGAAATCTGGGAAATGTTTGGGGTTCATTTTTTCTTCTACAAAAATGGTGGGACACATACATGACCTGTCTCTACAGGGCAGGACTTTAGGGAAATAATGCACCCCAGAAGTTACATAAATATAACATATCATGATCAGCATAATCACTTTAAAGCATGCCATCAATAAGTATTTACTGAAAATATTTATATTTTAACTTATAAAGGACGGCATAGTGGTTTTTAATAAAATTGCAAGTGAATATCCTTGACTCTTACTCAAAAAATCTCTTACACAAAAAATGTCCTTGGTTTAACGCAAAATACAAGATAAGCAGGTGTTGAACATTTCAACAACGTGAATTCAATGTTATCTTTTATTGTTGTGTATTATAAACAGAGCACAGGATTGGAACAATGTTTACCAGAAAAAAAATAACAGCTGTCTCAGTCTTGAAAGTGAACATTATGGCTTTTTATTTTTTAATTTACAGTAAAACAATGTGAGAGAGATCATAGTTTCTGCTTCTTTTAAGTAAGGCCTATTGTTATAGGTCAGTTGATTGATTGATTGATTTTTTCCAATTTTCCCTTTATGTGATAGGGAAGATTCTGCTATGTAAGTGTAATTTTTACAAAGGATGAATACCATGAAATATTAAAAACAGCTTAAAAATCTAAATATATGTAAAAGGAGTTTTGGGGCCATCATTACTAAAAATATTAATATAGTTCTTAGATATAAAGGACAAAAAGCATACCTCTTTCAAAGATAATTTTTAAATAATGAATTTTGGGGTAGGACATTTTGTTATTTTTTCTACTTTGCCTAATTAACAACAAGGCTCAGATCTTTGTCTGTCTGGTAGCAATGGTATTTCATCTTATTAGGAAAATCTAAAACTATTAGACAGAGTGGTTAATCTGCCAGCTCTGTAGTCATCAGTGGTCCACAGCTATTGAAAACGGCCTAGCTCCATATGTATGGATAAGGGGTCTCCAAGGTAAATTGTTCAACCTCCAAAATACATTGTTAAGTGAAAAACAAGGTGTAGGACAGTGTGTACTATATGCTACACATATATATTTTTAAATTCTATATTTTTTAAAAATAAATTCTCCTCTGGAAAGTCTTTCAGGTTGCCTTCAGAGAGTGGGCTGGAGTCCTGTGGTACAAAGGTGACAGTAAGATATTTTACTGTATATCCTTTTGATGCTTTTGAATTGTCAACAACTATACACAAATATTATCTTAAAATTCAGTTTAAAATGACACTGTTAAAAACTAGTAAGGAACGCAATGTATCTGAGAAAAGCAAAAGTAGTGAGTAAAAGAATTTTGTACATTTAAAAATGTGACTTTGGAGATATCTATGTGTATTTTAAACCAGGAGATTTGGGATATTTACACCACCTGATAGAATGCATTGATCTAAGAAATTTGGGTTCTAGGCCCGAGTGTGCTACTAATCAGCTCTGGGGAAGTCACTTAGACTTCAACTCAGACTTCACTAGGACTCAGTTTTCTGAACTATAAAATGAGAAGAGTGAACAAATTGCCTTCCAACTGGTGACACCAGTAATTCAAAAATAAGTTATAAAGAAGCATTTTTAAAAGGTTAAATTTATGGTTAAAAAATAAGTGCATTCATGAAAAGAGCAGCCAGCTTGGCTCTCTGTGGGCAAAACAGCACTTGTGCACTGTGAGTACTGCCTCTTGGTGGCAGCATGTTGGAATTGCAGTGAAAATTACTGAGAGCAGCCAATTAATCTTGCATGCAAAAATGGAATATCCTGTCACAATCACTGTATGGACATTTCTCAACATATAAATATATAGTGGTATCAAAGTCAAAGATAGTTTAAATTCAAGACTATTAAACCATTTGAAAAATTTTTGTTACTGATCTGTAGAAATCTGGCAAGCATAGGTTCTTTATAATTTGTTATAACCTTGGATTGCATGAATTTTAACAGAGGTCAGCAAACTTTTTCCATAAAGCACCAAATAGTGAAGATTGTATGCTTTGTGGCCCCTCAGGTCTCCATTGTAACTATTCAACTCTGCAGTTGTAGCACAAAAGTAGCCATAGACAATATGTAAACGAATGAGGATGGTTATATTCCTGTTCCATTAAGACTTTATTTATAAGTACAGGTGTTGGACCAGATTTGGCCCAGGGATTGTAGTTTGTTGACCTCTCAATTATAATACACTCCTACCCTAAGTTTCTCTTTGCACAGTATTCTAAGTTACCTAATTGCCTGATTCCCGAACGTGGAAATAATATTCTACATTCTCCAGGCTCTTACCTTCAATCACTTATTTATGAATAACCTACTCTGCAAATGCTACACTTTACCCAATTACCCCGATGCTAACCATATTTTAGTTTTATAAGTTGCTTTCCTTGTTTCTGTTCATTCTGGATTTTTATGTCCTGAAAACAAGCAATGATAGTTGTTTCTCTTGCATTCCCTTGCTTGTGTAACCATTGTTATATAATTTCAATCTTTAGCTGAAAATCTTTTGCTCAAATATCTTTTGTACCTAGGGACTGTTGGTCAGCCTTGTTTAAAATCTTCAGAATGTGATTGGCTAACCTCTTATTAAACATATTCTTCCCTTTTTAAAGTGAAGCTCAACCATTTTGAAAAAGCCACTCTCCTCAAAGAGCGAGTAGGGTCTGACTTAGAATTTGTCTTGGCAAATCATTTGTAAAGATAGATACCGGTCTTTAAATTTAGTGCATCCCTGGAGAGATCCCTGTCTTAGCCAGGAAAATTGGCAACAAGCTTTACCTGAGTTGTAATACCTGGCTCCAGTTCCAGATAATTCCCTCACAACCTCAATCCAGCTCTCCCCCTTGTCCTTTTCCTTGAAGCCCTCTTCAGTCTCTACCCTTTCTCCTCTCTCAACATTTCTAAATTCTAAAACTTCACCTGCCATGGACCAACTTGATATTGGCAAAGCTCTTCACTTATATGCATGAAAGCTGATAGATTATTGAGATTTACTACATGCTTTGAATTCACTGCTTTTCCTATCCAGCAATTTAGCTGTAGCCCTGGATAAAGGTGATTTGTGTGATCCATCTTGCTTTATGTCTCACTTGACATTCTGCCTTTTTCATGACAGGTTGCTGAATGCTATAAAGCCAGGACTTGTTAAAAAGATCAATAGATTGCCTACCCCCATTGCAGGACTGGTGAGTATGTGGAATTGAGATTTATTTTCCAATATTCCTTTGCTCTAACCTAGGGGTCATGACAGTACCATTTATTACAGTTCTCTCCCACAATATATATTCCACTTGAATGAGAACGCATTGAATCCATTAAACGAAGAGGTCACTTAAAATGAAAGATTGCAGTCATGCCTAAATGGCATGTTAATCTTTGTTGGTGTTTTTTCCATGAGTGATAAGGACCTTCATTCTCAAAGAGCTAAATTTGTTTTGGGGTGAGAGGCTGATAAGTAGGTTGACCCTTGGGGGAGGAATGTGATTTTAATTACATTTTCTCATTTCAGTTCATCACTGCGTTCCCCTAGAATGGAGGGTAGAGGAGGTAGAGAGAAAGAGAATTTTAAGAGAAAACAATAGTGTCGTAATAAATTGCTGTTTTCAACATTAATAATCTACTTGGGTTTAAATATCTCAATTGTAGACCAACTATTCTGAAGACATACTGGGACACTAAGGTGGTCTGACATCATCTGGAAAACTGTTTAAACAGAATCCTTGCCCTTCTGAACTTATCCACATAAAATCTAAAACTTACATGTTCATATGTGCTTAGAAGCAAAATATTTTTTTCTTGCACTGATATGTCTTATAATTCTTGGCAACTAATTTTAATTGCTTCATCGATGTTGCCTTTGTGTAGAAAAAGGAAAGAAGTAAAAGATCAGGAAGACAATCAAGTCTTAGTTTCGGAAGGAATTGGCATATGTGTGTGTGCGCGTGCACACACACGCACACAGAGAGAGAGAGCTGAGGAAGTATATAGCTTGGTAATGACTCACTGATTGTTTCCATTGTGATCGCCTTCTGCGCATGTGGTTTTGCAGAAAGCAATGAGAAGAATGTCAAGAATTTAAGCAGGATCCTACATAGACCTTACTGATAGTTGTTAAAAAGCTTCTTAGCCATATCACGATGACTAATTGAAATTAGATGTGACAAAAAACCAATTGTGTTTGAGAACTGTGAGGGGTCCTTGGAGGAAGGTACGTGGTTTCAGCAAATTGAATGAAATAGATGTTTTCTTGAAGAACTGCCATTTCTGCAGATGCATTTTATTCCCCATATTGGTTGGTAGTGAACTGGTGATTAGTCGTTAAAAATCTTTCTAATTTTGTTCTTCAGAATCATGTAACCAAGTAAGTTAATATCGAGATAGATACATATATTTGGAAGGAATATATTTGAATAGTTCCATAAAATAAATAATATATGAGTATTATATATTAATGTATACATATATCAATTATTTTAAAACATTTAGTAAATTCACCTCTTCTAAATGTTAAAGCCAAGGTCTTAATGATCCTGATGAATATCTGTCCCTAAGCCTATGGCAACTTTGGACCTTGGAGCTCTGGGGTTTAATGTTATAGAACATAAAACATTTGCAGCATAAAACTAAGGAAGGCCCCAGGAAGATCCAGATGAGGAGAAACAAGTCGCTCCCAGTTCAGTAGCTAAAGAGAAAGGGGTTTTGAAACCTCAATGTAAAATGGAAATCATAAATAATTTTAGTAAAATTAATTCTTAGGGCCACATGCATTTGTCTTTATATTATTTCCTATCACAGATCGCATGTTGTTTCTCACATATTGCCTCTGTCTTGGAGCATTCAGGCAACTTGATACAAGAAGGCAAGGTGACCTCATCATCTTTCCTTCTATTTATGTTCTTGACTAGTATTCCTCTACTTTCTTTTTTCATTTGGATTTCCTTTTCACACTTTGTCCTTGCTATTGGGTTTTTTTTTTTTTTTTTTTTGCCCTTTTTCAGTGAACACCTCCCCTACTTAGCTTTACCCTGTATCAATTATATTTTATTTACTAATTTATTATCTTTAGTCCAAAAAAATACTTTCTTAAGTCACCTACTACCCATTCACTAGTGACTCCTGAATCTACAAATCTGGTCAAACTCTTTTCCTTTGCTCCATTTGCCTTCAGATCAACATTTCCACAAAAAGCAGAGCACTAGTTGTGGCCCTGGTGGGAAACAGATTGCCAACCCACAACCCCGTTATGTTCATGTACTTCCAGGGTTCTCATGTCATGCCTGTGCCTCCCTTTCTATGCTCATGTTCTTGTCTGTGTCCATGACTTCAGCTCTCCATGATATGGACCCAAAGCAGCATTTCTTATCAAGTACTCTCTCCTCAACTCCAGACCTGGTGTTCTGTCTATTGGACAGTCCCATCTGGATTTCCTACAAGCACCTCTCAAACTTAACATATTCAAATGAGACTTGAATGACCAGTCCTGTGCACCTATTTCCCAATGTCAGTGAAGGCATCATAGACATGCAGTCGCACCAGTTCAGCTATCAAATAATTTTCCCATCTGTCTACTTGTCTGCATTTCCTTGGCCACTGCCCCAGAGCAGGCCATCCTCATCTCTTGCCTGGACTATAATAGTTGACTCACAGTTCCACACTCTTCACTCCCATGAATGACGCCTTTTCTTGTGGTATGTGTTATTCATTGAATGTTTTCCCCCTGCTCTTTTTGACAAAATTATATTTGTCCATCAAGATTTAACACAGACTAACACATCTTTTAAGTTAAAAAAATAAAAAATTAAATAAAACTAAAGATCTAACACAAAACAGCCTCCTTTGTAAAACCTTTAGTATTTATAGTCCATTATGGTCTTTTATTATAGAATACAGAGAGTATCCCCTGGTATAGGAGAAAATGAGTTAATACTTGAGAGACAAAAAAAGTCAGCTCTGTTTTGAAATATATTTTGGAAAGTAAGATTTTGAATAACTATGGTTAACAGTTTGAAATTAAAGGCCTGTAAATGGTTTCATATTCATGTTAAGACACTATGTCTTTAAGTAGTTGGCCATGATCAAACTTACTGATATCTATAATGGGTCCGAATGATGTTAGATGTCCTGGCGATGCACTAAGAAATCACAACAGTTCTCAGGAAACAATCTGACAAATCTACATTCAGGGACATACTGCAAAACAGCTGGCCTGTCCTCTTCACCACTGTCAGCATCATTAAAAATACTGCCCCATTCCCAAAAGGCTGAACAACTGTTGTAGATTAAAGATGACTAAAGAAATATGACAGCCTCATGCAGTGCATGATCCTTAATTGGGAAAAAGCAACTATAATAGACATTACTGAGACAATTGGGGAAATTTAAGTATAAATTGAGTATTAGATAATAGTATTCTCTCAGTGTTATATTTCCTGTATGTGATAGTTGTCTCTGTGTATATAGGAGAATACTGTTGATCTTAGACAGCAAATATATATACTGGAGTATTCTGAGATGAAATGTCGTGATGTATACAACCAATCCTGAATATGTTTAGCAAAAAATTCTGGGTACATAATATATAATTTCATATACACATAGAGATAAGAAGGAAGGAAGGAAAGAAAGGAAGGAAGGGAGGGAGGAAGGAAGGGAAGAAGGGTGGAAATGTGGCAAAATACTGTCTCTAGATAAAGGGTGTACAGAGGTCATGGTACTATTCCTGCAACCTTTTGGTACGTTTGAAGTTTTTCGATATAAAAAGTTGAGGATTAAAATACATTAAATCTGTTATTGTCAGGTGAGACATAGGGAACCTCAAGTAATAGATTTGAAGATGGCAGAGATCATCTTGTTAGTAGAGATGCAGCCTTTGTGTGAGGGCATTTTTCAAACAATATTTTCTTCTTCCTAATATTCATGACAGTCAGAAAAGGGCAGGTAGAAAAATCCCTGAAATGCTTCTGAATACATCAGATTGGATTTTTAACTTTGTCAGGGGTTGACAGGCCACTGACCGTCTATTGATCAAGAAGTCTGTAGTAGCAGGGGCCACAGAGATCTGAGAAATGTGGCCAGAGGGTTTCTATGCCTGGAACCCATGCCCATGTGTCTTAATGGGCTAGTGTTGAGAAGCCAGTCCATTAAGGTGGCCCAGCTGCTTGACTTGAAGATAAATAGAAAAGTGTGTTTTCACATAGCAATCTCAAATTATAAACATATGTAGATTTACAAAGGCATGAATAGGTGTATTTTAGCCCCTGAGTTAAGCTGTGGTTACAAAGAATTCAGGGGTGAAGGTGTTAAAACAAAGTAGTTGAAAATCATTTCCTGGCAAGAATGCAAAGACACTGGATCTGGGTCTGCATTTCTTCTGTAACGATTGCTGACATATGAAGCCGTGTGGTGACTGCCTGCAGATGCTTGCATTCTCTTTTAGGTGTTAGTGATACTGTTTGCTGCTGCCAGAGAGAAAGTCCTCAAATTTAGGTCTTGGCATACCAAAGTTTTTAAAAACGCTGCACTTCAGTCTGCTAGCTTGTCAGTTTTGTACAATTGAGCCACATCTTGAAACTCAATTTAGTGGTCATTAGAGATCATGCTAAATGTTGTTTCATCCCAGGAGCTTTGGGTTTTGTGCAAAAGCCGTGAATGTATGAAATCTTTGCTTATGATTGGAGTTTGGGGATTAAGCTTTTTCTTGCACAGATTTGAATTGTGACAGCCATCGTGTGTGCACATATGCACATGTGAAGTATAACTGGAAATAGATGGTATTTGTGGATTCTGCCCCTGAGTGCTGAACCTTCTTAGAGTTGTCATAAAATACTGTTTGATTTTTCCATGGGTCTATGAGGATAAAAGTGATCTGAGGAAAAGACAATTTTACTTCTGAGATGTATCTTAGAAGGACATCTTAGATGTGTTTGTTTTACAGATGAGGACATGTGGGTCCATAAAGGGAAGTTATTTGCCCCCCGTTAGACAAATAGTAAAAGATAAGATGGATCCCGAGCCCTGGCCACCCCTCTCCTTGCTTATTACATATCCAGTGTTCCCAGTTGAAGATGGGACACATTTTAATGACAGATTATTTCACCTTTTTTGAAAAAGAGAGGAAGGCAAAAACTCACTTTTTAAGTTCATCTCTTTTTTTTTTCTTTCTGTTGGCCAGTACCTACAAATTATCTTTCTGAGCTCACATATCACTTTTTAGCCTGATGAATGATGGAAATTTGACACTAGTTGAAGGTCAGAAGGATAAGCAGGAATGTGAGTGGTCAGATGATCTTACCATTCAGTACCCTAACCCACTCAGAAATGCATTGTGGGGCAAAGGATCTACTTTTCCCTAATCAAAGATAAGATTTCAAATATGGTTAGAGCTTCCTGCCATGGATAAAAATGTGTTTCCATACGTTCTTTAGACTTTAGGAAGCTTTCCAAAGTTATCTGCTTTATTTTATGAAACTGACATCAGAACAGTTGCCATTTTGTTGAGTGAGATCAGAGTAGGGGAAGGGATGAAAGAGCTGTAGAGATTTCCACATTATGAGAAGAATAAAAATATTGTTTTGGACAAAACTAGACATACAAGACTGTTAACCTGAGTAGTATGAGTGAAAAGCCTTTATGCAGACTTCATCTTTTTAGGAAGATAACAATGCAATAAATTGGGGTCCTCGGTGCTTTGGATGTCTAACTATCAAGAAAGGTTTCCTGCAAATCCTACCTAAGAATTAGCTCTGGTATGCCTCAACTCATCCTGATCAATGTCTTCTCTTTTAGTTTATATTCTTACAACTTCCTTTAGAAGTTCTAGAACTTTCACCTTCCCTCCAATGGTTTATCTATAAGATAAACCATCATATATATAAGATATATAGATTACCTTAGAAAAAACTGCTTAAAGTTCTGTTCTCTGGGCTCTGTCTCTCCTCCAGTTAAAACTGTTGTTTTTCAGCCAGGCATGGTGACTCATGCCTGTAATCTCAGCACTTTGGGAGGCCAAGGTATGTAGATCACCTGAGGTCAGGAGTTCGAGATTAGCCTGGCCAACATGGTGAAACCTCGTCTCTACTAAAAATACAAAAATTAGCCAGACATGGTGGTGTGCGCCTGTAATCCTAGCTACTCAGGAGGCTGAGGCAGGAGAATTGTTTGAACCCAGGAAGTGAGCCGAGATTGTGCCATTGCACTCCAGCCGGGGTTACAAGAGCAAAACTCTGTCTCAAAAAAAAAGAAGTCTTTTTGTCTGGCCAGGAGGAAGGCAAGGCAGGCAAGAGGGAGGTTAGAGGTGAAAGTTACCACAGTGATAACCATCACATATCACATTCCTACTCCGCCCCAGGTGCAGTGCTAGATCGTCCTTCCTAATCTTCATAACACACTTGCGATGTCATTATTGCTGTACCTTTACTCTAAAGTTCAAAGAAATGTCACAAGCTTTCCAACTAATAAGAGGCAGACTTGGTACTTGAACCTGGGTTTGTCTAGCTCTGTGTCTGTGCCTTTTCCATTGTGTTACACTCCTTCCATTAGACCTTAGGATATAGAATTGAATCTCAACACTTTCAGAAAATTTGTTTGGAGACATCAACCTCTAAGGAGACCTAAGTTGTTAGAAAACAGACTCTCTCATTTAAAATTTACTAATTCAACCAAATTCAGGAGGTGGCCTTTTTGAAAAAGGCACTGCTCCATGTAATATTTCTACCATGTCCACTATCACATCGGGCTTCATGTGGCCACACCTAACAAGTGATCATAGGGAAGCTTTAGAATTCTTTAATGGAATCTTTAAAAAAAATGTCAGAGTGATTTCATTCATAATATGCAACAGAATTTCCTAAAGTGCTCTCTTCTCTCTCTTTCTCTTCTACACTCATTCTCTGTCTCTTTCACACACACACACACACACACACACACACACACACCCCTTATACTTACCAACCCTCCAAAACCTCTCTGTACCCCAGTGACCTCAAATCTTTGAGCCTTACACTGTGCTTGCCTTCCTTGCCTTCCTTGCTTCTTACCCTTTTGTCTGCTATGACTAACGGTTAGCCCTTTCCAGTGCAAATCAATCCAGCTAGACTCGGCTCCTTTTGCCCCCGATTCTGATTCTGGACAACAAAGACTCAGAGACAGGAAGACAGAATTCTCATTCATGGGTAGGGGAGAAGAAAGGGCTTCGAATAAAAACTCTCATGTGTTTTTCCTGCTACCCTGTGTTCTCTGTAGTAGTAGCATGGTACGACCCGGAGTCTCTAGGGGTCATCCTCCCCTTCCTTAGGGGAACAAGTAAAAACTGGTAGCCAAGTGATGTTCTGTGTGAAGGAGGCATATTTCACTGAGGGAAATGAATAGACATTGTGAAGTTTCTCAGCCAAAATGGAATTTAATGACACACTTTCCTTTATCCTCATCCCTGGCACAGTATGAGAAACCTCGGTTGTGTTCCCACACCACACACAGAGGGAATGCTCAATTTGCTGCTCTCAAGTTTGATGCCAACGCCAAGCCAATGTAGGAGTGGTGGTTAGCATTTTAGTAGGTTTAGCCGTGAAAGACTACACACTGCAGGGAAAAACAGCAAAACACACGAGGTCTTTGGTGCATTCCACTTGCGTTCAATTGAAAGGTGGAATATGAACTTGTGGAATCTAAGTTTATTTACCGCCTCCCAGGTTGATAGAGCTTGTATGCTGCTGGTTGAAATAGCCTTCACAGTTAGCTTGTAAAAAAAGTACAGGTCATCTTGTGTCCCTCATCTCATAATTTTATATGGCTCCCTACTGAATGTGGAATAAAATCCCAACACCTCAGAAACGTATTTAAGGCTCTTCCTGAGTGAAGGTAACATTTGAGTAACATTCGAAAGTAACATTTCTCTCTCACTTTGTACGTCATGCTTGGAAACCAGGGCAACAGATGATTCGTGACCTAAACCAAAAGGCTTGACCACATCGTGAATACAGTGATAAAAGTGTGTCAGATGGTGAGAGCAATTCTCCACGGTAGGTTGGACCGGGTGAAGGGGAGTTCTGATGCCCACTGGAGCAGGCTGGCTTTTGGTTGTTACTGATGTGCTTGGATCAGACCAACAAGTTAGTCCCCTTGCACATCTTTTGTGGGTATTTGGGAAGACTTAATAAAAATTTTTTGTCCCTCCACTCATCTTGTGGTTTTCTTATTTGGTGAGAGTTTTAGTCATCAATTGCTGTATAACAAATTACCCCAGAACTTAGTGGCTTAAAACAACAACATTTATTATCTCATAGTTCTCATGGGTCAGGAATATGAGCAAGGCTTAGCTGGGTCTGTGGTTCAGGGTCCCTCACAAGGCTGCATTCAGGGTGTTGGTCAGTATCATTTCCAGGCCAGAGTGGGGAGCTTAGAACTTCCGCTTCTAAGCTCACTCGTGGATATTGGCAGGATTCAGTTCCTCACAGGCTGTTGGCCAAAGCCATCCTTGGTTACTTGCCATGTGGGTCTTTCTATAGAACAGCTTAAGGATTGCAGCTTGCATCATCGGAGTGAGCAAGCAGGAAAGGCCAGAGAAAGAGAGAGGGAGGGAGGGAAACAACAAGCGAGATGGAAGTCACAGTCCTTTATAACCTAATCTCTGAAGTGATGTTTTATCAATTCTGCCTTATTCTATTAATTAAAAGCAAGTCGCTAAGTCCAGCCCACACCCAAGGGGAGGAGGTTCCACAAGGGTCTGAATGCCAGGAGGAAAGGATCTCTGGGAGCTCTTCAGAAGTTTCTTGTCACAATGAATGAAATGGTTGTATCCATCTATTGAGCAGCCAGGGCATGGATCTCTCATTCTTCTGAACATGGGCTACTTGTGCTAATAGGACTTTAAAGATAACACAGTTTTCCTTGTACAACCTTTCTTGCATGACATCCAAGGTCTTTTTTCTAATTTTCTTCTGCACATATACACCAAATAGAGATGATGTGGTCTGTCTCTTGTCTTCCAAGTAAAAATCCACTTCAAGACATAATTCCTGCCTTTTAGGAGACTACTTTCTAGAAGACGAATGTAGAAGAGAGGTCAAATGTAAGGTAGACTGTGAAATGTTAATGAAGCATAATATGCAAGAAATACCAAGGAAGAAATTTTGATTTGTGATTAAGAACTTTGGAAGAGGTGAGATTTGAACAGGGCATCTACAAATAGTGAAGATCATGGAGTTAGAGGAAGAAAAACTAGCTTCAGGGCATGGAATGAGAAAGGCTCTGAGTCAGAAGAACCTGGGTCTTATCTGGAAGTGGCTATCATTTGTATTATTTGCATTGGGTCCAGTGGCTGCAGCTGGACACAGAATCCCTGAGAAAAATCCATGCTTGGAAACTGGACCAGGAATAGTAAGCTGAGACCAGAAATGCCATCTGGGGGTGTTTGGACTCATTTTGTGTGCAATAAGAGCCACTGAAAACAAGGGAATCTTGTGTTCCAGATAACTGAGGTGGCCGTGTAGAAAGCTGATTATGGTAAGATACCAGCAATAAAAGTCAAGTAGGAGATAAGTAGTCCGAATAAGAGAAGATGAACACTTAAACCTTAGTAGAAGCAGTGGGATTAGAGATGAGGAGACAGGATTTGCTTTTCACTAAATGTAATATGCCATCAATGATGAGACACACCATTTTAAAAAATTATAGCTCATTTTAAAAAGCTGCTAATTCAATGATGACACAATGCTAAGCCACTGGCAATGAAAAATGCATCTTTATTTCAGAGGTTAAAAAAAGTGTACATCTTAGAACTGATGAAATACAACAGATAATCTTAGGAAGATGACATTTGCATTTTGGACTTGAGCAATGTGGGGGATTCTGATGCCATTAATAGGAATCATGGGAACATGGGAATGAGAAATGGGCTCCAAAAGAAAAGATGCATTCTCTTTTGGACATATTGAGTTGGCTATCTCTAAAAGATATTCATGTGCAGATGTCTGGCAGACTATTAGAAATTCTGGTTTGGAACTCAGGGAAAAAGTTACAAAAAAATTGGACTAGATTAATGAATGGATTATTTTGAAGTTAAATCCTTATGCTTAAGTATAAATGAAGACTTTTTTTTTTTCTATAACCACAAGCTATGAAGTTCCCCTCCCCCTTCAAATTATAGTATTGTCTGTGGAGTGTTTGATCCACATTGGCAGGGATTGGGAGAAGGGAGTGAAAAAAAGGAGTTTGAGACTACAGGAAAAGTCATTAGCAATTGCACTTAGAATTGAAAATCATGACAGAAAGACCAGTGCAGTGGCTCTTGCCTATAATCCCAGAATTTTGGGAGGCTAAGGCAGGTGACTGTTTGAGCCCAGGGGTTCAAGAGCAGCCTGGCAACATGGCGAAATCTTGTCTTTACTAAAAATACAAAAAATTAGCCAGGCATAGTTATACATTCCTGTAGTTCCAGCTACTTAGAAGGCTGAGGTAGGAGAATCACCTGGGCCTGGTAAGTCAAGGCTGCAGCGAGCCATAAATGTGCCACTGGACTCCAGCCTGGGTGATGGGAGTGAGACCCTGTCACAAAAAATAAAAAAGAAAGATTTTCATATAATTGACAATTCATTGAGATATCATATCCACCCAATCTCGTACCCTGCAGCCTCTCTTATACTAACCCTGATATTTCATTCTTAGTACTAGATGAGTGTGTTAGTTTGCTCTGATGGCCATAACAAAGTACCACAGATTGGGTGGCTTAAATAATAGAAATGTATTTTGTCAATTCTGGAGGTTAGAAGTCTGAGATCAGGGTGTGAGCAGAGTGGGTTTGTTCTAAGGCCTGTCTCCTTGGCTCGCAGATGGTTGCCTTCTCCCTGCATCTCCACATGGTCTTTCCCCTGTCTGTACCTGTGTCCATATTTTGCCTTTTTATAAGGACACTGTCATACTGGATTAGGGCCCCCTCAGATGACCTCATATAAGTTAATTACCTCCTTATAGTCACTACAGTCACATTCTGAGTTAGAAAGGGTTAGGAGTTCAAGATATGAATTGGGGGAAGGAGGAGGAGACAATTTAGCCCATAACAGTGGGTTAGCCAGCTAAGTCCTTAAATTCTTATTCACATGTGTTTTGAATGCCTAGACTTGCTAGCTGAAGTCTAATATCCTCTTTCTGCACCACAAACTATTTTTCCAAATTTGTTTCCATAATTATTCTGTGTCTCTGCCGAGGTGGAAGGTTATATATAGCAGTGCTGTAAAGCGTTTTTCCCCCCTTCATTTTTTTTTTCCCTTTCCTGTTCCCGAAAAAAAAAAAAAAAATGCCATTCTTTGAAGAAAGAAACCACTTGTTCTCCCTTATCTTTCGTTGAGCAGCGTTTAGCAGAATTTGTGACATTACATCAGTTCCTCACTTTTTTCCCTTAGGAATAGACCTTCAATTACAAACTGTGAGCAAAAAATATATAATAGCAGGAAACACATATTTCAGCCGAAGTCTGACTTCTTTTTTTCCATAGTTATAACTTACCTAGAGGATACTTTCTGTGGAACTAATTCTTAGCATGTATTCCAAACCCAAGTTTATAGGGATTTTATTGTTTGACAACAGGAAAAAAATACCACCAAATATATGCAAGTATCATTTGAAAGAGGAGACCATGCTACGCTGAAACAGCACTTCTCTTAAAACGTGCCTTCCTCTGGATTGTTTTTATAGGAAGTTTGCCTTGGCAAGTGTTTCAAAAGAACTCACTAGACACCTCTCTTGTAATTAGCTGGCTTTCTGCTAGAATCTTAGGTCTAACTTCATCTCAAATGGGTGCAAAAATTAATTCCTCTCTGTCACTCTGTCCACAGTATCAAATACTAGATTCCTGAGTAGTTTGATATCTAATTTTTCCTTTCTATAATTTAACTATATTCAGTTTAAGGTTTTGATTGAACTTAAACATAACATTAAAAAATGGGATGATCGATATAATGTTATAGGAGTGGTCCTTTCCCGCTTTTCCCTTAGGGTTAAAAGAATGGTACTTTTTCCTCACAAAAATCTATATCTCCAGCCATGGAAAGAATATCAGACAAACCTAAATTGAAGGATATTCTATAAAATACCCGACCAGTAGTCTTCAAAACTGTCACGGCCATCAAAAACAAGTCACGTCTGAGAAACAAGGAAAGTCCAGAAAAAGTTAAGGAGACATAATGATTAAGTATCATATGGCATTCTAGATGGGATCTTAAAACAGAAAACGCATATTAGGGAAAAACTAATGAAATCCAAATAAAGCATAGATTTAGTTAATAGTAGCATACCAGTGTTTATCCATTAACTGTGATAAATGTACCATAGGAATGTAAGATGTAAGGCATGACTTATACTGAAACTCTGCATGTTATCTTTGTAGCTTTCTATAAATCTAAAACTATTCTAAAATAAAAAGTTAACTTAAAATAGGATGAATGACAATAAAGATAAAAGAGCATAATGCAAGGAAACTATGAAATAGGCAAGGAAATACAGAAGTTATTAATAAATATTAAATGTCAGCCTACCACTTGATGTATTCGTATCAATAAATGGCAGGATACCAGTGAGTCCATTGGCGTATTAATCCAATAAACTTTTATAAATGATGAATTGGTTGTAAACATTGTGTTTTATAGCATTTGAAAATTCCAAATGGTAACTCCGCACACGATGCTTCTGCTCACATATTTCAGCATCCTGTTTTTAGAATCTGCAGAAAGAAATATTTCATGTCCTTTAGGGAGGTTTAATAAAAAGCAACAGGTGGAAAATGGATTTTGCAGTAGCATGAACAGCCATAACCATAAATACTAGTACCTCGGAATTGTACCAGCAGAGGACTGTAAACACATTAATCTCCCAGCAGTGCAGAAATTCCATTCTCAGATGTCATCTCAATTTCAGGCACAAAGATTGAATGCCTCCATTTAAGTTCAAAATACTGAATGGATATGATGATCCTTTATTTTCATGGGGATTCATGGAGTGAGTTTGCCAGTTTCCTCATCTATAAGATGGGGTTGATAAATCCCATGTCAGTATTGTGGGATTAAATGAGATGATATATATAAGATACCTAATATGATGGATGGTACACAGGATGTTTTCAGTAAATGGTAATTTACTACTTATTATGCTCATGAACATTAGCAGGGCCTTAGAATCTCAGAACTAGAAGCCACTTAGAGATTTACTTTTTGAAACACTATTATTTTACAAACAAGGAAACTGAGACCAGAAAGCAGTGACTTGCCTGGAGTCAGGCAGCAACTTTGTTTCAGAGTTGGGACTTGAGTCTTTGTTCCTCAGGTCCCACTTGGGTGCTTTTTCCAGATCCAGATTTCCTGACAGTACTGCAAACCTACTGTGTGCTAGTGGCTGACACAAAGCTCTCTGTAGAATTCCAATCTTGGCATCTCTACCTCTGAAGATGCCATTCCCCTTCCTCAGAGGGAACGGGCTTCTCCGCCTCCCTCTCCAATAGGTGTGGCAATCAGCTCTCTTCCAGTTCCCTTTCACTGCATCAGCATTTCAGCCACTGCAGCCTGCTTGTGGACAGAGCAGGGTTGGCAGTAGTGACGACTGTTTTGGGAAAGGAAATGTAAGGGTATTTCAGCTGCTGTGCTGGGGCTGACTAGGAGCACGCAGGAGACATGCCCCTCCCATCTCCCAGAGTGGGTCGGCTGGAGTTCATTGTGGAGTGTGAGGACAAGTGGGGGTAAGTAAAATACATTGTATAAAAAATAGATGCTTAGGGGTATCCATGATGGAAAGAAGGAAGCTATTTAGACTTTAAAACTTGGTTTAAAAAAAAAGTTACTTTGTATTCACTTATTAGTATGGTGAAAATAATATGAAAGTTACTTTCCTGTGGATTCATCTTGTCCTTTGATAACTGTTAGCACCTGTTGCTTTTAATTAAGCTTTTTCCCCTTTAAATTCCCTAAGGAAAGCATTGTTTTTTATTTTCCGGTATGTGGTAGAAGACACATAACTCTGTTAGTTTAGTCAAAATAAAAGGGATTTTTGAGAATTTTGAGAATGAAAAGCAACTTGGCTGCATTTTTAAGATGTGGTCCAGCAGCACTTGGTGTCGTGGGGGAGATGTGGCTGCATTCATGGGGGGGCTGCTTCATCTGAGCCCCGGCCACATTCTGCTCCTGACTCTACGGCCCCCTTTGCTTTTTAAAAACTTCCATTTCTTAAAATGAGGATGGAAAGAAGTGAGGAGGACACTGGGGAGGCAGGGAGGAGTCTGGAGGGAAGGGCTGCGCTTCCAGCCTTGCCCACTTAGTCCTTGTCCTTCAAAGTCACTATTTACTGCAGGCCAGGAAAGGAATGGGGGTTATTTCTGGACAATTGTGTCATAAAATCCCGTCAGACCTGTCTGAATGCTAAACGCTCCATGGCACTGGTTATCCAAGGGAAGAAAATTTTCCTTAGCCAAATTTATGAGGCTGGGTTGAAACCCAGGTTGAAACAGAACCTGGCGAATCCCCATGGCAAAATGATTCATCTTGTGGAGTCGGAAAATCTATTTTTATCACCTTTATTCAGCCAGCTCCTGATTTTGATTCTCTCACTGAGCTACGGCCATTTCCTTCATGGTGCTGAATAGACCAAATGTCTCAGGAGTCTGAAACTTCTCTCCCCCAACTCCCAGTGTGGCTGATTCAGCAGCCCCGGGAGAAAGGGTTTGTGCTGTACTGTATGGAGAGGGTTCTGCACAAGGTGAAGGTCAAATAAAACCGAGAGGCTGCAAGTGTCAGCAGCTGGCCTTTGACTCAGGAATCCTGCCTGAGGGTGTGTGCCACTCTGCTCTCCTGCTCTCTCTGTAAGGTGACTAGAAGGTGACTGGGCAGCCGTAACTCCTCCAAGTTTGAAGACCTTCCCAAGGGAGGAAGGGGCAAGAATAAGCCACTCTCCTTATAGCTGCCTTTGCATCTCCTCAATCTAATCATCGGACAGAGAGGGACTTCCTGACATCATTGTATTCATTTTCCCATTTCCATTTAGTTCTATAACTATGCATTCCAGGCTGCTACGTAGTCCCAGCTGGTTCTTGCTGGAGTCCCAGCTAATGCTGAGAGGAGTGGCGATTGCTTTCTATAATAAGAAAGTTTAAAGGATAAAGATATGGAAGAAGAACTCACTCTTGAGTTTCCTTTTCTAATGGATTCAGCATGCTTACTCTCTGGGAGCTATAACAAATGGTGATTAGGAAAGCAACAGGAATGTCAACTAGACAGGAACAGTGACCATGGCTGTTGGGGGCATTCCCTGCACCTGGTATATAGTAGGCACTCAATAAATATTTGGGAAATGAATGGCCAGGATACTGTTCCTCACAGGCTTCAGTTGGCCTTCTTAACAGCTCTCCTTCAGGACGTAGTATGCAAGGCAGCTGGGAGCTGACATTCTGGAGTGAGATCCTGGATTGGCAGCTTCTCAGTTGTGCACTGATCTTTGGCAGGCAGCACAATCATTTGTTTCCTCGTCTGTAAAAATGGACATAAGATAGTAACTACCTTATATAGTTTTCATGAAGAGTAAATTAATTAACATGGGTAAAGAGTCTAGATTTTTTTTTCTTGTCATGTGGTTCAAGATATGAAGAAGAAGAAAAGCAGGAGTAGGAAAAGAAGGAGAAAGAGGAGGAGGAGGAACTTTGGCTATTGGGATAAATTTGGGACCCTTTGAGATTTTGGCCTGCCTTTTGGGTTGAATAATTTCCTAAACCATGAGTCAGTGATTTTTAAACCTTCCATTGTCCTGTAGAGAGAATAATTTGAGAATAAAAGAATAAAATGGTCTAGGCATGGTGGGTCACGCCTGTAATCCTAGCACTTTGGGAGGCTGAGGCGGGTGGATCACCTGAAGTCAGGCGTTTGAGACCAGCCTGACCAATGTGGCGAAACCCTATCTCTACTAAAAATACAAAAGTTAGCTGGGCATGGTGGTGGGCACCTGTAATCCCAGCTACTCAGGAGGCTGAGGCAGGAGAATTGCTTGAACCCGGGAGGTGGAGGTTACAGTGAGCCGAGATCGCACCACTGCACTCTAACCTGAAAAGAAAAAAAAATAAAGAATAATAAAATGGATTTCGGGGGAAAATGATGACAAATTATTGCCAAGAGTTATTGAACTCCTGCTCCTTGCCAGGTACTAACCATATTCAGTGTTGAAACAAACTGTCAGTCCTTGCCCTGATGGACGCTGCAGTTGACTCTCAAGGGCTGCTGGGCACTGTGAATTCAATGGCTCAGCGAACACAGCTGCTACGTTCCTTGTTCTCCACCTTTTAAAAAGGAATGTTGAGTAGATCAGAAGGATGAAGCTTTAAACCTAGCTCCCAACAGGGAACGAGGGGTAAGGAAGTAGGGAGAGATTTGTGTGTGTATAGAGTGGCAGACGAAGTATAAAGGCAGTGAAAGAAATGCAGACATGGTCATTGGATTGAACTGTGAAACTGAAGGGAAATCCAGAGCAGTAATGTATCATCCACCTGTGAAATGTAAAGAAGCACAGGTAAGTAGTGAAAGAATGAAAGAACCAAAGCAGCTGTTGTAATGATATAAAATAAGAGCCATAGCTTATTAGACCCTCAGAGTCCCAAAGCCCAACCTTGGGAATGTAGATTCAGGAAGGCTGGATTCCTTTGGCATCTTCTCTTTTCAGCTCTGGATATTGCCACAGCAGGTGAGCTTGTGTTTGGTCCCTTTCAGAGCCTGGAGTCTCCCATCTCTTGGAAATAAAAGGGTACGTATGAGCTACCAACTCCCATCTGGCTTAGATGGTCTGTGGAACATTCTATTTTAATTTGGTGAGTCCTTTTTTGACTCTAGAGTCTTCAACAGCACCTGCCCTTCACACCGTTCCCTCACCTTTGCCAGATCTTCTTTTGAGTAGCAGTTTTATCCCTAGATGTCTTATAGCCCAGATCTGGTAAATCACCAATGTGAATTATAGAACGTAATCATTTTTCATCCTGCTTTCATCCCAGTGGTGGATTAATTTTTTGGATCTCTGTTTTCTGTAAGCAGTCATTTCTTCCACAGCAGCCATCTGTGAAGAAACAGAGCTTACGAAATGACTGGGGCATGTTTTACATGGCTGTGCTCTGTTCCTTCTGTTTGATTTCCATGTAAGCTTTGGCAGTGAGTTCCACAAGCATTTCTGTGGGAGGTGCTGGAGAATGACTTTGGTAAACAGCCCCTTGGCTATTGTTGGCCCTTTCTCTGCAAATACAATAAAGGACACAACTTGAAAAGTCACTGTGGTTTCTGAGCCCCTCCTTGGGCCGACCCCAGGTCTGACATCTGAAAAGCTGAACTCAGCCATGCTTGTGGTAGAGCAGCGATGTGGACTGGGTCTGTGTTTGCCTGGCTTCTTCTGGGCCACTCTGGGCTGGATGGGAGCTCTGACCATAGAACTTACTCCCCTCCCCTCATTACACATCCTGGGATTTTCACACTAGCCCTCAATCTGCTGGAGTCTTTTTAGATAGAATCTCATTTCATCTTCCTCGTTTCCATTTCAGGTTTTCATTCCACTAAGAATGGAATGGCTGGTTCCATTGAGAACCAGCCTTAGGAGTTCTCAATGTATTGATTTTATTTACACTGCTAGTGTTACATTTTGCTTTTAGGAATATGGAGAAGCTTAGGGAATTTTTGGACATACGTTTTTCTTTCTTTCTTTCTTTTTTTTTTTTCCTAATGGCCAGAGGATTCTGCTCTCAAATTACTCAATCAGGGTAATTAAGTACTAAAAAAAATTTAAATGTGTGAATTTAACGGTAAAAACTTGAAGGAAAAAATACCTTCCTTATAGGAAGAAGGTAAAAATGGATATAAATAAACTTGTTAAAAAGAGAAAACTGATTTACCAGCAACTGAACACCGTTTTGTTTCTTGAATTTTTTGCCATTAAATAGGCTATGCTATTTCCTGAAGTTGACCTATTTTCCTTGCTTCTGCCAACACTCCGTTAAGATAAGCATTTATGAAGTTTATTCCATGCTGATACTTCAATTGTTTCCAGAAATCCATCCCATCACAGCAGCTTCCATACTGCCAGGGATCCTGACGTCAGTATTTCCTGAAGTTAGAGGACGATCTTACATGTATGTAAGTGTAGGTATCTATAGTAAGAGAGAACAACTTGCTATATAGTGCTCATACGAGTCAATGCCATTAAAGTGAAAATAAGAACTAAAAAAATTATAACATTGTCCTCACATTATTTTTAAAACATTTTCTGTTTTGATGCTGGCAAAACTGATTACCTTATATAATGGCCAAAGGAACTATTCACTTTCAAGAAATAAGCAACTAGCCTGTCTTTGTTTTCATCAGCGTGTTTTTTGGTGACTAATATGTTGATTTGATGAAAGCTAATTGCACAAACTTGCGATTTGGGGGGAAGAAAGTAACACATGGAACTATGTCTAACAGATGTGGGTGTTCATTCCATTGGTGGATCCAGCACTTTCTTCCTCAATAAAGAGTATTTGTTCCTAAAATAACTGGTGTCCTTCAAGGCACAGAATGTCTAACTCAGCTAAAGGTATTTAATTTATATTATAAATGTACATATATATTTTATGAATTTTAATAGAAATATGTTAATTTACATTTATAAGTTTAAACATAAAAACATAAAATATATGAAATATGTTTGAGTGTATTGTTAGGGGCATCTTTGGGCTCCTGTGGATATACTGTTTTTTCCCTAACGTAACTTACATTTAAGAAAATTGTATTTTTTCATGAAATTTACTCAAGTAAGACTGTAGGCTGAGTTTAATATATATGACAACTTAACTTTCGGCCCATATTGCACCAAGTTAAAGCTTTCTTCTTTGTCTTTGAGCACAAGAATAAAAGCTGGCTTATCCGACGGACTGAAATGTGTCCTCACGGTCATTTTGACTACCTTATGAGCATGATTAATTGACAACATGTTGTTACTATCTTAATTCTTTGGTCTGAGTCTCAGCTCCTGTGTCAGACCTCTGAGTCCCAAATGTAGCACCACAGTCGGGTCTTCACATCTTGGCCAGGTTTCTGTTAAAAAAACAAAGGTGCCTCTGTGTTATACTTTTATGGAGCCCATGTGGTGTGTATTTGTTTTGTGATAGGTTTTTATCACTTGGTAGAAAAATGTTACTGTATCTTAAGTGAATGATCGTTTTCACCCCATTGCTCCACAGACCCTAGTTGTTTCTTTCCATGGGCGATAGATTTTTAGGAGAATGTTCACAAACCTGCTATGAAAATCTTTCTTCTCCAGATGTTTACTTCTATATTTTTATCTGAAATTCAACCTTTTCACCTATGGACATGCTTCCCTGCAGCAAATAACACGACAAACTCTTTGTCTTTATATTTCAGACTCCCCACCCATTCCCCCCTACCCTGAACCTTCTCAATTCCAAACCTATGATTATGCTGGATGCTTTACATGTTATGCTCCAGCTTGTAATGGGCCAACTGAAAGATAAACTGCTATTAAATAAATCTATGACTCTTTTGAGCACAAATAGAGCTGCTGAAAGAGTTTAAAAACATAGTGACTCCTCGAAAGACTGTGAACATTCTTGAACCCTTTGAATCAAAGTGAATTTTCTTCACTCTCAGTGTGTGGGTATACACTGAAACTTATGAGAAAGAACCTCAGTAGCAAGATATTTGAAGCCTTTTGTGTTCTTAACCCTGCAAGGTTTTTCTTGGCAAGACTTGAAGAAAATGTAGCTGTCGTCTATTTTCAGCTCCTGTTGAGGGGAGCAGTTGAGTCTGGGAGGCCTCTGATGTGTTGGGGAGAAGCCTGCAGAGTAGAGAAGAGCCCAGAAGCTCCAGGTGCCCAGTGGTTCCCTAGTTATTTCATTACCTAGTTACCTGGTTTTCTATTACCTAGTCACCTAGTTATTCCATTCCATTCAACCTCCTTTCCAAGCAAGGCTGGGTTGTTCTTCTATTTTGATCTTTTCTCATGTGTCTCTGTTGCTGTGGAGCTGCGACATCAAAGCCTACCCCAGACCACATGTGTCTTCTGTTGCCACCACGTTTCCCTCTGGACACTGGATCAGCCCTACTGCCTTTAGGATGCTTGTGCTTTCCAGGAAGCCTCAATTTATCTGTGCTGGGGCAGATGCTGAGGACTACACAAGCTTCACTGTCATGGGTTTAGCCTTCAGGAACTCCCCCACTTGCCTAAGTTACTTCTTGGGTCCTTGATTGAAACTCCAGTTGCCAAGTAATGAAGATACAGAATTTTGCATTGATCTCTCTTCCCTTTGCCATCTTACCTGTTTCCATTCTGAAAAGAACTGCTCTGAACTGGCAAATGCCTACAAGGGACTTCAGTGTCATAGGACAGGCTACTTTGACTCCTTTGTATAACCTCAGAGTCACTGCCAGTACAAGGGTAAAACAGATTTTGTTCATCGTACTCAAATTCAGTGTGATGTGAGCTGTTGGAATGCTAAGAAAAACTAAGAGATATTTTTAGCAAAAATGAAATATTTTGATGCCTATCGCTCACCTGAAAATTTTCCCAGATTGGCTATTTCTAGATTTTTAGCAACTTCACAAAGGGGTATTGTATTTGAGTCGGAAGAGAAAAATATTTTTATTTCCTGTCCTTGACGTTTAGTGGAATTGATAAAAAGCATCAAGGATCTTTGAGTTCTGGATCTCCTGCAAAAAAACACATTATGTAAGAAAGGACTTGAGTGGTTTTTTTCCTGTTTGTCAGTATGAGGGGAGAGTTACTGTGGAAAGTGAAGGGCAGTGATCAGCAGGAATGGAAAACAAAGAGCTTTGCTAGAAAATCACAACAAGGGTGATCAGGCAGTTACTCTGTTATCTGGCTCTAAACTTAATGTTGACATTGACAACCGCTTTTACATCCTCCCCCCAACATAGTTAACAGGCTCCTTACTCATTCCTGAAAAGACACTGTTGCAACTTGAGTTAATTTAGGGTTGTTGGAACTACCTGATGTTTTATTAAATGGTTATTTAATCAATAAATGATTGAATGATCATCTCTTATGGCTGAACAGAAAGTATTCATTAAAAAAGTCATAGGTTTAACTTTTTTAAAAGTCAAGTCAATGCAGAGCTTATGTATTTAAGCAGTTGGAAGACAAAATATTAATATGTTCGGTTAAGAATATCCATTTCATTTCATACTTGGCAGTTAATTTTTTTTTTTTTTTTTTTGGCCATAGTTTACATGGTCCAACTGTTAGGTTGGTTAAATTTGCCGATATGAAATATTAACAATGGGGTGAATGCTTTATGAAAACAAATTGTTTCTGCTTGGTCTACCTGTTTATTCATTCATCAAGATTTCCCAGGCTCTGTCAACTGATTTCTAAGCAGACATTTGATGATATATTGTTATAGGAGTAAACAATATGTTATAGAAATAGAAAACTGCCTTCCATGTAGAGTAGAAAGAAGCCTTCATTGGTCTGTTTTTTTGTTGCTGTTGTTTTTTTTGAGATGGAGTCTCACTCTGTCACCCAGGCTGGAGTGCAGTGGTGTGATCTCAGCTCACTGCAACCTCTACCTCCCTGGTTCAAGCAATTCTCCTGCCTCAGCCTCCCGAGTAGCTGGGAGTACAGGTGTGCGCCACCATGCCCAGCTAATTTTTGTAATTTTAGTAGAGATGGGGTTTCACCATGTTGCCCAGGCTGGTCTCAAATTCCTGAGTTCAAGTGATCTGCCTCCCCTGGCCTCCCTTGGCCTCCCTTGGCCTCCCAAAGTGCTGGAATTGTAGGCATGAGCCACTGTGCCTAGCCTGTATTTTTTTTTTTTAATAAAAATAATCCTTGGATAACTGTTTGTCGTTCTGTTACACTTGTCTATCTATAGAATGAAATCAATGTGTTTTTTTCCTTTCTCAACTTTCTTCTTTTTTATTCTTCTTTAGTCCCATCATCCCATCTCTTTGTTCCTAAGTCTTTCAGATGCTTTAACCACACTATTTTCTTACCTGATTCTCTGTTCCACTTAGCATGCTATTCCAGGCAATGAATGTGTTGCTTCCCCTGTGATAGATTATGGCACTAAAATAGTAATGAGCTTTAGTGCAATAGGAGCAAAAATTACTCTCCTAGGTAAGCCCCATTCTTCCCCTAGCTCATTTCAGTGTTCCATTAGCCACAGAAATGCCAAGGATTCCACATACCTACACACACACACACACACACACACACACACACACACATATATATGGAGAGAGAGAGAGACAAGCAAGAGAGAGAAAGAGAGAGGTTGAGACCGAGATTGAGACAGAGAGAGCTATTTCCCTGTCAGGTCTTTATTACTGGAAGGGTCAAAGATTTGCAAATGGAGATTTTTCTTTACATCATCTTCTTCCTATTATCCTTTTTTGTAAACAATGTTTATTTTATTTTTAATTGACAAGTAGTAATTATATATATTTCTGGGGTACAAGGTGATGAGGTGCTCTTATGATGTCTATACAGTGTGGAATGATCAAATCAGGCTAATTAACATGTCTGTCGACTTATTCTTTGTGGTGACTTATTTCTTTGTGGTGAGAACATTTAAAATCTACTCTTCACATAGTTTTGACATATACATTATTATCAACTGTAGTCGCTATGCTGTCTAATAGATCCCTAGAACATATTCCTCCTGTCTAACTGGAATTTCATGTGCTTTGACTAACATGTCACCTTTCTCTACCCACCCCTTGCCTCCTCCTCAGCCTCTGGTAACCCCCATTCTACTCTCTACATCTATGAATTTGGCTTTTTTAGATTCCACATATAAGTGAGATCATGTGGTATCTGTCCTCCTGTGCTTTTTATTCTTTTTTTTTTTTGAGACGGAGTCTTGCTCTGTCACCCAGGCTGGAGTGCAGTGGCACGATCTCTGCTTACTGCAAGCTCCGCCTCCTGGGTTCACGCCATTCTCCTGCCTCAGCCTCCCGAGTAGCTGAGACTACAGGCGCCCGCCACCATGCCTGGCTAATTTTTCGTATTTTTTAATAGAGATGGGGTTTCACCGTGTTAACCAGGATGTTCTCCATCTCCTGACCTCGTGATCCGCCCGCCTTGGCCTCCCAAAGTGCTGGGATTACAGGCGTGAGCTTTTTATTCTTAAAGATATCAACTGCAGAGGCCTAGCTTCATCCCCTGTCTTAGCCACTTCCCAGCCCAAGGTGACCTTGGGCTAATAATTTAATTTTACTCTAAGTTTCACATGTTTTCATCTGTAAAATGACTAACTATACTACTGACCGTAGAAGACCATTATAAGGATTAAATGAGCTAATATATATAATAAAATATACAGGTATTATGAATATATATGCATACATAATATATAGATATATACAGATATAATATATGTATATTATATATCAATGCATAATAGTATACATGTATAATATATACATATACATTATAAATATATACATAAATAATATATAAATATGTAAAATATAAACATATATACACATATTATAAATGAATACAATATAATATACATTATAAATATATATAATGTTTTATGACATAATATATGTGTGTGTGTGTGTATATATATAAAACAACGAGTACATTTACCTAATGCATGGTATGTGCTCAGAAAAAGATGACTGTAGTAATGGTGCTGGTACAGGTGTTAATGTCATTCATATTCTTCCCTAAACTTCTATTTTCCCATCTATTAAATGGCATGGTAATAGTACTTAACTCATTAATTTGTGAGGAATAAAGGCATATGGATCAACGTAGCATGTTGCCTGGCACATTATAAGGTCTAAGTGAATGGTGATGCACACTTCTGCAATGATTGTACTTCTTCTGTTTATCTCTTCCCTTTGTTTAAGGCTTACACTGTAATCCATAATCTTACCATGAGGTCCTGAAATTACACTAGCCAAATCAATTTGAACCAGTGATTTGCTTTCTTCATTTCTGTTTCTCATTTGTAAAATGAGAGTGTTGAACTAAGTACTCTGAATAGTTTCGTCCTCTAAAGTATTTTCACAACCATTTTATCTCACTCAACTCATTTTAAGAAATACTATTAGTTTAGTAAGGTTTTTGGTGGAGCGGGGGCAAAGAGGCTGTCTTGGAGCCTTACTAAACTAATCTCTTTAGTTGTTCAGTCAGTTTTCTGTTATTCAAAAAGTTGGGCTGTTTTGTTTGATTAATGACACCATCAACTGGCCCTATTCCAAAGTGTAATTGATCAGTCCATAATTCCCCAAGTCATTCTTATTTCCTATGGTTATATTTTTAATTTATAAACCCTTGGCCAGTGTCACCAAAAATGAAATCCTGATGCCTTCCAGATATATGTTCCAAATATCGAGAAGCAGTATTCAATTTTGTCTCTTTGCCAATGGCTGCTCTCACCTTGTTCCAACTCCCAAATCCCCATCTCGTTTTTTCCTTTTTGGAGAATAGTCGTGAAAAACTGGTTTCCATTATAATTCCATCACCCCTAGAGGCAGGAGGACTAAGTATGCAGTGCGGTTTCAGGCCAAGAACATTGGACTGGAGGCGCAAAGAGCTGGGTTGCAGAGCTGGCTCTGCCTCCAGAGCTGAGGGGCTTTGGGCAGGGTACTTTCTGTTGCTTTAGTCCTTAGTTGTCTCGTTTGTTGAGTGAAAGATGAAACGGAATGATTGCTAAGACCTTTCTACCTGTGAACACTCATGGTTTCTCTTCTTTCCCATTTTGTCCCCTACTGTTAATGTTTTTAAAAAGACTCTGGGTCTCACTGTGTTGCCCGGGCTGGTCTCAAACTCCCAAGCTCCAGCGACCATCCTGCCTTGGTCTCCCAGAAGTGCTGGGATTACAGGCATGTGAGCCACTGTGCCGGGCCTGTTAATATTAACTACCATTTATTTAGTACCTACAATATGCCAGATATTAATCTAATAATAGTTAACATTTAGTTTGTGCTCACCATGTGCTAAGCACTTTATTTCTATTCTTTACTCCTCACAGTAACCCAACAAAGTAGATGAAGCTAGTGTCCTCCTTTTACAGATAAGGAAACTGAGACATTCAGTGAAGTCCAGGCTCATGGGTATGTACTTGGTGAGGGATAGAGCCAGAAACTGAACCCAGGAGGCTGATGCCTTGCCCTTGCCCTTAGTCATTTTATTATATAACATTCCTAAGGACTTTATTTTTTTCTTTTTCTCTCTACAGTAGCACTTGGAAGGATATAATAGTACCCTCACTTAAAAAATGAAGAAACCAAGTGCAATGAAGCTAAACTATTTATCTAAAATTACCCAGCTAGCGTATGACAGAGCTGGGGATCAAACCTAAGCCTGGCTCCTAACCACCATGTTCCAAGACCAGAGTGGATTTCTTACTTCTCTCACATTATCTTGTGGGTTAGTGATAAGCGAAGTACAGTACGTTTTAAAAGGAAGGATACTTTTGCTTTCTGTTCGTTAATTTTTTTAAGCATATAAGATAGAAATTTTGCTAGATTTACTTGAAGAAACAGATAGAAATCACTTTGTAATCACCACATGATTTATATGTAGATAGATTCGTTTTATTAAGATATTACAGTTTAGTTTCTGTCGGATTTGTCTTATATTTCAAAGAATGCTGTCTGAAAAAAAAATACATTTGTTGGTGCAAATGTAATTGTGGTTTTTGCCATTAAAAGTAATGGCAAAATGAAAAGTAATGGCAAAAACCACCATTACTTTTGTACCAACCTAACAATAAAACTTGGCCATGTACACAAATTGTAAGAGACGGCAGGCTTCACCCCCAGTATCCTCAGTGTGGCTGCCATTTCTTATGCCCACTCTCCCTCATGCTGCTATTTAAAAATTGATTGCACTGTTTACAAGGTGAGACTCAAAATTTGATATAGAATCTAATGGGTTAATTTTATATTGTGTGTATGTATTTTTCCTGTCGATTGAGTCAACAGGTATTAATTTAGCACATGTGGCAGGTGATCAATTAATACCTGTTGACTGAATCGATAGGAAAAATAATTTGATACCTTTAGCTCATTTTATTCTCCTAGGTATTTAAAAAATGAGCCTTCTACTTTCAAAATGCTCTGGAGTAAACGGCTCAAGGCCATCTCATTTCACCATCTCTGGGTACCTCAAGTTGGAATCAATCATACACCACTTGGCCTGAAATTCAGATAAGAGTTGACAGGAAGTGGGCAGGAACTGTTTCCTTGTTTTTTATTGTTTGTGTAAATGTTAAGTGCCATGGCAACAAAAAACTAACAACCAGATGAAGAACAGAAACATATGGAGAAGTGAAAGACCGCCTTGAAAAGATATATTTGAAAGAAATTATTCATTTGGCTCATCTTGATATGAGTGAATGTATTGCTAACATGATTGATTGTGTTGCTGAGTAGAAATGCAAGCTTACTAAGATTAGAGAATTAATGAATTAATTGGTACCCCTTCTTATTCTACAAAGGACTTGAAACATAAAAATATTAAGTTATACTTGGGGGAAAAAGTAAAAGCTTTGACTGTGGAAAATATCAGTGTAACCAAAAGATAATATAGTTTTTATAATCAGGGCATACACTTTACTCTGAGTTTTCTGGCAGCCACAGCAAAAAGGAAAATATGATTATTACAAAACTTTTAGCTTCCATCAGACATAGTCAATTTCTCATGAGGAAGAAAGTTATTCTTAACATCTAGGTTTAAAATAAATTCCTTTCATAGGTATTCATATTGGAGACTAACTCTTTGATTCCAAAAATTCAGAATGTGTTGTCTTCCTCCATGATAGGAAATTGATCCCATTCAAGATGAGAAGTAAGTTTCTAAAGTCATTGTCAAACCAGCTGTGTAATTAGGTAAAAATACAGATGGACTGTGAGGGGAAATATGTCTTTCATCCTTCCAGCAATATCTACAGAGTTCATGAGTTTAGTTGAACTTTCATAATTATGGACATTTATAACAGCCTTGCCTTCTATTACTAAGCTCAGAGATCATTCCAGACAAGTGCATGATTCTTAAATTTTTCTAAAGGAGTTGCTCAGGACAGAATAACACTAGTAAGGCTTGCTTTACTTTATATAGTTGTATCATGAAGTTAGCACTTACTTTTATCAAGTTCAAATGGTCAATACTGGGCATCTTCCAGGGGTAGGCTGTATTGCTGGCATTGGGCACTCCAAGGATATAAATACGAGATAAAATTAGAGTGTTTGTATGAAGCCGAGGTCAAGGAACTATACCCTGCAGGCCCAAACCAGCCTGCTCCCTTTTGTTCATGGCCTGTGGGATAAGATTAATTTTAATATCTTTAAATGGTTGGAAAAAAATAAAAGAAGAATATTTCATAATACATGGAAATTAAGTGAATTTCTAATTTCAGTATCTGTAAATATAGTTTTATTGGAACACAGCCATGTTCACTCATTTATGTAGTATCCATGGCTACTTTCATACCGCAGTGGCAGAGTAGATACAACAGAAAACATATGGACCACAAAGCCTGAAATGTGTACTATTTGGCCCTTTCAGAAAAAGTTTGCCAATTCCTGTTATAGTGGAGAAAGTGCTTTCTATGTGTATTAGTCTGTTCTCGTGCTGCTAATAAAGATATACCCAAGACTGGATCATTGATAAAGGAAAGAGGTTTAATGGACTAACAGTTCCACAAGGCTGGGGAGACCTCACAATCATGGCAGAAGAGCAAGGGACATCTTACATGGCAGCAGGCAAGAGAGAGTGTGTGCAGGGGAACTCCCCTTTGTAAAACCATCAGATCTTGTTATGAGACTTATTCACTATCAGGAGAACAGCATGGGAAAGACCCGCCCCCACGATTCAGTTACCTACCACTGGGTTCCTCCCACAATTTATGGGGATTGTGGGAGCTACAATTAAAGATGAGATTTGGGTGGAGACACAGCCAAACCGTATCACTATGTGTTCATGAGCTGTGTGATGAGTCTGTGAAAAGAAGAACGGTCTTCTCTTGTAGACAGCCCTTCTATGTGGTGCATCCTTTATATCTCCATATACCGATCTTTAAAACGTGGCATGTGCCACGCTTGCATCAGGATCGATCTGAGAGCAAGAACACTCCAGAAGGCTGGAATCATGAGCTCAGGGCCCAATATAAATGCCATCACCTTACTTTGGAGCCTTTCCCTACTGGTTCTTGTTCTTTTGGAATCAGTGACTTTTCCTGTCTCTTGTTCTCCTAGGCTGCTGCTCACCAATCCATAAAAATTGTAAACATAGATATTTAACAATTTTGTGCCACAAAATATTCAAATTACCCTGCCACTACCTCTTCTAGACACTTGGTCTGTTCTTTATTAATGCTGTCCTTTTCTCAGGAGCTTGGATAAAATAGCTTTTTAAAATATTTGCTGAAATCTGTTTGCCTTTCTGCTAGGCTCTGCATTTTATGTCCTTATTACTATTTGATTATAATGATTATGATAACTTTAAAGCTTTATGTAATCAGAGGTAAGGCAGACTTTAAGAATTATGAGCTGAAAGTTCAGGTTCATGGCTCATAGAAGTAATATATAAAGTTAACTCCTTAGGAATTTTAATTCTTTGAGGTGAACTGTTTAAAAAATAAAAGTGCAAAGTGCTTATGTGTTTAATTCCTATTGCAATTCCCAAAATCTGAATGGAGATTTATAAAATCATGTAATTATGGGGTTAACGTGACCCTAGGTGCCACTGGTATAATCAGCCTTCCAGGTGCTACAAGAATCTCTTCTCTCCCTTCTGGAGTGATGGCCAGCTAGTCTCTGTGAGATCTCTTGCAGTCGTGGGCAGCTGTCTGACTTCCAGTTTAGTTCTGTTATCACGTGAGTGTCTACCGTGCCAGCCACTGTGCATTCGGGGTTACAATCATGAATGGCATGGTCTCCACCTTTGAGGAACTATCTAGTGGAGGAGGCATACAATTTCAGTTTAGCATGGTAGGTGATAAGATGGACATTTTCACAAAGTGCCATGGGAATATAGGGGAGGACCTTAATTGAGTCCACTTGGGAATTTGGAGAAATCTTCCTGAAGAAAGTAACACAGGAGGTGAGTCTTGAAGGATAATTGAGTTCATCAGGCAGAAAGAAAAAGGTGGTATGTATGTTCCCAGCAGATAGAACAGCATGATGGAGGGCATAGAAACATGGAGCAAAGTGTGCAAGGCACCACTAGACCAGTGGATGAGGTGGGGTGTGGTGGGGGATGAGGAGGGCAGGGAGATATGGACTAAGTCTTGAGAGTCTGTGTGTACCTGGTAAAGGACTTGGAATCCATTTTCATGGTGATTAAAAGAAAGTGATAACTCTGAATGATAGGAATGAAAGAACGGAGGAAGGGAGGCTGATTTCGAAAGGATGTTGGTATCAATGGATCAGACTTCATAGTGTGCTGGTGGTGACCTCTGATGAAAGATTCTTGAGCCAGTTTCAGTCATCTTCCCTCTTGGATCCAGGAACTGGAGACCAGCTTTGGCATTCTCCATTCATTTTTGGTTTACCTACTATGTATTGCATACCTACTATGTACCAGATCCTGTGCTGTTACCTCAATGTGTAGGGACATAAAAACAAAACAGATAATATCCTTGACCTAAATGAATTCTCAAGCTAGCAATATTAGGCCAGGGCAAGTCAGGTTCAGCACCTGGGCCTGGAGAGGCTGTGGTGTGGTGGCCAGCTTTGTTGGTTTCCAAGCTCAAATTCACTAAAGCCTGTTCTTTTCATGGTTGGCTTCAATCCTTATAAAACTACAATTTTCGGAATCCAAAGTTTTCTTCTGGAGAGCCATTTGAATCACTTTTTCCATTCCCTTCTTCTAAGGAAAAGGAACTATTTTGCTTCCACTCATATTTAATAGATCTTCCACTATTTCTCTTTTTGTCATTTATCTATTATTGCAATCGAACTAGGCAACAATCACAGAACCTCAGGGCTGTAAAACAAGTGTTCATTGCTCATGCACCTGAGATGGCTGGATTGGTGGCTCTGCTGAGGGTTGGCCAAGGTGATGGGTGATGAGGGACTGCCCACATACCTATCTTACTCTGGTTGGCAATGCCAGGCTTGTGCTCATGCTTCCCAATTCCTTCTGCTGTCACCCATGAGACCTTGTTTCTGGACTACTCATCATTATATCAGTATTTCTTCCTAAAAGGTGCACTCAGACCTGTACAACCTTCCTCAGGCGTGGTCTAACCAGTAAAAACTGCAGGGGAACCATTATTTCCTATCCTCTGGACACACTGCTTCTATTAGTTGTTAATTTAGGCTGAGATGGGATTAGCTTACTTAGCAGATGAATTGCACAGTTGGCCCTCATCTCACATTAAGCTTGAGAAAAATAAAACTTCTCAGATTTTTGTCATATATATTGCTGCCAAGTCTCATCCATCCTGTGAAAAACAATCTTTGTCTTTCATGCCTAGTCCTTGAACCGTGTCAATTGGGTTTTGTAAAGGGTCTTTGAAATATGTCTTGAATTAACTACGTTCATTCATTCCATAAATATTTATCATGTCCCTATTAGGTGCCAGGCACTGTGCAGGGAACAAGACATGAACGTAGTCCTTGCTCTTGTAGAATTTGTGCTCTACTTGCAGAAGGGTAGGGTAGATGTTGAAGATTCAATAGTCAGGATTAAAAGGCATTATCTACTTTGTGACATGTTTGTTGCCATGGAGTCTTCTCCATTCTTTTTGAGAACTCCTGTAGTTGATTAAAATTCCAGTCATTGCCATTTGATTGATATTTGGGGTTTTGGGGAGATGTTGACACATCTGCTCGAACAAGGCATGAATAGTTAGCGGATGTGAAAACTGTTCACAAATTGCAAAAAGCAGGTTTCTGTTGAACGTTATGAACTTGATTGACATCACACTCAGGGTGGTGTTGGTTTAGCAAGCGTGTCCTACTGTTTTATTATTTATTTATCTATTATTGCAATCGAACTAGGCAACAATCACAGAACCTCAGGGCTGTAAAACAAGTGTTCATTGCTCATGCACCTGAGATGGCTGGATTGGTGGCTCTGCTGAGGTTGGCCAAGGTGATGGGTGATAAATGGAAAGTTCAAACATCTTTCCCCTGTGCCACTTGATGGGCATAAGTGTGAAGGATTTTAGGCAAAAGAGCATGTGGTGAATACTGAAGCCTATCAAAGCTTTCTGTCAATCACAACTACACGGTGTGCCTATGTTAGAGCTAGTTGACCACCTTCCATTGGTTCTAAGGACACCTGGTTAGCAGTGTACTCGATGTTGCTCTGGCTCTGAAGCTGGGGTGTAAGTACTGGGAGGAAGCATCACCCCTTTTTGACTAATCCAGCATTCAAAATGCAAAACAAATCTAGGTGAAGTTCTTTCATTCATTGAACAAATATCAGAAAATCACCAGTTACTGGAAATTGATCAGCAGGCAAAATGCCCTTCAGGAGCTTATATTCTAATGAGAAAACAGATGACAACAGTAAAACTAACAAGAATTTTTTTTCTTATATATTTAGGCAGCAGTTTCTATAAACAAGGGTGTAAAGTGCTGAGATGAAAGACTGTAGAGTGTTATTTTATTTTATTTTTGAGACAGGTTCTCATTCTGTTGCCCAGGTTGCAGTGCAGTGGTGTGATCACAGCTCACTGCAACCTCGACCTCCCAAGTTCAGTGAATCCTCCCACATCAGTTTTCTGAGTAGCTGGGACCACAGGCATATGCTACGGTGTCTGGTTATTTTTTATTTTCAGTTTTTTTTTTTTTTGTACTTTTTGTAGAGACAGGGTTTCACTGTGTTGCCCAGGTTGGTCTTGAACTCCTGGGCTCAAGGGGGTCTGCCTGCCTTGGTTTCCGAAGGTGTTGGGATTACAGGTGTGAGCCACCACACCTGGCCAGTAATTTTAAATAGAGTGGTTGGCAGAGTCCTCATTGAAAGGTAACATGTAGAGCAAAAATCTGGAAAATGCTCTGAAAAAAGAAGTTAGCCAAATCCCAGCACTTTGGGAGGCTGAGGTGGGTGGATCACCTGAGGTCAAGAGTTCAAGACCAACCTGACCAACATGGCGAAACCCCATCTCAACTAAAAGTATAAAAATTAGCTGGATGTGGTGGCGCATGTCTGTAATTCTAGCCACTTGGGAGGCTGAGGCAGGAGAATTGCTTGAACCCGGGAGGCAGAGGTTGCAGTGAGCTGAGATCATTCCGTTGCACTCCAGCCTGGGCAACAAGGGCGAAACTCCATCACAAAAAAAAGAAAAGAAAATATCATAACATGCAGAGATGACTACCAGTGTCAAGGTCCCTGGTTCTACTTTTTTGATCACTAACTCTGCTATTAAATTAGCTACAAGTTTTTGAGTGCCCTGATGTGCCTAGGCACTGGGCAGTTTACATCTATTGCTTGTACCTTGCCTAGGAAGTATATTACACCTCCCCATCTACAGTGGAGGAAACTGAGACTTAGATGAATTAAGTCAAGCCTCATGTCTTAAGCAGCAGCTGAGATGGGATTTGGATCCATCTGACTTTGAACTTCTGGAAGCCTGAGTATTTCCTCCTGTCTTGTGGTTTCTCTCTGTATAGACATAATCTTGGTAAAAACAAACTGGGAAATTACCCTTTGAATCAAGCAATTTGGGGAGTGTTTTTGAAACTAAGAGAATGGGTTTCTAAGAGATAAAATCATATAACTGCTGTTCTTTAAAATTTACCACAGGATCTACTTTTTCCAAGAAATCTCCCCTGAATAAGGGAAAGTATTTGGCATACAGCATCCAACTAGGTTAGTAGAGCTCTTTATATAGCCTATCTGCTATTAAAGCAGCCATTCTACACAGAATTCTGTTTATTTTAATTGTCATTAATGGCTATTCCAGGAATCTATCTCTATTTCTTTGGGATACAAAAACAGTTCTGTATGCACTGATTATCGATTGCTTGACAATCTTGACACATGATGAACACAGACCTTCCTTGTGTTCTAATGTTGCAAATTGTATCATCATGTGGGCTGTTATAAAGTGGTTCTTATTTTTCCATAGCATCAATACCAGGATGGAGGAGTTGCCTCCATTTATAAGGTCATCATGACCAACAATGGCATAAACGCAAAGATAAGTGTAAAATTACCTTTGAAGCTTCGTAAAAAGGGTTATACAAGGGAGCCTCATGTACTAGTGTGCATAAAACACACTAAAAATATACCTAACTCCACTCTCTCATATATTTAGAGTTTATAAGAATCGAGAGAAGAGATGATTTTTAAAAAGGTATCCAGGGAAGTTTAAACTGATGCTTTTTCTTTCAATAAATAGGTCTAAATCAAGCAAAGATGTTAAAATGTGTGTGTTATAAAAATCTTTATAGCTTCTCTCTCTCTCTGTGTGTGTGTGTGTGTGTGTGTGTGTGTGTGTGTGTAATTAGAATGGTGAGGAGAATTCTTACTAAAGGTGGCCTGGCGAGCAGACCCAGCACAATTTTTATCAGTGAGATGTTAAAACACCACTAGAAATGTAAGGTGCTGAGGGAAACTTGATATACCAGAAACTTCTCCTGACACTGCATGGAAGGAACCCTTACCTAAGCCACATAGGGTGAAGGTAGTCTGGCGGGTTGGAAGTGCCAAGGGCGGTTCTAAACTACCCTCTAGTGAAGGTGGCTCCAATCAGTGCGGGCTTTTATGCGGGCTTTAATTGTGAGGTTAGGATCTGAATAAAAATCCTGGAGAGCTGACCTTGACACCAACACACACACTTTTTTTTTCTCATATCCTCGTGCTCAACTCAATCTCCTTTGAAACTTGATGTCCAATAGCTAGGTTTTAAGGGTTGCAGATTATCTACCTTATCACAGTGGCCACACGTGTCAGCCTGGTGATGATGGTGTTTCACGTTCCTCAAGGACTCCTCATGGTACCTGTATGTCAGTTTGTATAAAGCTTTAAATGAAGCTGCTCCGTACACATCAGACAAAGTAGCAGCCACCCATAAACGGTGTGTGCTTTTAGGTCACTTTGACACTTTGGTGACAACTCTTGGACCATTTCACTCTTCTCTAAAGAGTCATAAAAACTGAGACCAACATTGAAAAAAAAACTTCAAAGTTTGTCTCTTAGAGTTGTAAAGGCAGGAATGAGATGCCTGCCTTAGATCTTATGGGAATTTCACCAAAAAGAGGGGTGGTGTGTAAGAGGGTATCATTTAAGCCATTGGCTAAATGAATGGTTTAAAACAAATTAGGCAGTAATGTCTGATTATGCTTCTTTCCAGTTCAGAATCTTTATTGGTTCTGTTCCCCAGCAGGTTACAATCCATATTCCTTTCCACAGTCTGCCCAGCCTCATTTCCTGTCCCTCATTTCTATTTCCTCCACCTCCCAATACGATCACTGTCCTGGCCCTTCCCTCATCAGAGAAGAGGCAAACCTGAAGTTAGCCCTGGAGACCCAGCTCACATCACCTCACTGAAGCCCTGTTAGGCACTTCTGAGTGGGTTCCCACGCCCATGGTCCAGTTTTCTACGATGATGTCAACCATATTGTATTTATAAAAGATGCATTTGTGTATTTCCACCTTGGGACAATAAATTTTTTGAAATGTAGAGACCATTTTCTATCAACCCCATCAGCATGTGGCATGATTCTAGCTCCTGAATGATTGGGTCGATGCTGTGAAGAGGAGGGTCCCTGTATATAATCTCAAGGCAAGCAGAACTTCTTTCTTTGTTAAAACTGTTGGATTTTGAATCTCAACAGACTTGTCTTCACCATCTGATATTATGATAAATGTTTGACTTACTAATGCAGAAATTTAGCTTTGTGAAACACCTACAGATTTTTTTTTTTTTTTTGTATTGTCCAAAAGAGCATTGTCTTCGTGGCTGAAAAAAAATCTTTTATCTGGTTTGGCAGATTAGTTTGGCAGGATAGAGCTGGGCTGGGGATTATGACAATATGTGTGGAAGGCAATTTTTGAAGTCCTCTAAGAATTGTAAATTTTTTAATGCAATATCCATGCTGTTTTTGCCCCCTAAAATGTAATAAAAATAAATCAAAAGTCCAGCTTCAAGTTATTTTACAGGAGCACCTTCAATTTCCTCTTCTGTCTTAGATGGTCCATGTAACCTGTGTCCTGTTCTCTTTCCCAAAGTTGTAAAGGAAGAAGGGTGCCTCCTCCCTGTCTTGATCCTACTTCCTTCCAGAATCTTCTGAACCAAGCCCCACTATTATAGTCCATCCCTCTCACATTTTCCACCCCTCATCTTACCATCAGCTCCTACCCTTCCATCTACAAAGCTACTAAGCCCTCTTTTACTCTTAAATCCCCCTTTCCCGAACCTGGCTGCATCCTCCGACTCCCGTTTTCTTCATCCTCTTCTTCATGTGCAACTCGTTGCAAAAATAGTCTCCATTTACATCATCATCCCTCATCATCTCACATCTTAAGCTTGTACCAGGCTGATTTCCACTTCTTCATGGGATTAAACCTACTCTCAGAGTCACTAACCCCCATCAGCTACCTCCTATGTGATTGATACTATTGGTCAGTCACTACCTGAAATTAGCTTTCTTCTTAACTGTTGCCACACCACAGCTTCTAGCTCTCCTACATTTCCTTTATATGCACCCTACCCTTACCCAACGCAGGTATTTCTTCCGGTTCTGTCTTTGATTTTTGTGTACCTCTCTCTATCTTTCTTCTCTTGACAACTCTGCTTGCTCTTTTCTTTTAAACCACTGTCTAATATGCTAAGAAACCCCAAGTCCATATGCCAAAAACTCCCAAGTCTCTATTGATAGTCCCAATCTCTTTCCAGGGCTTATTTCCAAGTACTACCTAGACTTCTTTTCCTGTGTTCCTGACAATTTCTCCACTTTATTCTGTTCAAACTGTCCAAAGTGTAATGAATCGCACAACCCGTTCCTCCATCTGCATTTCTCATTTCCCTTAACACCTTATGTCCTTTATTGGCAGCACAGTTCTTATAGCCAGCATCCTGGAGGCGTTCCCAGCACTCATCCCTCCATCTCGTTGTTGCAGAGTTCTGCAGATTCTAAGTCCTCACTCTCTCACACACACATCTACCCTTTCCTTTCTATTCCTCCTGGCCTTTGTCGAAGCTCCTGTGTCAAAGCACAGTGGGGGATTCTGTTACTCTCCTGCCCTTTCACTGCAGCAGTGAAAAACTTCAAATTCCTGCACAAGGCTTTTAGGGCCACACAAGTCTGACTGTCATTTCTCTTATATAAGCATAAGGGCACAGTGGAAAGCAGCACTCTATTAATGGTGAAAGTCCAGGCTTCTGAAGTACATAGACGTGAATGAAAACCTCGGTCCTCCCCTCCCTCAGATGTGCTTGCTTCTGTGTAAGCTTCATCCTTGTGTACTTGCCTCTCTATTGTCTTTTTTGTGCTTGGGTTAAAAGCTATTCTGAGGCCGGGCAAGATGGCTCATGCTTATAATCCCAGCACTTTGGGAGGCTGAGGCAGGAGTATTACTTGAGCCCAGGAATTCGAGACCAGCCTGGGCAACATAGTGAGACCCTGTCTCTGTAAAAAATAAAAATAAATTGGTCAGGCATGGTGGCATGTTCCTGTAGTCCCAGCACTTTGTGAGACCAAGGTAGGTGGATCGCTTGAGCTTAGGAGTTCAAGAATAGCCTGGGCAACATCATGAAACCCTGGATGTACAGAAAATACAAACATCAGCCGGATGTGATGGGCACCCCCGTAGTCCCATACTCTGGAGGCTGAGGCAGGAGGATCGCTTGAGTCCAGGAGGTCAAGGCTGCAGTGAGCCATGATTAGAGCACTGCACTCTAGCCCAGGCAATGGAGTCAGACCCTGTCTCAAAAAGACAAACAAACCAAACAAACCAAAAAAATAACTATTCTGATTCTTTCCCACCTCAGGATGTTTCTGACCCATGAGAAGCCCAAGTGCTGACTTGGATCTGTCAAAGCTGCCAGGCTCTGTCTGACCCTGTGTTGTTTAATCCAACCTAAATGTGAAAGGAAAAGAAACAATACTGTGCTCACACAGATTTAAATATTTTAAACATTATTCTCCCTTCCTTTCTCTCCAGTTTAGAAATGCTGCACATAAATTTAGTCTTGCTTCCTTGGCTGTATTTATTTCCCCCTCCAGAACTGCATGGATTTTTCTGTAGGTGTTAGAAAATCTAGATTCCAATTAACTTTGCTGCTGATTACTTTGTAAATCTTGGTGAGTCAGGGCTTGTTCGTAAATGATGATGAACATTTTAAAGTTCTTTGAGCATGGCGATGCGTGAGCAGAATACAGATGAACTAATTAGAATGTATAGTCGCTGCTCTTGTGTGATTGGTTTTGAGAAGGCTGTAAATAAACATGGGGCTTTCAAGTCTTATTTATGGTTTTCAAGGGGGAAGTTTGTGTGCCTTATCTCATATGAAAAAACAGTTTACAAAATTTCTTTAAATCTCTCTTGATCTTAAGTTCATATTCTTGGGCACTAAAATGTGGACAAGTACCATGGGAAAGAAAAAGAAGTGGATATTCTGCAAAAATTCCACTGATGTTGAAGAACTAAATTCCTACTGGGAATTTGATCAAAAAGAGACTAGGGGAACAGCAGAATGGGAAAAGTAACCAACAATTCTATTCTTCATGCTTCCTAATTACATCGTGAAGAAATAGATGGATGTCACAAGAGCATGCACTTCAGTAAACATTTGCTTGAAAATGGTATTTAAGAATCCTCTGAAATCTCCCCAAAGGCCTCTAAAAACCTTCTGTCCGGAGAGAATTCTGATTATAAAACATTTTCTGCACGTCTCACCCTCTTTCATAGGCAGTATCATTATTGCTTGTGGGTTTGGGGCTTTATTTTGCTTGTGTTTCTGTCATGAGCCTCCGAGCAGTGTTCAGAAGTAACCAGGGTGCCCTTTTTCAGGTGTTCCTGGTGCCAGGACCAGACATGGGCATGAAAGAGTCACAGTCCCGTCCTACTTCTTTTGAAAAAGAGGCTCGGCAACCTCCCTCCACTTTGCACATTCAGTTTCCAATTACAACTTTCTGTCATCCCTTTTGCTTCCTTTTAAAAATTTTGTCTCACCATTAGAAGAGTGATTAGGGTGTATAAGAAGTTTTCCCTACTTTCCCCTTTCTAGTGTGGTGAAGACAAGTCAGGCTTTCTGAGTGGTATTTTAACTTTCCCTTGTCTCCTGTAATATTTAAAGAAGTCTGAGAGAATTTCAGTTAGCTGAGTTCCTATCCAGAAATAAAGGAAAAGGAAAAGTGTCAACAAGTATTGGTAGTTGGATAACAATTTTAGTGCAGCGCTGAGACGAAAAGGAAATTGTTTTTTGATCTGTCATGAGAATTAGCATGGATCCAGTCATTCTGTCCTAGAATAAATTAATTTAGACTTTAAAAATTGTGCTGATTAGATAGCAAAATCTGTAGCAAAATTCAAAATTGTTACCCCTAGTATCTGGATGGCTGCATAGTCCACTGTGGTAATGATTATTGGTATGGAAATATCTAAAATTGGAAAGTTCAGGCTGGAATCTGGAAATAAGTGTTGATTCCTGTATCTCCCTTCTGTAGGGCTAAGGATTTGATAGAATTATTAAATAGATACTTGGATATTTGCACCAAGGAGAAAAATATTGCTCTTTCTGGGTCATGGGGGAGAGGTGATTTTTGCTTTCCCTTTTATCGGAACTGATAAACATTTGATAGAAAAGAACTTTGGAATGACACAATCAGTGAGAGTACACTGGGCAGAATGTTATGAAAGGATTTGATTCCCCGATTATAGCATTCTTAACTAGATTAAATCGAGCAGCATCAATTTTGAAAATGGGTCTGTTTTCCTCTCCCAGTGGAACACTGCAAAGGATTGTCTTGTAAACTTCAAACACTGTGCTTAAGTTGGGAAGATTCATCTTCTGTTATTAGTAGTTGAAGATTTATAACATAAACTGTGGCCTATATAGACTTTGGACCAAATCTCTGTGCCATCACCTACCAGCTCTGTGATAGTGTCCATGTCGCAGAAACCATACTCAGTTTCTTTGATCTGTCAAAGTTGGTGGTAATATATTCAAGAGATTATGGATAAAAGAGGATATATATGGGGGGCTGTAGTGTATGCACACACAGTAAATGCTCAGTAAGTGCTACCCATTATCGTCTTTATCCTGATATCCGTACTCCAGGTGTGTTATTCTTTTCCAGGGATGTGTCTGGAGCATAGATAACCAGAATCCCATAAACAGCTTGTAAAATGAAGCAAGTATCTCTCAAAATTAAGTAACCAGCCCAGATATTTGCAAATGGATTTTAATATTTTTCCTACACAAAAGGGTAGAATTGAGTCATTTATAGTGATAGATGCTAAAATTTAGAGCAAGTTTCTTTCCTCCATTGTCCTGAATTTGTAGTTTACTGAGAAATTCTGGGAAACCTAATATACCAATGGCTTGACAAGCAACTGTGCTTTGGAGAATAGCACCTCCCTCTCCCCATCCTGCAAAAAATGAGTAAGTATTGTTTGTGAATGCTTTGCATGACAGTGCCCTCTCATTTTTCCCTACAAATCACCCACCTTTTCCTCTTATCCAGGCATTATCAGATTTTATCACTAAAGTCCTAATATATCTCTATTAGAGATGAAAACAGGAGACTATAACATTTTGCCTACTTCTTCATTCTTGGACCAACAATCAGAAAATTACCATCAGGGATCTCCTGTCAAATTTAAGTCAGGAGTGTTGGACTCCTTAGCAGTCCTCTTCTCTCCATCCTAGAGCAGGAGGATCCGTGGAACTGTGTTCCCACTCTCTGTTTTACACCTGAGGAAATTATAGAACAGAAGGTTTAAGTGACTTACCCTAGGCTCATCAGCCAGCAGATAATACAACAACACCTAATATTTACTTAGTACTCATTTTAGGCTCAAAGCTCTCTTTATGTACTTTGTATGTTATTTCAATTACTGCTCATAACAAGTGTAAGAAGTATAGATAATATGATTATTCCTGTTTTACAGATGAGAAAAGGAGCACAGGAGGTGAGTAACTTGCCCACGGTGGTAGACCTGGAATTAGAATTCAGGTAGCTAAATCCAGAGACTTCTCTCACTCATTTGCTCTGGGGGCAGAAGAGAATTCACACTGAGGCTATTTCAGGTTTCCCTGGTTCCCATGAAAGCATTATTGCTTAAGGTTATTATAATGAAAAATAAAAGACACACTTGCCTGCAATTTGGGAACATTTATTTAGCAAATACTTATTGAGTACATAGTATGGTTAAGGGTCTGTGCTTGGCTCTGTAGGGAAATACAAAAGTAAGCATGATTATTGTAGCATACGTTGAACCCAATATTTCTATACAGAAAAAAGTAGACATGATCCCTGTTTTGTCTTCAATGAAATTAATGTATCCTATTCCAGAAACTTCCCAGGGACTTCCATAGGGTTAGCATGACTGATGTCAGTTCTCACTATAAGCCATTGAGTCTAGGAAATCCAAATTACCTGAAGGGTAAATTGTCCCTACGGTATGGTTTGGCTCTGTATCCCCACCCAAATCTCACCCTGAATTGTAATATCAATTACAATTACAATTCAGTAATTGTAATAGTATTCAATCAATACTGTGTGAAGGGCAGTATCAGGTGGAGATAATTGAATCATGAGGCGGTTTTCCCCGTGTTGTTCTCGTGATGGTGAGTGAGTTGTCATGAGATCTGATGGTTTTATAAGGGGCTTCCCCCCTCGCTCAGCACTCATTCTGTCTCCTGCTGCCCTGTGAGGAGTTGTCTTCTGCCATGATTGTTAAGTTTCCTGAGGCCTCCCCAGCCAGCCCTACAGAACTATGAGTCAATTAAACCTCTTTCCTTTATATGTTACCCAGTTTCGGGCAGTTCTTTATAGGAGCGTGAGAACAGACTGATACACCCTCTTAAAAACAAATAAGAGAATAAACTGTGAATAAGCAGTGTCCTCAAATTAGACCTTGGCAGGTTGTGAAAGTGACATGACACTGCTGTCTTGCCAGTGCCTAGAAGCTCGTGGGATCTTGGAGTGGTTTTGTTTTCTAGTTGTCACCATTCTGTTATAAGCAAGGATCAGTCATCTAAGCCAAGATTTCTTTGGTTTATGCATAGTGATTCGAGGGCTAACTGTCATGGGTTGGCATCTTAGGAAAGATAGTTAGAAGTTAATGCCCAGAAGGAATTTAGCTATTTCGGTTATATATATATATATATTTCAAACTGGCGTTTGGTGTCTGTTTTCATTGTTCCAGATAGAGTCTTATGATTTTTTAGAATTTCCTTTGTCTCATGGTAAAAATAACCCTTAGCTTTTGTATCTTTCTCTAAGAAGAATTCCAAGATGTTTAACAATGGTCCAGCTACTTCTTACCACAAGCATGCTTGGACTGGTGAACGATTAAATCCCCTAATTCCAGGGGATCTGATGGTTGAGAGAAGGAAAAGTGGGCATTTTTGGCTGTCTCAGCCTTGGGACTGGAGTTGTGATGTATGTGGTTGGAGCTGTGCCACCCTGAGTCTGAACCAGGGTAGGTATCCCATCTCAATTTGTGCCCCACACTCTGACAGTGTCTAAGATGACAATGATAGTAACCAGTACAAGTGACTAACATACAGACTGTGTACTAGGCATGACGCTAAGCTCTTGGGAATTTCTTATTTAACCTTGACAGCGTATACTGTATTCTTATTTCTGTTTCACAGATATAGAAACTTGTCCAAGATCTCAAAATTAGTAAGACAGAGTCAGAGTTCAAACCAAAGTCTGTCTCATTCATCCCTGAACTCTTAACTACGGAAGTAGGCATCCCTGTTGGTGAAGAGACTAAGGTAGGAGTCAGGCCATATGGGTGGTCATGTCACATTGAACCCCTCAACATCATCTGTGAGGACTGGAATCAACTTATTCCAAACTCTCGTTAAGGTTGATGTTTTGAGCTCCCCCAAGAATCACATATAGTCTAATGGCATCTAGCATGATGAATCCTTTCCAGAAGGTCTTCAATTTGCTTTGCCCAGATCCATCAGAGGAATCACTGTCTATGGCAGCTATAGCCTTACAAAATACATTTCTTAGATAATAGGACTTGAAAGTTGAAATTACGCCTTGGTCCATGGGCTGCAGAGCTTGAGTGAGGCTTTGAATGTGGGGAAGAGATAATCTTGGGGGAGACATGATGAAATATCAGAATACTGAAGGGCAGTTGGGTGGAAGAGAGCCTCAGCATGATGTAGGCAGTTTCCTGGAAGTATACTTAGAACCAATGAGGAGAAGACACTGGGAGCAACATGTTGATACAATATAAGAATGAGTTTTCTGTGATAACTATGTGAGGTGATAGATATGCTAATCATTCTACACAAAATCATTATACAAAAATTGTATGAATTTAAAATGTACAATATGATGTTTTGATATATGAACATCTCATTGTACACTTTATACAATTTTTGTTAATTATACCCCATTAAAGCTGGGAATAAACTTAAAAAAAGAACAGTTCTCTGTCACATACAGAGTTATTCAAAGATGTGCTGAAATGCATCAGAAATTGGCCACTTCCTCATACTGAAGCCTTTCAAGCTTAGACTGGGCAGCTTCATGATGAGGACCCAATCATTGTCAATCCTATAATTCTTTGATCAGCGATGCTCTTACAAGTGCCCATCAGAATACTTGCAAAACCTACCCACTCAAACTCCTCTATTCTTAAAGCTGTTCTTCCTTTCACCAAGTTCAGGGAAGTAAGGGCTCTGCCCAATGGTGTGTCATAGAACAGTACAAAGCTGATGGGTCTGCACAAGGAGGCAGAATAGAGGATGCTGAGGTCAAGGGCGGGGCCTGCCTGGATTTGAACCCTGGATTTGAACATCACTTGCTGTGCATGTATGCTGAAGTTACTTTACCTCTCTGTGCCTTGGTTTCCTCATATATTATTCTGTACACGGGATAATATTAAAATGAAGTGTTTTTAAGATTAAATGAGATAATACATTTAAAGCCCTCAGAACAATGCCTGACATGTTTGAGGTATTCAGTAAGTGTTTTTGTTGGCTTTATAAGCATGTCAACAAAATTTTTTTTTTTTTTTTTTTTGAGATGGAGTCTCACTCTGTCGCCCAGGCTGAAGTGTAGTGGCACGAACTCGGCTCACTGCAAGCTCCGCCTCCCGGGTTCACGCCATTCTCCTGCCTCAGCCTTCTGAGTAGCTGGGACTACAGGCGCCCGCCACCTAGCCCGGCTAACTTTTTTGTATTTTTTAGTAGAGATGGGGGTTCCACTGCGTTAGCCAGGATGGTCTTGATCTCCTGACCTCATAATCCACCCGCCTCAGCCTCCCAAAGTGCTGGGATTACAGGCGTGAGCCACCGCACCCAGCCAACAAAACTTTTTTTTTTAACTTTTTACCTGCTGTCAGCCAAATAAGTAAAGTATTTATTCAAAAATAATCATGATAAGGTAGCAGCAATAGTAGTAATATGTGACTGAGGCAGAATTAAATTCCAGAGCCCATACTTTTAATTACCTACTTAGTGTCAGGTACTGAGTTTAGGTGCTATACTTGAATTGTTTCCTTTGTTCCCCAGGAAAAACTGGTAGGTAAATGTTACTGCATTTTATAGATGAGGAACCTGGGGCTTAGAAAGATTATGTAGTTTGCCCAGTATTACCAATAAGTGCCCAGAAAGGTGTGATTAGAATCTGGGTCTTTTTATGTTTATCTTTGGAAGTATTGCTACACTTGTGTAGTAGTAACAAATAGCCCTTTTTTAGAAATCTTGTGCTTAAGTGGCATCAGAAAAGATGATAAGTTCATTTCACCTCCCAGGTAATATCCTTAAAATTGACAGCTATAGGCCGGGCATGGTGGCTCATGCCTGTAATCCCAGCATTTTGGGAGGCCAAGACAGGCGAATCATGAGGTCAGGAGTTTGAGACCAGCCTGGCCAACATAGTAAAACCCCATCTCTACTAAAAATACAAAAATAGCCAGGCGTGGTGGAACCCACCTGTAATCCCAGCTATTTAGGAGGCTGAGGCAGGAGAATCGCTTGAACCTGGGAGGCAGAGGTTGCAGTGAGCCAAGATTGCACCATTGCACTTCAGCCTAGGTGACAGAGCAAGACTCTGTCTCAAAAAAAAAAAAAGAAAAAGAAAAAAGATTAGTAGCTATGACAGTTACTTAAATGGGCAGTAAAATGGCATTTGAGGAATAAATGTCAATAGGATCCAGTATTTACAACCATAATTGACGGTGAAATTACAGACTCATCACTAAGAAAGCTTTCCTATCACTTTACAATAAGTCATGTAATCTGAAAATAATTTTAAAACAAGAAGTTGTCAAGGTCCAGCTTCAGGGCATCCAACGTGACAGCTGATCTGACGCACCAGAGTTACAACACAAGAACTGTTGCATTCTCTTGCAATGAGGTGTCATGGGTTTCATCCACACGCACGCAGAGTATATGTATTCAAAACAGTGGTGATATAATGTTCTACTTAGTTTTGGATCTAGATTTCTCCAAAAACTAGTGCTAGAAAAATACTCTAAAATGGATGATTTCTTCTGGCTTTCCTTCAGAAAGACTGAAGGAGAAAAATATGATGCTGCTAAAATAGGCCAAAATGTTGATGAAATGTCTGTGGATATTGGAGGATATACTCAAATGTAAATTGTCTCCTTTGTCATAAAATAAGGTGAGGCTACAGGTCTAGGTGTTGGCAGTTACTCTGAGTAGTAAATAACCATTGAAAGGTTGCTTGAGTTTGAAATTGATTGCAGAGATAAACATTTAAAAGTTTTCTCCCAAATTCTAGACATATTATTTACCTCTCTATTCAGGTTATGTGGCCCATCTTTGTGCAGTGGCAGGCTTATTACATTTTCTTATTACATTTTGTCTCTTTGTGTTTGTGTTTTTAGTTTTTCATTCTCTTGACCTTCTACATATGGTGTAAGGAAAATATGCACAGAATGTAATCAAGAAATGTCCCATATAATAAAAAAACAGAAAACAATTTTGTGCTTCTTAACATTGTACTGAATAGAAATTACCAACTGAGGGAAACTGAGAAGAATTGACTATGTAAATGCCTACACCCAAACGAGCATAGATATTGTTCAATAATTGGTTTTGTTTCTCATGATTAATAATGCTGTGTCACCTGTTACCCCACTTGAGCGATGCAGAAGTTAGAGATCAAAATGCTTGCTTTCTTAATGAGAAGCGCTCAGTTGAAGACTTTGGTCTGTGGCAAGGATGCCTGCTGCCCTTTTAGCCTGAACTAAGCCAGACTTACCCACTCAGCCCCTAGGAAGAGCCCAGTATGCAGTTCTCCTCTGTAGGAGCAGCTCCCGTAAAACTTCTGGTATGGAGTGGAAGAGAAAGTGCACATTTTGCCTGAAGCTGGAGGAGGAGGCTTGACTACGCATGCTCAGTTCCTTCATCTCTCAGATACCCCATGAGCAAGAGGGCAGAAAAATGCCCAGGGGTTATGCTAAGAGAGCTTCCTCTACCTGGAAACGAAGTAAAATAGGAAGGTCTGCCCTCAACAGTCAATTAGGAGATGAGGCACAGCTGAAATCTAGGACCTTTTTAAAATCTGGCTGAACACATTAGCTACAGTACCTGTGGTTTCCAAATACTATAGTAAATACATTGTATGTACTCAGATTGCTAGGATGCATTGTCAAAGTAGTCAAGTCGAGGACCACGTTCAATACTGAAGTGGGTTTCAAAGATAATGAAACATAATGAGGACTCCAAAAATGCTACTAAAAGCAGATTCTCAATATTGGCTATGCATCAAATTCACTTTAGTTCACTGAAAAATAACCTGTTGATTAAAGTTCTGTTCCTCATCATCATCGGGAAAGGATTTATGCTTTAAATTTCCTATGCTATTTAATCTATTTAGCATTTCTCTGGCCACTGTGACTGAATTTCTCTTTCGTAAGGAAGTAGATAAGACTAAATGACAGCCATTTATAGCATCATTGCTGAGGACACAGCTGAGGGTCTGCCCAGCATGAACCACATGTTTGCAGAATGGTTGGTGGACAGCAGGTCCCAGTGTGGGATATTAGGTATGAGTGTCACCATGTGTCTCAGTAACACGGAATGGTATCCTTGGCAATGTACTCTGTGATCTCAACAAAACATTAGATATGCTGCATCAGCTTGAATGCTGAAAATAGCCTGCCTGGCATGCATAATTCTGTGGCCATTCTATGCTTTAACCAGTAGTCCTACATGGAAGCTCTGACCTGAGGCATTCTGCTTATAGCACTAACAAAACTTTGCTTTCCAAGGGGTTTGAAAGAAATACTTTCAAAACGTGTGGCCTCACTTCCACTTAATTTCTGTAGGGACTCTCCGGTTTCAACAGGAGCTCTTGAATCTGAAGTTTAAGCCTTGGTTTTGTTCTATCAGCCCTCTTCTCCTTCAGTGATATGTTTTGCATTAGCGTTGCAGTGGGGTAGACACTAGCCCATACTGATTTTGGTTTGCATGCTTATGCTAAGTCAGAGGTGTTAATTTTGGAGGAAGAATGAATCCTGGTTTGGACCTGTGCACTTGAGGAAAGGAGGAAGTTATAATTTCACACCATCTATAACAGTGGCCCTGCTCTGAACATTTTTGTGGCAAAGAAATGTATAGTAGGTAGTTCTGGACAGACAAGAGGAATTCAAAAATCAATCACATTTAGGCAAAGGTTAAAGACAGAAGGATGAATGGCACTGACCAGCAAGAATAGACTGATGAGAGTTATTGACCATCGGGTGTGACTTGGAGAAACTGTCATTTAAGGATTGGGGGAGAAAAAGGGACTCAGGAGGAGGACTGAGAAAAAGGAACAGAGAAATAGTGGAAAGTGGAGCATTCTAGCATCCATTTGAAGGAGAATGAAGAAAGAGGAGGTAATGAACTGTGTCAAATACAAGTAGAGGTTTAGCACATTGCAAGAACTGAAAAGTGTCCCTTGGATTAGCAAGTAAGGAATGATTGTTGACCTTAAGAGGATTTGTACCAGACGGTTAGAATTGAAGTCAGATTGTGAGGGGCATCAAACAGGAGGAGAGAAATAAAGACTGTTATTATGATCAACTCTTGTGGGCAGGAGAGCTGAGAAGGAAGAGGAGAGAATATGTAGCTCAGGGAGCCACACAGCCCTTGGAGGACTGTTCATTAGGGTAGAAATGCTTTTTATCTTGTTTGTAGGACAAGGAGAAAACTGGTGAGAAAAAGATGAAGACAGAGACAGAGAAGAGAGGGGAAAATAGGAAGTTAGGAAGGGATGACTTTGACAAGGAAGGAGAGACTTCTTTTGTCCTCGGAACAGAGGAAAGGAGATGGAACACAAGGGTGTATAAAAAAGGAATGGAATATTGACAGTGCCATTTCTGGAGGCCTTGACTTTCTCAGGGCAGCAGCAGGCAAGGATTTCTGAGAGTAAGTAGAGGTGGGAGTGTAGCAGAGAGAATATGAAGAGAGAAGCGGGAAGTTGGATTTGTTGTTGAGGGGAATGGGATAAAATTGTGGCTTCCACAAGGACTCAGCTGAATTTGGAAACGATGAATTTATAAGGGAGCCAACATGTTCCACTGGGTGATCAACAGGTTAGAAGTTTGGTATGAGGTCCAAGAACTAGTGCATTTTGAGGGTGAGCAAGAGCCTGATGGACAATGTGTTTGGCCATGGAATATGGTACTGGATTTTCTACAGTATCACTGCAGGTAATGACAAAATTCAAAGTGGGTCTCCAGAGTGGTGTGGTGCCTGGCCTCAAAGGAAGGGGAAGTAGATGGCTTTTATAGGGTTTAATGTCAAGGATGTCAAAAACCAGTGCCACCTCAAAAACCTTATTCTTATTAGGTATTTACCGGAGCCTGAAATTCCTTGAGGGGTGCCTTATAGCAGCCTTTCATTTATAGTAAACTAGAAATAGATCTGAGACAGGGGATATTTTAATCTCCAATGATTTCTACCTAAGCATGAATGAAACATGAAAGGAGCAGTTCTAAGAAATAATTTTTGGTTGGTTTGTTGATAGGGGTAGGAGCAAATGGAGAGGGTGAGATGGGCACTGAGTATGAGAAAAAGAAACGTTAGCTGCTGAGCTGAATTCTGCTTTGTCGAACTTTTCTAAACCCTGCTCCATCTGGAAATGTAACACAATTAACATCTTTACAGATGCAAGACAATGATCTTGCAAATGCCCCACTCAAATTATTATAAGTTGTATAGAGATACACACAGTTTGGGGGTTCAGAAACCACAGAGAAACAAAATTTGACGATTAGCAATACATTGGATTTGGGGGAATTACCATTGGAATTGGTTTTATATTACATTTTAGTGCCCAAGATTGCATATTTTACAATCCTAGTTTTTTTACTTAAGGAAAGAAAATATGAGACATCTTAATATCAAAAGGAAAATTAAAAGTGGAGTTTGATGTGGAATTTGACAGTGAAGTAAATAAAAAAAGGACCTGTGAGATAAGATTTTCTGGCAGAAAAAAGCAAGGCTCTTAGTAGCAAATTTTAAATAAGTAATGGTCAAGGAAAATAACATGAAACAGATTCTCTCATAAGCTCGGAGGAGAAAACACAGAAAGGAATAATGCAAGGTCAGGCTGAAATGAACTGGAATTAGAGTCTGTGAAATCGCACAACCAGAGTATTGTCACATGGTGTTTGTGTTTTGATTTCAGTATCTTGACAGTTAGATAGGACCTAGTCAGTAATTCTTAGGTGGGTTAAGAACTTTCTAGACATAAGGCTTCGGGAATGAGGGAACTGAAGGGGGAGACAGCGTTCAGAGGAGGCAAGCACTTCCCAAGGGCTACTGCTATTCAGTGACATCACGGAAGTGCCTGATTTAGAGGTTCTTAGATCCTCAGACCAAGATATGGTTATCTACAGGAATGGGACAATTTCTGTATTGGGGGTTATATAGATAAGGAAAATCTCCAAGTAATGCTAGCCAGTGTAGGACTTTCAGATCTTCTCCAAACCAATGTATGGCAATCAGCCTCTCCTACCAAAAAGATGACTTTGAAATTTACTGTCGTGTCTCCTCTTCCTGTGCACCAGTGGTGATGCCAATAAGCAGTGAATTTTCAGACAACAGAAGGCAAGAGAAAAATAGTCCATATCTAATTGGCTTGGCTCATTGGAAAAGGCCAATAGCTGAGAAAGTCAATAGCATCAACAATCAATTTTAAAATCTTTTAAAAAAAACGTTGCCCTCTTTTTCTGGATTTAACTATGGTATGTAATCACTATGTAAAAGTAAAAATTAAAAAATATATAAAGGGGCAAATAAAATAATGCATAGCAGTCCACTCAGAGACTGTTAGCGTTTGGTTGATGTTCCTTTAGTAATTTCTCTGTATGTTGATATGTATGTAAATGACATGGTTGAGGTCACACTGTGCATCACTTTTCCAGCCTTCATTTTCCCTGGACCTTGATCATGAGGACTTCGATATGTTATTAAGTATTCTTTGCAAATGCTATTTTGATGGCTGTATATCCTTTTCTCACATGAATGTGCAATAAATTATTTAACTGAAGTCCTATTGTTAGGCATTTGGATGGTTGCTATTTTTAAGCTATTTATAAGTCAACTTGTGATGAACAATAGTGTACACAAACCTTCTTTTTTTCCTGATCATTTTTTAGGACAAATTCCCAGTGGTAAAGTTGCTGGATCAAAGAAAACCCACATTTTAAAGTTTTTGAGACGTGTTGTCAAGTCCTCCTCATAAAGGTTGTAATACACACTTTGCGTGTGTAAAGTATTATAAGGGACCCAAGGGAGATACTGGATTATGAAAACTAATGGCTGTTAGGTCATTAGCTTAAAGAGCTATTTTTAAAGTTCTGAGTCCTGGACCTTTGCCATAAGCTCCCATCTATAATACAATTAAGAAGACAAATCTCTCTTATATGCCATCTGTGAGGGAATTTGTGTCAAATTATTCAAAAAAACTCTTTCCTATAATGCAAACTCAGGAGGCAAGAAATACCATGGGTTTTGTTGAACTAGGTTTATTCCAGGCAGATCTTAAGTACAGAATCAGGTGGGATCTGGCAGGGGTCATCAAGTAAAAGTTTCAGAAAGACAAAATGTGTTGAAGGTGTGAAGAGGACCATCTTGATTTTGACTTATATCCTTGAAGATCCCCCTCTCCTCCCTTGTCCTCTCCTTTTTTGGGACAGAACCTTGCTCTGTCTACCAGGCTGGAGTGCAGGGACACAATCTCAGCTCACTGCAACCTCCGCCTCCCGGGTTCAAGTGATCCTCCTAAGTAGCTGGGATTACAGGTGGGTGCTACCACACCTGGCTAATTTTTTTGTATTTTTCATGGAGATGAGGTTTTACTATGTTGGCCAGGCTGGTTTCGAACTCTTGACCTCAGGTGGTCCACCTGCCTCAGTCTCCCAAAGGGCTGGTATTACAGGCATGAGCCACCGCGCCCATCCGTTTTCATATTTTAGGATCCAGACTCATCCCTGGGAGACAAGCATAGGCCACAAACCTATCAGCTTAACCATCATCCCTGTCATTGTTTTATTGTGTTGAATATAAGCTATTAAGACTTCAAATGTGGCTCGAGTATTCTATTATGCTGTTTGCTTTTTGCCTTCTGGGAAAACATTTATGAGACTTGTGTAAGGGAGCGAAATAGGTGGGGCACTTGGGAGTAGGTTTAAATCCCATCTCTTCCACTTGCTGGCTGTATGACCTTGGAGAAATCATTTTACCACTCTGAGCTTTGGTTTTAATTTCCTCATCTGTAAATTAGGAACCACTGAATTCATCTTGGAGGGCTGTTGTGAGAATGAAAAGAATAATGTCTGTGAAATACTCAGCACAATTTCATTTCTTTGGTTTTTTAAATCCTACTGATGCACTCCCAATTATGTGAAATCACACACACACACACACACAATTTATTGCGGCATATTTTGAAGTAGCAAATGATCGGAAACAACCTGTAACCTCTAAATATCCATTGGTAGAAGACTAATGTAATTATTCTGACTAGTAGCTGTTGTTACTGCATGAAGTGTGAAGACACCAGATAGGATTTTTTTTAAAGCATCGCTGATTTTTAAAGTCATTGTGATGGAGATTGAGAAAGTGCTGTTTTACTTGTTAGCTCTGTATTATTTCATCAGGTATGGTTTGAATGGGTAAATATCTGCCTCACCCCAAATGCAGTCATTCAGTAAATATTTATTATGTGCCAGCATTGTGATACAGTTTCACAAACCCTTTACAAGTTTGAATTTTTTAAATTGGATTCATTCAGGGATGTATTCTTTTGGAAATAATTTTCAAATGCTATTTCATCATGCAGGTATGACCTTCTTTAAAAAGTGCTCATGGAAATCTCTGTCATATGTTTGAGAACACTCTGTACTTAGTTTGTAACTACTTGGCATACAAATTTATATGATATATATAAAGCTCCTATCAGGAGCATCTTGTGAGTAGTAGGAAGATGTTTAAGGTTAGGGCCTAAATATATGAGATATTTAAAACACATTTTGGCAAGTGTAGGTTTTATTTTTTATATGTGAAAGGAGCTGTGTCTTTTTTTCCTGGAGCTTAAATATACAAAGCAGGAATGTACTTGGTGGTAGTAGATATTTGCTTCTTGCAGTGTTGAGATGGCACAATTCTAGCAGATACTCCCAGCCTGTTGATCTTATAGGAGAATCCCCTACTACTTGGGGTTTCAGGTCCATCAGCTGTGGTGGGCACAGTTGGTACTACACTAGCTGCCTCTAAGTAGAAGAATAACCTTTTCGGAACTCTTTGTTCTCTGAGAAGAAAAAAGATAGGCTTCTGTAAGCCATTTGTTGTCATTTATTCACTTCAAATGAAAACTGACTTGCCTAGTTGGACAAAAAGAAGAATGTGTAAGATGTAAAACGGGGATGCTACATGCACAGTGACATTAATAAGCAATACATTTACAAAGCGTTTGTTAGTTCACCCTCTGCATAACCTGTTGATTTGTGCATATTTCTTGTGAGGTTTATGTTTGTTTCTGAAACTTCTATTTGTCCAAATACATTTAACTTTAATTATTTCCAGTCTTATGTTTCTATATGTGTTTATGATCAAGAATGCTTTAAATTTGCTCAATATACATTTTTTTCAGACTTTTTTTAAATTTCAAAAGTAACTTATTGTTTTATCTTATTATAAAGGCAATACTTGCTCATGTCAGAAAAAATGAAAATGATAACAACCTTTTGGGAGGACAATCTGGAAATACCTAACAAATTTTAAAAAATACAGATATCCTTTGACTAAGCAACTTCTCTTCTAAATATTATAATTTACAGATGTATTCCCATTTATGTGAAATGACATGCATAAAGAGTTTTTCATTGCAGCATCTTTGTGGTAGCATGTGATTAAAAATAACCTAAGTGTCCATCAACAGAGAAATGGTAAGATTAGCTGTGGTCATTTATGGTTAGGATGGTCATTCATCCAGGTTTGGCGGGGATGGTCTTTGTTTATGTCTGTTGTTCTGCAATAGTTTGGAATAGCATGCTCTTCTCTTTCAAAAGTACCTTGATTTGGCCAGTAAATTTTGTGTTTAGCCTAATTTGAGTGTAGTCTTACTATGGAATACCATATAATAATTTTTTAAATGATGACATTCTTTATCTTTGACTAATTAAAAAAAAGCAAGATGTAACTACATTGGGTTTTAAAATATTAAAACATGGAGGAGGATGTGGAATATGTAGAATATGTATAAGGAGCTTCATAAACAGAAGTGACTCTTGATAATACATTGATATACAGATTTTCTTCAGTATACAGTAGGCCCACTGCATCCAAGTGTTCTGCTTCTGCAACCAAAAGCAGATTAAAAAATACAGCATTCCCAGGATATTAAGCCCTCACGTATGGAGGGCTGACTTTTCCTATATGTGAGTTCTACAGGGCTCACTGTGGGACTTGAGTACACATGGATTTTAATATACTTAGGGGTCCTGGAACCAATTCCCTGCGTGTACCAAGGGATGAGTGTACACCAAATACTTCTGGAAATATGTATAAGAAACTGAAAATATTAATTGTTTTGGGGCTTGGAATCTTGGTGGCTGGAGGCCAGAACTAAGAGGGAAACTTTACAGTATACCTGTTTCTGTACTTTTTTAACCGTGTGAATAAACTACCTATTAGGAAAGCCCAGAATGTTAGAAAGGGAGGAAAAATTTTATATCTATATAGAAAACCAACTTTAAAATTATACATCCACAATGCTTATTCGAAATAGTTCAGTTGCAAGTGATTTGCTGGTTTTTTTTTTTTTTTTTTTTTTTTTGGAGACAAAGTCTTGCTCTCTCACCCAGGCTGAAGTGCAGTGGCATGATCACAACTCACTGCAGCCTCAACCCTTTAGGCCCAAGTGATCCTCCTATCTCAGCTTCCCGAATAACTGAGACTACAGGTATGTGCCACCACACCCGGCTAATTTTTAAATGTTTTGTAGAGATGGGGTCTCCCTATGTTGCTCAGGCTGTCTTGAACTCCTGGGCTCAAGCCATCCTCTAGCCTCAGCTTCCCAAAGCACTGAGATTACAAGTGTGAGCTACCACGCCTGGCCACAAGTGATGTTTTTATACGTATCTTTTTGAATATTGGCGTCATTTGGACTTCAGGATTGAACTTCTTCAAATTATTTTATTGCCTAACATAAGCATATACCAACATAAGTATATACCATAATTCCATTTAAGCAATCTCTTGTTGTTGAACATTTATGTTGTTCCAATTTTTCATTTTAAACAGTGTTGCAATGGGCATTCTTTCATAAAAATCTATGTGAATGTCCATTTGTATTTCTTTTTTTTTTAAGGGTATTTTTTTATTTTTATTTTTTTTAACTTTTAATTTTTAATTTTGATGGGTACATAGTAGGTGTGTATATCTGCGAAGTACATGAGATGTTTTGATAAGGCATGCAATGCATAATAATCACATCATGGAAGATGGGCTATCCATCTCCTCAAGCATTTATCCTTTGTGTTACAAACAATCTATTATTTTAGTTATTTTTAAATGTTCAGCAAAATTATTATTGACTATAGTCACCCTGTTGTGCTATCAAATACTAGGTCTTATTTATTCTTTCTTTTTTTTTTTTATTATACTTTAAGTTCTAGGGTACATGTGCATAACGTGCAGGTTTGTTACATATGTATACATGTGCCATGTTGGTGTGCTGCACCCATCAACTCGTCAGCACCCATCAATTCATCATTTATATCAGGTATAACTCCCCAATGCAATCCCTCCACCCTCCCCCCTCCCCATGATAGGCCCCATTGTGTGATGTTCCCCTTCCTGAGTCCAAGTGAGCTCATTGTTCAGTTCCCACCTATGAGTGAGAACATGCAGTGTTTGGTTTTCTCTTCTTGTGATAGTTTGCTAAGAATGATGGTTTCCAGCTGCATCCATGTCCCTACAAAGGACGCAAACTCATCGTTTTTTATGGCTGCATAGTATTCCATGGTGTATATGTGCCACATTTTCTTAATCCAGTCTGTCACTGATGGACATTTGGGTTGATTCCAAGTCTTTGCTATTGTGAATAGTGCCGCAATAAACATACATGTGCATGTGTCTTTGTAGTAGCATAATTTATAATCCTTTGGGTATATACCCAGTAGTGGGATGGCTGGGTCATATGGTACATCTAGTTCTAGATCCTTGAGGAATTGCCATACTGTTTTCCATAATGGTTGAACTAGTTTACAATCCCACCAACAGTGTAAAAGTGTTCCTATTTCTCCACATCCTCTCCAACACCTGTTGTTTCCTGATTTGTTAATGATTGCCATTCTAACTGGTGTGAGATGGTATCTCATTGTGGTTTTGATTTGCATTTCTCTGATGGAGAGTGATGATGAGCATTTTTTCATGTGTCTGTTGGCTGTATGAATGTCTTCTTTTGAGAAATGTCTGTTCATGTCCTTTTCCCACTTTTTGATGGGGTTGTTTGTTTTTTTCTTGTATATTTATTTGAGTTCTTTGTAGATTCTGGAAATTAGCCCTTTGTCAGATGAGTAGATTGCAGAAATTTTCTCCCATTCTGTAGGTTGCTTGTTCACTCTGATGGTAGTTTCTTTTGCTGTGCAGAAGCTCTTTAGTTTAATGAGATCCCATTTGTCAATTTTGGCTTTTGCTGCCGTTGCTTTTGGTGTTTTAGACATGAAGTCCTTGCCCATGCCTATGTCCTGAATGGTACTACCTAGATTTTCTTCTAGGGTTTTGATGGTATTAGGTCTAACATTTAAGTCTCTAATCCATCTTGAATTAATCTTCGTATAAGGAGTAAGGAAAGGATCCAGTTTCAGCTTTCTACTTATGGCTAGCCAATTTTCCCAGCACCATTTATTAAATAGGGAATCCTTTCCCCATTTCTTGTTTTTGTCAGGTTTGTCAAAGATCAGATGGTTGTAGATGTGTGGCATTATTTCTGAAGGCTCCGTTCTGTTCCATTGGTCTATATCTCTGTTTTGGTACCAGTACCATGCTGTTTTGGTTACTGTAGCCTTGTAGTATAGTTTGAAGTCAGGTAGCGTGACGCCTCCGGCTTTGTCCTTTTGACTTAGGATTGTCTTGGCAATGCGGGCTCTTTTTTGGTTCCATATGAACTTTAAAGCAGTTTTTTCCAATTCGGTGAAGAAACTCATTGGTAGCTTGATGGGGATGGCATTGAATCTATAAATTACCTTGGGCAGTATGGCCATTTTCACAATATTGATTCTGCCTATCCATGAGCATGGTATGTTCTTCCATTTGTTTGTGTCCTCTTTGATTTCACTGAGCAGTGGTTTGTAGTTCTCCTTGAAGAGGTCCTTTACATCCCTTGTAAGTTGGATTCCTAGGTATTTTATTCTCTTTGAAGCATTTGTGAATGGAAGTTCATTCCTGATTTGGCTCTCTGCTTGTCTGTTACTGGTGTATAAGAATGCTTGTGATTTTTGCACATTAATTTTGTATCCTGAGACTTTGCTGAAGTTGCTTATCAGCTTAAGAAGATTTTGGGCTGAGACCATGGGGTTTTCTAAATATACAATCATGTCATCTGCAAACAGGGACAATTTGACTTCTTCTTTTCCTAACTGAATACCCTTGATTTCTTTCTCTTGCCTGATTGCCCTAGCCAGAACTTCCAACACTATGTTGAATAGGAGTGGTGAGAGAGGGCATCCCTGTCTTGTGCCAGTTTTCAAAGGGAATTTTTCCAGTTTTTGCCCATTCAGTATGATATTAGCTGTGGGTTTGTCATAAATAGCTCTTATTATTTTGAGGTACGTTCCATCAATACCGAATTTATTGAGTGTTTTTAGCATGAAGGGCTGTTGAATTTTGTCCAAAGCCTTTTCTGCATCTATTGAGATAATCATGTGGTTCTTGTCTTTGGTTCTGTTTATATGCTGGATTACGTTTATTGATTTGCGAATGTTGAACCAGCCTTGCATCCCAGTGATGAAACCCACTTGATCATGGTGGATAAGCTTTTTGATGTGCTGCTGAATCCGGTTTGCCAGTATTTTATTGAGGATTTTTGCATCGATGTTCATCAGGGAGATTGGTCTAAAATTCTCTTTTTTTGTTGTGTCTCTGCCAGGCTTTGGTATCAGGATGATGTTGGCCTCATAAAATGAGTTAGGGAGGATTCCCTCTTTTTCTATTGATTGGAATAGTTTCAGAAGGAATGGTACCAGCTCCTCCTTGTACCTCTGGTAGAATTCAGCTGTGAATCCATCTGGTCCTGGGCTTTTTTTGGTGGGTAGGCTATTAATTGTTGCCTCAATTTCAGAGGCTGCTATTGGTCTATTCAGGGATTCAACTTCTTCCTGGTTTAGTCTTGGAAGAGTGTACGTGTCCAGGAAATTATCCATTTCTTCTAGATTTTCTAGTTGATTTGCGTAGAGGTGTTTATAGTATTCTCTGATGGTAGTTTGTATTTCTGTGGGGTCGGTGGTGATATCCCCTTTATCATTTTTTATTGCATCTATTTGATTGCTCTCTCTTTTCTTCTTTATTAGCCTTGCTAGCGGTCTGTCAATTTTGTTGATCTTTTCAAAAAACCAACATCTGGATTCATTGATTTTTTGGAGGGTTTTTTGTGTCTCTATCTCCTTCAGTTCTGCTCTGATCTTAGTTATTTCTTTTCTTCTGCTAGCTTTTGAAAGTGTTTGCTCTTGCCTCTCTAGTTCGTTTAATTGTGATGTTAGAGTGTCAATTTTAGATCTTTCCTGCTTTCTCTTGTGGGCACTTAGTGCTATAAATTTCCCTCTACACACTGTTTTAAATGTGTCCCAGAGATTCTGGTATGTTGTATCTTTGTTCTCATTGGTTTCAAAGAACATCTTTATTTCTGCTTTCATTTCGTTATATACCCAGTAGTCATTCAGGAGCAGGTTGTTCAGTTTCCATGTAGTTGAGCGGTTTTGATTGAGTTTCTTAGTCCTGAGTTCTAGTTTGATTGCACTGTGGTCAGAGAGACAGTTTGTTATAATTTCTGTTCTTTTACATTTGCTGAGGAGTGCTTTACTTCCAATTATGTGGTCAATTTTGGAATAAGTGCGATGTGGTGCTGAGAAGAATGTATATTCTGTTGACTTGGGGTGGAGAGTTCTATAGATGTCTATTAGGTCCGCTTGGTGCAGAGATGAGTTCAATTCCTGGATATCCTTGTTAACTTTCTGTCTCGTTGATCTGTCTAATGTTGACAGTGGAGTGTTGAAGTCTCCCATTATTATTGTATGTGAGTCTAAGTCTCTTTGTAAGTCTCTAAGGACTTGCTTTATGAATCTGGGTGCTCCTGTATTGGGTGCATATATATTTAGGATAGTTAGCTCTTCCTGTTGAATCGATCCCTTTACCATTATGTAATGGCCTTCTTTGTCTCTTTTGATCTTTGATGGTTTAAAGTCTGTTTTATCAGAGACTAGGATTGCAACCCCTCCTTTTTTTTGTTCTCCATTTGCTTGGTAGATCTTCCTCCATCCCTTTATTTTGAGCTTATGTATGTCTCTGCATGTGAGATGGGTCTCCTGAAGACAGCAGACTGATGGGTCTTGACTCTTTATCCAGTTTGCCAGTCTGTGTCTTTTAATTGGAGCATTTAGTCCATTGACATTTAAGGTTAATATTGTTATGTGTGAACTTGATCCTGCCATTATGATATTAACTGGTTATTTTGCTCATTAGTTGATGCAGTTTCTTCCTAGCCTCGATGGTCTTTACATTTTGGCATGTTTTTGAAATGGATCATACCGGTTGTTCCTTTCCATGATTAGGGCTTCCTTCAGGGTCTCTTGTAAGGCAGACCTGGTGGTGACAAAATCTCTAAGCATTTGCTTATCTGTAAAGAATTTTATTTCTCCTTCACTTATGAAACTTAGTTTGGCTGGATATGAAATTCTGGGTTTAAAATTCTTTTCTTTAAGAACGTTGAATATTGGCCCCCACTCTCTTCTGGCTTGTAGAGTTTCTGCCAAGAGATCTGCTGTCAGTCTGATGGGCTTCCCTTTGTGGGTAACTCGATCTTTCTCTCTGGCTGCCCTTAAGATTTTTTCCTTCATTTCAACTTTGGTGAATCTGGCAATTATGTGTCTTGGAGTTGCTCTTCTGGAGGAGTATCTTTGTGGCGTTCTTTGTATTTCCTGAATTTGAATGTTGGCCTGCCCTGCTAGGTTGGGGAAGTTCTCCTGGATGATATCCTGTAGAGTGTTTTCCAACTTGGTTCCATTTTCCCCCTCACTTTCAGGCACCCCAATCAGACGTAGATTTGGTCTTTTTACATAATCCCATACTTCTTGCAGGCTTTGTTCATTTCTTTTTCTTCTTTTTTCTTTTGGTTTCTCTTCTCGCTTCATTTCATTCATTTGATCTTCCATCGCTGATACTCTTTCTTCCAGTTGATCGAGTCGGTTACTGAAGCTTGTGCATTTGTCACGTATTTCTCGTGTCATGGTTTTCATCTCTGTCGTTTTGTTTATGACCTTCTCTGCATTAATTAGTCTAGCTGTCAATTCTTCCACTCTTTTTTCAAGATTTTTAGTTTCTTTGCGCTGGGTACGTAATTCCTCCTTTAGCTCTGAGAGGTTTGATGGACTGAAGCCTTCTTCTCTCATCTCATCAAAATTATTCTCTGACCAGCTTTGATCCATTGCTGGTGATGGGCTGTGCTCCTTTGCAGGAGGAGATGCGCTCTTATTTTTTGAATTTCCAGCTTTTCTGCCCTGCTTTTTCCCCATCTTTGTGGTTTTATCTGTCTCTGGTCTTTGATGATGGTGACGTACTGATGGGGTTTTGGTATAGGTGTCCTTCCTGTTTGATAGTTTTCCTTCTGACAGTCAGGACCCTCAGCTATAGGTCTGTTGGAGATTGCTTGAGGTCCACTCCAGACCCTGTTTGCCTGGGTATCAGCAGCAGAGGTTGCAGAAGATAGAATATTGCTGAACAGCGAGTGCACCTGTCCAATTCTTGCTTTGGAAGCTTCCTCTCAGGGGTGTTCTCCACCCTGTGAGGTGTGGGGTGTCAGACTGCCCCTAGTGGGGGATGTCTCCCAGTTAGGCTACTCAGGGGTCAGGGACCCACTTGAGCAGGCAGACTGCCCCTTCTCAGATCTCAACCTCCGTGTTGGGAGATCCACTGCTCTCTTCAAAGGTGTCAGACAGAGTCGTTCGCGTCTGCACAGGCTTCTGCTCCTTTAGCTGAGCCCTGTCCCCAGAGGTGGAGTCTACAGAGACAGGCAGGTTTCCTTGAGCTGCTGTGAGCTCCACCCAGTTCAAGCTTCCCAGCGGCTTTATTTACCTACTTAAGCCTCAGCGATGGCGGGCGCCCCTCCCCCAGCCTCGCTGCTGCCTTGCCGTTAGATTGCCGCAGACTGCTGTGTTAGCAAGGAGGGAGGCTCCGTGGGCGTGGGACCCTCCCGGCCAGGTGTGGGATATATTCTCCGGTGTGCCGGTGTTACAGCGCAGTATTGGGGTGGGAGTTACCCGATTTTCCAGGTGTTGTGTGTCTCAGTTCCCCTGGCTAGGAAAAGGGACTCCCTTCCCCCTCGCGCTTCCCAGGTGAGGCGATGCCTCGCCCTGCTTCAGCTCTCGCTGGTCAGGCTGCAGCAGCTGACCCGCATGGATTGTCCGGCACTCCCGAGTGAGATGACCCCAGTACCTCAGTTGAAAATGCAGAAATCACCGGTCTTCTGTGTCGCTCACGCTGGGAGATGGAGACTGGAGCTGTTCCTATTCTGCCATCTTGCTCCGCCCTCCCATTTGTATTTCTTTAGGATAGTTTCCTCAAAAGGGAGTATCTGAATCCAACAAATGCAAAATCCTAAGGCTTTTGGCCGTACAATGCTTACTGAATTATTTTCATGTATATGGTTTTAAAATATGACTGGGTAATTTATAAGGAAGTTTAATTGACTCACACTTCTGCATGCTGAGGAGGCCTCAGGAAACTTACAATCATGGCAGAAGGTGAAGGAAGCAAGGCACATCTTACATGGTAGCAGGAGAGAGAGAATGGGTAAGTACCAGACAGTTATCAAACAACCAGATCTCGTGAGAACTCACTCATTATCATGAGAACAGCATAGAGGAGACTGACCCTATGAGCCGATCACCTCTCACCTGGCCCCTCCCTTGACAAGTGAGGATTACAATTCAAATTACAATTCCAGATGAGATTTGGGTGGGGACATAGTCAAGCCATATCAATTTCTAAATCACTTTTCTAAAATATAGTATAGAACGAATTTACACCCTTGATAGCTGAATCTGAGACTGTCAACTTCTTTATACCTTCCCAACACTAGATCTTATAATTCTTAATTCATCTTGGTCAATTTGATGGGTAAAACTCTTTCTTTGCTGTTGTTTTAACTTGCATTAAATTTTTTTGGGGAGTAGGCCACATTTCCCCCCACATATTTATTGACTATTAGTATTTCTTCTTTCCACCCTCCCTTTCCCTCCTCTCCTCTCCCCTCCTGTCCTTTGACGGGGTCTCACTTGGTTGCCCAGGCTAGAGTGCAATGGAGTTGTAGCTCACCGTAGCCTTGAACTCCTGGGCTCAAGTGACCCAGTAGCTAGGATTACAGGCATGCAAAACCACACCTGGCTAATTTTCAATTTTTTAAAAATAGAGACAGGGTCTCACTGTATTTTCCAGGCTGGTCTCAAACTCCTGACCTCAAGGGATCCTCCTGCCTTGGCCTCCCAAAGTTCTGGGATTTTACAGATGTGAGCCACTGCACCCAGCTCTCTTTATATTTCTTATGAATAAAACTAACAGAAGAAAAATGTGTGATTTTTTTTTTTTTAGTGCTACCAAAACGTTAAAAGAAGGTTCTGAGAATGGAGTAGCACATATCTTGGCTTTCTTCTTTTTGCCCGTCAAGGTGCTCAGAATAAGAGCTATTATAGAAATGTCAAGTCTAAAATGATTATGTAAGTCTACAGGCCAGCTGCTAGGTTATACCTGACTTTGTACCTCTGAATGTTAGGGCTGTTTACCACCTCCTGTCCTGTAAGAATCTTGCCCAGTCACTGAAATTGATTGGGCATAATGTCACCACTTCTGATCCTTACACAGTGGCATTTACTGAGGCAGGAAACGTCTTAAAAGTTAATTGCAATTTTCTGAATTATTTTAACTCACAATAGCGTGTTGCACCCTCAAACATGAGATGGGGAAATCATTTGTTTTAGGATGGTTTTACCTTAATCTGCTTTTCAAATGGCACTGAGTCAGATGTCTCTTGACATAGTTGCACAGTCCATCTGGTGTACAGACGGTCATTGTTAATGTAACAGTGATCTGTGTCATGTATATGTGTCTAAACATCAAACAAATCAAACTCTTTTGATGTCCTTCTCAATCAGTCTTTAGTTTCAAAAATATTCTTTACACTGCTGAGTGTAACAGCAAAATTGCTTTAAGTCCTTTCTCTCCTCCCCCACTGTACGCTCAAACAGTGTTTTAAGGAATTTGAAACACTTAACTGCTTCAAAAGACGCACGATAGGGGATGATTGCCTCTCTCTAGTATCCTTTTGGCACGTGTAACATACATGCAGTGGTGTGTTCATTTCTCAGTACTTCGTGGTCTGTGGTGCCTGACAAGACCCAGTCTCCATTTGAAGGCTTTTCTGTTGCTTACCAGGGCTGCAGAGGAGTTGCTTTTTAAGGGCAGTATTTCAGTAGTGAACTGGGACTTTGGGGAGGCACAGCCTTCGGGGAGGGCACCACCAAGCTCTTTCAATTTTCACTAGTAACGTGGTAAGGCAGGCAGGCACAATTTACATTTGACACACAAGGTAACTGAGTTCCAGGCCTATGCATGGAGGAGACAGGATTTTAAAATTCCAAATCTCATGTGTTTTTTCACCACATCATGTGAAGTGTCCTGTAGAACAATCCTTAAGTGAATGTGCTTCATGTCAATTTTCAAAGATCATAGTCAGCGTATAAAAATAGACAGTTAAATGTCCATGTTCCACTTACTGTCACTCCTTCCCCTGAATCATGTACTTGGCCACAAAGAAATCCTTCAAAAGCTCAAAGAAAATGGAGATATTTAACAGGTCAAACTATCTGATCATGATGCAATGGGTATAGAAATAACAACAAGAAGGCAATTTAAAAATTTTTACCCACTTGCAAATTATGAAACACATTAACTGATAACCCTGGAATCAAAAAGAAAACCAAAAAAATTGACATCACTTTCATTTTCATTGGAAGTGAAAGTTATCAGAGAAGAAAGAAAAAAGAATATTTTATTGTCAAAACTTCTAAGTACAGTGAAAGCTATACTCAGAGGAAATTTTCTATTCTTTACTAAAGAATAAAGAAAAAATAGGACAAGTCATTACTCAGCTAAGAAAGAGAAACAAAATAATCCTAAAAACTGGGAAGAAGGAATTAATAAAGATAAAAGCTGAAAGTAAAGGAATAGAATAATGGATAAATAAATCCAAAAGCTGGTTCTTTGGAAAGACCAGTAAAATAGATAAATCCATTGAAAGCCCAGTTAAGGGAAAATAAGATAGCAAAAGAGTACAAAGTAAAGGCAAAGAAAATGAATGGCAAACCAATAAATAGAAGATAAATTAAAATCATTTTGAGACTTGTATAAACAAACTCATGGTAAGAGGTTTGAAAACCAGCAAAAAAGGATGATTTTTCAGCAAAATATAAATGATCAAAATTGATCCCAGAAGTAGAAACCTTGACTATATCAATTACTGTAGAAGATGCTGGAAAGGTAGTTAAAGAGTTAACATTCAAAAGGATTCCAGAGCCAGATGGTTACAGAGCTAACCTTTAAAGACAGGAAAACCGTCTGTCTGTCTGTCTATCTATCTATCTATCTATCTATCTATCTATCTATCTATCAATCAATCATCTATCTGTTTTATAGCTTTATTGAGGGATAGTTGTCAAATAAAATTTGTATATATTTAAGGTGTGCAACATCATGATTTGAGATATGTGTACACTGTGAAATGACTACCACAATTGAGCTAATTAACACATCCATTACTGCAAGTGCAGTGAGAACACTTAAGATCTACTCTCCTAGCAAATTTCAAGTATACAGTACAGTGTTATTAACTATAGTCACCATCCTGCACATCATATCATCAGAATTTATACATCTTATTACTGATTATACCCTTTTGACCAACATCTCCCTATTTCCCACAGCCTCTGGCCACCCCAATTCTACTCTCTGCTTCTGTGAGTTCAGTGACTTTAAATTCCACAAGTGTTGGCCGGGCATGGTGGCTCACACCTGTAATCCCAGCACTTTGGGAGGCCAAGGCGGGCAGATCACGAGGTCAAGAGATCAAGACCATCCTGGCCAACATGGTGAAACCCTGTCTTTGTTAAAAAGTACAAAAATTAGCTGAGCATGGTGGCATGCGCCTATAGTCCCAGCTACTCAGGAGGCTGAGGCAGGAAAATTGTTTGAACCCAGGAGGCAGAGGTTGCGGTGAACTGAGATCACACCACTGCACTCCAGCCTGGGCAACAGAGCAAGACTCCGTCTCAAAAAAAAAAAAAAAAAATCCACAAGTGAGATCATACAGAATTTATCTTTGAGTCTGGCTTATTTCACTTGGCATAATGTCCTCCAAAGTTCATCCATGTTCTCACAAATAACAGGATTTCCTTCTTTTTTATGGCTAATATTCCATTGTAAATATATATGTCAGATTTTCTTTCTCCATTCATCCATTGAAAGACATGTAGGTTATTTCTATATTTTGGCTATTGCTAATAATACTGCAGTGAGTCTGTTATTTAAACTCTTCCAAGTGAATTAAAAAAACACTTGCTTAAAATGTGTAGTGTGCTGGCCATAGTGCTAGTCCTAAAATAGTTGGTACATGCATGAGTGTGAATTCCTGCATGATAACTCATGGAATAATGGAAAACTAAGTCACAGGCTTTAACCATAACCTAGAGCTGCATGTGTATGTTGTTCCTACCACCGTGGTTCAGGTGATGCCAAGGAATAGTGATCCACAGGCACACACGGAAAACTAGATGGAAGATGGTACTGAAGCAGGTCTTTGGAATATCCCCCTGAGAGACTAGGTGGCAACTCACTTTTATTAGCCCATCTAAACATTGTTTATAACCTATTGACATGCTTGGTTTGGGCATCATCTTCAGGCTAGTGAGGTTTATGTCTTTATATGCTATATGCCTAAATGTATAGACCAGGAGGCAATGCAGTGTAGTGATAAGGGGTAGGGGCTCTGGAGTCAGAGGGCCTGGATTTGATTCAACCATTTATGTTGGTTCAACCATTTATGTGTGTGCCCTTGAGCACATTACATTATGTCTCTGTAGTTCACTTTCTCATCTGGAAAATGGGGATAATAATAGTATAATAGGGTTGACATGAAGCTTTAGTATGTAAATATACATAAATTGCTTAGAACAGTGTCTGACACATAGAATGCACTCAGTAAGTCAGTAATGATGATGATCCTGATGTTGATATTTATAATTATCATTATCATCATCTTCAGCAGTATTTTTATAAGTTGAAGGGAAAGACTGTGTATGGCTTTTGAATCAGACTGGCATACCTGTTAGCTTTGTCATGGGTGTTGTGTGCCCTTGGGACATTACTGAAATTTATTTTATTGTGGTAAAATGTGCATAACAAAATTTACCATTTTAATCATTTTAAGTGGACAGTTCAATGCTGTTATGTTAATACATTTGCATTGCTGTGCAAGCATCACCACCATCCATCCCTTGTAACTTTTCATCATCTCAAACTGAAACTCTGTTCCTATCAAAGAATAACTGTATGGAACTTATTTTAAACATCTTTCTCTACGTCTGTGAGGTAGGCATACTTAGGGCTAGGTTGTGAGAACTAAATGTGGAAGAAATTGCAAAGCCCCACACATCTCACACGGCCTTAGTACTTCTTGTCCTTAGGAAACCCTACCTATATCTTCCCAAACCTGAGTGCTTAGGAAAGCGTCCTCTACAGTCACATTGGTGGCTCTCAACATTCCTTATGTTCACCCTTCTCCTCTCTTCCCCCTCCATGGTAACCTTTTTCTCAGATATCTTGTTTTGTGAACAGGAACAGCATATGCAATGTGTTAACTCATTTTAGTTGCCAAGAATGTGCTAGGTGCTATTTGGGAGAGAGAACTTCCCCCATTAGATTTACCGTATAAATTAGGTCAAACACTAAGTTGGAAAGAGGAAGTCAGTATCCATGGAAAATTTGTTATTTTGAATATACTTTTTTTTTTTCAACATTCCTTGAAGATGAAATGTGGTTTCCACTTGTGAACGATTACAACATTGAGCATCTAGAGTTATATGAAGACAGGCTTTTCTCCACACCTTTTTTGAATTACATGGACAAAAATTGGAATAGTAAAGGCAGCCCCAACTTGGGTTAAGCACCTGATAAACTTGAAAACATAAAAGGAGTGGTGGTGATATTTCCACCCAATTTCTCTCTCTCTCTCTCTCTCTTTTTTTTTTTTTTTGCTTTGAATTCATACCCTATGTATCTCTTCTCCCTTTTCATACACATTTTAATATCAGCAGAATATTTCAAGTAGACTTTTCTCCAGCTGAACTTTCCAAATACCGAAATTACTTCAGGTTTTTAATTTTTTTATTTATTTTTTATTTTGTGGTGTTTCTTTTCTGGCTGACTTTTTAGCCTTCTCAATAGAAATGTTGTGACCTGTAAATATGATAGGGGTAATGGTGTTTAGATCTCATCACATGGCTCTTGGCTCTCACACTCATTTGACCTCTATACGCCTGTTTC